>NC_139597.1:5055015-5375015 GCF_946808225.1 Silurus aristotelis | reverse complement strand
AATTTTTTTTTTAATTAAATAACTTTTTACTTTTTATCAATTTATGGCTACATTGAATACTGTAAAATGTCACTTTTTATTATCGTTTATATTATTACAGGTACTGTCACTATATGATACTGGAGACTCCTTCTAAAACCAGTATTCGTGGTTTATGTGAAGTGTCCTCTGCATAAATTTGTTTTTACCTTTACGTTGTTACGTTAAGTTTATGTTACTATGGAATGTTTTAGATTAAACTTGTGATTTACCTTGTAGCCAAAACTCCCATGTCTTCTGGCTGATCAGCATTGATAATTCAATGGACTTTTATATACATCCAGTTTTGTGTTTTCATTTTGTAGAAGATTAAAAGCTAAGCGGTCTCTGGCATGGCGATTTCTAGAAAGAGACAGTAGGGCAAATTTAGCATTCGGTGACTTCTTTAAAGGTTCAGTGGAAATACTCTATATCCTTCCACATTCATTCACCATCACTCTGTTTTTGTCACATTTCAGATTTCACCTAAACGGATCTGAGTCATAGTTCTAGAATGAGAAGCTTCTAACTATGCTGATATGTAAAACTGCAGACATTGGTTCTTGGTGGAAATATTAAAAGCCGCTCATTTTATTGGACAAGGTGATTCAAAGAGCTTTGCTGATTGGTCCACAGCTCAGGGCTCCAAACCCTTCCTGTCAGAGTTTCCTTTTTCCTACTAGCTTTCCTGCTCTCCAGCATTCAGCATCAGGGCTGGGCTTAACGTTTCCTAAAATCTGTGTGACGACTAAGAAAATTCCAGTCTTTAACACGTAAAACGTTGTTGGAGTACTATTTTAGGGACGTTGGTGTACATTTAAAAGGAAAATTTCCCACCGTTTTAAAGATTCCAGGGAACAGACGTATCCTCAGGTTTTGTGTTGCCTACAGCGAGCTTCATATAGGAAGTCCAGACCAAAGGTGAATAATACGACATTGTGCTTTCTTATTAGATTATATAACATTTTAAGCTTTTGGGGCTTATTATGTTAAAAGCTGGTTATCATATGTAAATATGTTGTATTTAGAAGTGAAAATTGTTTCTCCATTTTGCATTTGACTCTCAATAATATGTGCTGTATATACTGTTCAGTTTGCTCAGGTCTTTAGCCAATCTGTAATCAAACAACTGGCAGAAGTCTTACGTTACTTTTGAACATAGTTAGAAGAAGTAGCTGAGCTTTAAAGACAATATTGGAGTAATTTTGTGGTCATTGCCTCAGATGTTTAAGAAAAAAGAGAAGTCAACCAATATCTATTTATTTTGTATATATAAATGCTCTAAACATGTAGGTTTCACTGAACATAGTCTCAAACTTTAGTGCGTGCATGTGGGATTATTTTCTAATAACGCCGCATCCTTAACTTTTATAGTGATAAACACTTTTAACAATTAGTTAAAAAAAAAAAGAAAGAAAGAAAACGTGTCATATATGTATTAGTGTATACTTATAATAGTTAATGTTGTCCAAACTTCATGAACCAAGTACGTTCCTGTATCAATTAAGTATAACAGCAATAATCATTTTCGAAGGTCCTGAAATGCAGAAATCATGCAGACTGTCATAAATAAACATCTCCTGAGAGAATTTATGTTTAGAGGAAAAATTACACACATATCCATGCGTTTTCTGCTGGTACGACTCTTGAAGCTGCACGTATAGAAAATTAATTGATATCTTCCAAACAAGCAATAATAAACAGTTAAACCCCCATCCAATTAACCAATTATGTACTACCAGAAAACTATGCAGATACAGAAAAACAGACATTTGAAGGAAAATCATACATGCTCATTTTCCTCTACAGTTTGGATAAGCCTTTGCATACTGCAGCCTCAGATTTTCGTTCTTGGCTGACAGGAGTGGAGCCTGATGTGATTTCCTGCTGTTGTAGCTCATCCACCTCATGGTTCAGTGTGCTGTGCATTGTACATACCATTCAGTTGACCACGTGAGTGATTGTTTGAGCTACTATAGCCTTTCATTCTTCTCGAACGAGTGCAAATTTTCTATGACAATGCTTTCTGTCTGCAGAGATGCTGATGTTTTAAATTTTTCAGTGTTTTTCTGGTTGTTATGCTATGATTATAGTTTGATTAATATGTGCTGTGGACATTAACCGAAGCTCTTGACCTGTATCTGTAAGATTTTCTGGATTGCCCTGCTGTCACATTATCAACTGATTGAAAAATTTCATAAATGTGCAGAGGTTCAGGTGCTCCTATTTAAGTGACCATTGTGCATCGGTCTTAGCCAGCGTTTTGTTTCTGTACTGGCAAGAAAGAACACATTTTAGGTTTACAGATATTAATTTTAAGGGATAAAAGATGTTTTATGCTGTTCAAGAACATGACATTAAATAATAGATTACTTTTCAAGACTACATTACAACTGTGACTGGCTGATTGTCTTATTAAGGTGTAAGACAATGTACCTGACTCCATAAACTGACTCGATTTGCAATGCAAAGGGTTGTCACAACAAATATTGATTTAATCTTGTTTTTTTACTCCGCTCTTTGATATTTTTTGTTGTTTTTTGGACATTCAGATTTGATTATCTATTAATGCTTTTTCAGAGAACTGTATATATATCCACATATTCATCTACAGCAATTATGTTATAGAGTGAATGTGGGTTTATATGTCTATAGCACGTATCTGCAAGTCATATGTGTTTTATTTTGAATGCATTCGTTATACCTCAGAACCATTTATGATGATGGCTGTTTATGGCTAATGTCACTTGTCCCTCTTGGCCTTTTGTTTGATATATATATATATATATATATATATATATATATATATATATATATATATATATATATATATATATAAAAAATTTTTTTGTTGTTGCCATCTTCCGTGTTCTCTAATTTTTCTGTTACATAAGAGAGGGCTTCCGCTCTGCCTTCCAGGACAATAGCGAGGGGACTTTCTTGTACGCTGCCATGGGGTGTGTGAATGCACATGTGAATGTGTGTGTGTGGGAGGTGGGAGACATGCCTGTATGAGTTACTAGTGGCAGATCAGGTATGTGTGTGAGTGTAAGAATTTGTGTGGATGTTAATGGTTTGAGTGGTACATGATGGAAACGCTTGCCGCATGTGTGTGTTTGTGCAGTGCCTGAATGCGTGTGTGTGTGTGTGTGTGCATCCTTTCGAAAAAGGAAGTGGAGGTGCCGTAGCTTAGCAGAACAAGCAGAGTGCAGTGTTGCCATGGAGACTTGTAATACAGGGTTCCCTGAAATTCCATTTTTTCCCCCCAAATGGATCTGTATCACAGTGTCCATGGCAACCACTTACAACCAACGGACGTCAGGTCTTTTTTTCTATACCGGTCTCAATCTCTTTCTCGCACACATGCATATATGGGCATGCATACAGAGAGATTAAAATTATATGCTATACACCAGGAGCACATTCTGCAGTATAGAGACCTACTTTGATGCTGATTATGAAACCATGTGTGAATGTGTATATATGTGTGTGTGTGTGTGTGTGTGTGTGTGTGTGTGTGTGTGTGTGTGTGTGTGCGTTGGTAGGGTTGTGAGGCCAGCATATTGAGCAGCGCACACCCACCCCCCACCCCCCACACCCTCACACACATTCCCAGAGCATGCCTATGAGTCCACCTGCCGACGGCAAACATGAGGCTCCCGACAGGCCGCGGCAACAGCACGCCCCTACCAACGGAAACCATGGAGACGACAGCATTCGTGGCTCTCCGGGGTCTAAGGGCGTCTCCAACGATTCCATGGAAGATCTCCACGGAAATGCCGTCATTATCCGCATCGGAATCCCTGACCTTCAGCAAACAGTGAGTCTCTGCAGCTTCTTCTATGATCAAAGTTTCAAGAAGAACAGTGTGAGTTCAGGAGCTATGACGGCATCGACGTATGGCGTGGCGCTTGCTGTTCTTCTCTCTCATGCACACTTAGGCATCCTTTTCCAATCTCCCTGTCACATCCATCTACTCATTATGTATCTCATTCTCTGTTTGGATCTTTTGAGCTCTCTCATTCGGTTGCTTTTGCTGGGGAAAAAATAAGCAAAGAAAATGGTGGTGTTAAAGGAAAGCAATCCGCAATGAGTCACTGTTACAACATCAGGGGCCTGAAGTGTTTTATTCCTCTTATACAACAGCACGCGGCTGCAATTTTTGACAAATGACAACATTAAGCATCTATTATCAGTTGCACACACACAGTTACTCCTTCAACAGCCTCTCTTGTATTTAATAAAACCAAAATGCAACTTCATATCACGGAGAAACTGAAAAGCGCAGCCCTGAAGACTTTCCCATGGTGGAAAACTTATTATTCGTATTGTTATTTAGTAGGCCATCATTTCCATTACCACAGTCACATTCAGTGTCAGTGAAAATATATGCGTTTGTGTCATTGAACAGAGATGAGCTGGTATTTCAAATTTATTTTTCGTTTTTCAAACCTTTAACTCATGAAACACATTAGGCCTAATTTAACTTCATTTACAGACGATTTGAGGTTCGGATTAGACCAGAGATGCCCAAACATTTTTCTAATGAAGGGCATCAAACTTGACTTAAAATTTTGCATTATAAAAGAGATTATATAAAAAAAAAAGTTGGCATGGTTTATGATATAATATTCCCCTTTATAAAAAAAAATAGAAATCATGACTCTGTAATCTTCTTAACTAATGCAGCTTTATTTTAAAAGTTCTAGTTAAGTGAAACTTATAGTACATTAAGCAACAAATTAGTTTATTGTTCAATGCCTAATTCAGTGTATTGAGAGACATGAAGCTAGTCCTTATTTTTTAAAAGATCCAGGCATTTTTTTTTCTTTTCTCATTCACCGATCAGGCATAACATTATGAACACCTGCCTAATATTGTGATGGTCCCTCTTTTGCTGCCAAAACAGTCCTGAATTGTCTAGCATTACCAGTATTAACTTCTTCAGCAATGTGAGCTACAGAAGCTCGTCTGTTGGATCGGACCACACGGACCAGCCTTCACTCCCCACATGCAACAATGAGCCTCGGCCGCCCGTGACCCTGTCGTCTGTTCATCACTGTTCCTTCCTTGTACCACTTTTGATAGACACTGACCACCGCAGACATCCCACAAGAGCTGCAGATTTGGAGATGCTCTGACCCACTCGTCTAGACATCACAATTTGGACCTTGTCACACTCGCTCAAATCCTCACACTTGCCCAATTCCTGTTTCTAACACATCAACTTTGAGCACAAAATGTTCACTTGCTGCCTAATAAATCCCTCCCACTAACAGTTGCCATGATGAAGAGATCATCAGTTTTATTTACTTCACAAGTCGTTATGTTATAATGTCATAATGTTATGCCTGGTCTGTGTATATGGCATGGAAGGCCAAATGAAAGGTCACCATGGGCCATTTTTTCAACTTCAGGCTCTAGTTTTGTCATCTCTGGATTAGACTCGTTAGATTCATGCAAATGGTGCAACAGACAAACAGATTCATGCAACAGGCAAAAATACCCCCCAAAAGTTCCCATAATAAATGTAGTAATGTTGATAATAAATCAGTAATTTAACAAAAAATCACTGTTGTAACAAAGCACAAAAAATCTCAAATCTTAATTTGAGAATTGGTGTAAAGTAAGAGCAGGTTTGTAGTAGAGGAAAGTATTTTTGTAGCTAAGAGGAAGCCTATCGGAAAGTTTTTGTAGATCCTATCAATGGATTAAAAAGCGCTAGCTCAGAATATCACAGTGATATTTAAAAAAAAAATGTATCCAATTAATATCGATTACCAAACAATAACCCTTCCTTTCTTAGTATTAATTATTAGTTTTCTCTCTGACTTAATCCCTTATTTAATTAAAAAATGAAAAGTCACACAAAAATGACAACCTATACATTAACTTAGCGTAAACGTAGCAATATATTTATAGCTTTGCTATCTAATTTTTCTCGAGTTACCATTCTTTAGTCGTTCTTTAGTCACAAAACTAGCATGGAGAATTATTATGAAACTTGGTTATAAGAATAATAAAGCTCTGGAGTTGATACTGCAGGGGTTTAGTCCTGCATACTGACCCTGCATTAATCATCTGAACTATTATCTCAAAGAACACAGCAGTAATTCTTAGATATAATGTTACCTCACCTGTTCAGGCTACCTTCACTTTCCCAAGCTATGGAGATATAAATAGTTGTTCCGTTTAAACAAAAGGAAAAAAAAATATGTTCGACCAAAGGGAAAGGCTAGTGCAAAGTCTTTACTCCTTAACACTAACGTGGACTAAACCAAGCTTTATACTGTATTTTAATTTTCTCACCCTATATGAAATATGTGAAGCTTTCGAAATCTAAACGATCAACCAAAAACCAAAGCAAAATGCTCCAAATCGTGTCAGTACAAGCGTGTGTGTATATTGTTTGTAGAAGTGTCTGCGCTTGGACTTGGAGGCTCCGGTGTGGGTGTGTAAGCAGCGGGTTTTGGTTACTCTGACGCAGAGCCTGACCGACGTTCTGAATTATGGCCTCTACCTCCCGGCCTTTAACGGCCGAGCCGGCAAGTTCCTGGATGAAGAGAGACTGCTCAGGGAGTATCCTCTCCCTACTGTCACACCTGTACCTTACCTAGAGGTACACACATATTTGTCTTACTTTGCTTTCTTCTTATTGGGATAATTATTAATGCAGGTAATTGTAGCTATAACACACCTAATGGTAAATCTAATGCTTGAAACATGGCTACAACAAACAAAGCAACAAAGGTCCACACAAAGTCAACATCCTTGTGAAGACAGAAACACAATACATACACAAATCCAGACAAATTCGTATGTCTTTCTACTTTTGTAATTGGTACTGTCTGATCTTTTTTGTGTGTGTATGTGTGTGTGTGTGTGTGTGTGTGTGTGTGTGTGTGTGTGCAGTTTCGCTACAAGAGACGCATTTACACTCAGAGCCATGTGGACGACAAGCAATTAGCCAAACTTCACACTAAGGTAAGACACTCGACAGAGAGGTTATGAAGTGTCATTTTTCTAAATAAACTTTTGTTAAACATTTGTTATTTGTAGAAAATTATTCAATAAACCATTTTCAGACATCATTCACGTGAATATAAACAGGTTTTTTCTCTGCTTTTGTCTTCTGTAAGCAATGAAAATTAGCTAAAAAAGAAAAAGATGTTTTTAGTTCTGGCTGAAAAAAATAATTTCAACAGATGGCTCGAAGAGAATGGCGTAAAATGCTCCATTTATTTATTTTTTATAGTTCATTATTAATTTTCCAATTTGAAATATATTAAGTTTAGACACAATCCTGCATGGAAGATTTCTTGCGTAAGGAAAACGTATTCATTTCTAATATACAATGTTGTAATGGTCATGGCGTTAGTTATCTCATTCAATTTCCATTCCAGGCCAATCTGAAGAAATTCATGGAGTATGTTCAGCAAAGAAGTGTGGAGAAAGTGTGCAGGTTCCTGGAGAAAGGGCTCGATCCCAACTTCCATGATGTAGAAACTGGAGGTGAGGACCAGAGTTTTTCATTTTTTCTGGCACACAGCTGAAGTTTTTCGTTATAGTCGTTTTACCCACTAATTAGGTTTCTTTCTTTTTTGAAGATGTAGGTCTAGAATCTTTTAGATCTCAAATTTTAGATCTAAAAATCCAACATTAACAAAATAGTTTGCTTTTAGATTTTTATGTTAACCTAAAACCAAAGAACCCAGTCTATTCAGGACCTTAAAGGTATTCTTATGTATTTATTTATTTATTTTTACTATTTTTCTTCTAGGTTCTATGTAGAATTCAATAACAGCAACAATCTAGAAATACGAACCATCTCAAACATTGTTTCTTTCTAAAAGAACTTCAAGTAAACAGACTGCAGTGATATAGAGATATATAAAAGCTGCATATAGAGACAATAGAGATATATAATAGCTGAATATAGCTACAATTTAAGAGTAAAGCAAAGCAACTTCAAAGTTTTGTAGAAACCTAAAAACAACATTTCCCTTTCAATTCAATTGGTTTTACTGTCATTTCAACCATATACAGTACAGTACACATTGAACTATAACAAAAAGTCCTTCAGGACTAAGTGCTACATTAAATAAACTTAACACCGAACACACTAAAAAAATCTGTCATTACATTATATATTTTTTTATCTTGATTTGTGAAACATGCAATAAAGGAAAATTGTTTAGCTTTTTCAATGAGGGTCCAGTGAGGTTTAATGAACCCTCAGTAATGAACCCGACAACGATGTATTTCCCCTTTTTATGAATATTTATATTTATTCATTTTGTTAATTTAGAACTAGCTAAAGATCCCTGTATTAGTTGGTGTCCAATATTTTTGGTTATTTCGCTTAGGGAATCTGTGTAAAACCTAACAACAAAGGATTCATTTAAAAAAAAATTCATCAAGAAATTGTGAACCGTTTAGAACCCAAAATAGCTTTTCCTCTAAAGAATGATCAGGAGAAAAAAAAGAAACTCTTTGATGAACCCTGAAAAGCATTCTTTCTAAGCAAGAGAGTAATTGTAGACTTGGAAGATCAAGAATGTGTTTTGTAACAGTGTCGATGTGTGTGTATGTGTGTGTTGGTGTTTTAGAGTCACCCCTTACCCTTGCAGCACAGTTGGACTCGAGCGCTGAGCTGATTAAAGTTTTAAGGAGCGGAGGAGCTCATTTGGACTTCAGAACCAGAGATGGCATAACCGCAATTCACAAAGCTGTGCAGACCCACAACCACATAGCTCTAACTGTGAGTTTTACAAACACACACACACACACACACACACACACACACACACACACACACACACACACACACACACACACACACACAATCCCAACCCCTCTGCACTAAGCACCATCTGTGTGGATATTGTTCAGTGTTTTACTGTAGTCTGAACGAAATAATTTTTTTTATGAGGGAAAAAATATTTAAATTGTCCAATCAAAAGAAATTAAGATTATGCCAATTAATCATGATACATAATCAATTTAGTGCTAGAACTACATTATATGGCAAGTATTTGATCACCTTACCATAAGATTGGTATGGGCATTCCACATTTGGTCCCCATTTTCTGTTGTAATATCCTCCACTCTTCTGGGAAGATGTTCCACTAGATTTTAGAGTGTATTTGTCAGGTACTGATGTAGGTGAATTGAGGAGACCTTGGGTGCGGTCAACATTCCAATTCATCCCAGAAATGTTCAATAGGTTTGAGGTAGGAGCTCTATAGTAGGTCACTCAAGATCTGTTACCACAACCCTTGTAAACCATATCTTTATTTAGCTCAGAGGCATTGTCATGCTGGAACACGTCTATTCAAAAGAATTCAACAATGGACATTGTCCCAAAGCGGCTTTACAGAGATAAAGAGGTTTTGAAGTGGGAATGTAAAATGTCTGCATTCCGTCTGCGTCTCCTGGTTGGAGTGAAGGGAAAAATTCAAAGCTACTGAATCCATAGAGATCCTATACAAGCTTGTAGAAGATGTGTCTTCTTTTGCTTCCTTGACCTCCAATAAAAAATAAACGCTCAAGGTTAGCATTTACTGGCTGCATTTAACCCTACTATAGTTCTAATACCAGATTTAAGAAGCACTGAGTCGAGTAACTAGCATAAACAGAATATCAAGTCAAGTAGCTAGAATCCAAATTCCAGCCAATGGCTGTGAACATGATATTTTTTCTCCTTCTGCAAAGCAGGTGGTCTTTCATTATCAGGCATAGTTGGTTTAGAGCAAAAATTATAAGATGCTTTTATTGTCACGTACACATTACAGCACAGTGACATTTTTCTTTGCATATTCCACTTTATTAGGATGTTGGGGGTCAGTGTGCAGGGTCAACCATGATACGACTAAAGAAGTTATTTTGTATGGCAGTGGTGGTTCAGTGGTTAATGCTCTGGGTTATTGATCATAAGGTTGGGGATTCAATCCCCAGCAAGCTGCCACTGTTTGCCCCTTTAGCACGGCCTCTAAACCTTTCCACTCCAGACCCTGCACCCTGCACTCTGCATCCTGACCCTAGCATCGTAATAATCCATCACAATAATGCAAGACTATCTGGTTTGGAGAAATACAATCTTATGTAAACAACCGTTACCTGGAATTTGGGTTCTAGCTACTTAAATCGATATTTCATTTACACTAGCTCCTAGAATCAATGCTTAACCACCCTGGAATTTGAAATATACTATTTTTAGTTAAATACATCTTATTCTGCACATTGTTTTATTATTTTAATGACATTGCACATATGCACAATGTAATCTATTCTTTATGTACATAATAAAACTTATGTTTCACTGAAAGCTTCAATTGATCAGATAAAAACATACATTTTGATCATTGAGTACATGTAAAAAGCTAGGCATTGTTAGTCGAGTACATTTCTTCTTCTTCCTCCTCTTCTTTTTCTTCTTCTTCTTCTTTCTGCTTCTCCCATTAGGGGTCACCACAGCGGATCATTCGTCTCCATACCCCCCTGTCCTCTACATCTGCCTCTTTCAAACCAACTACCTGCATGTCTTCCCTCACCACATCCATAAACCTCCTTCTTGGTCTTCCTCTTTTCCTCCTTCTTGGCGGCTCCATCCTCAGCATTCTGCTACTGATATACCCCATGTCCCTCCTCTGAACATGTCCAAACCATCTCAATCTCACCTCCCTCACCTTGTCTCCAAAACGTCCTACATGCACTGTCCCTAAAATAAACTCATTTCTAATCCTGTCCATCGTCATCACTCCCAATGAAAGCATCTTCAGCTCTGCTACCTCCAGCTCCACCTCCTGTCTTTTACTCAATGCCACTGTCTCTAAATCATCCAACATCTCAGGTCTCACCACAGTCCTATAAACTTTCCCTTTCACTCTTGCAGATACTCTTCTATCACAAATCACTCCTGCTATCACTCTTCTCCACCCACTCCACCCTGCCTGCACTCTTTTCTTCACTTCTCTAACACACTCTTCATTACTTTGCACTGTTGCTCCCAGGTACCTGAATTTATCCACCTTCTCCACCTCTTCTCCCTGCAACCGCACCACTCCACTGCCCTCTCTCTCATTCACACACATGTACTTTGTCTTACTCCTACTGACTTTCATTCCCCTTCTCTCCAGCGTGTACCCCCACCTCTCCAGGCTCTTTTCAACCTGCTCCCTACTCTCAGCACAAATCACAATATCATCTGCAAACATCAAAGTCCATGGAGACCCCTGTCTGACCTCGTCTGTCAATCTGTCCATCTGTCCATCACCACTGCAAACAGGAAAGGGATTAGAGCCGATCCTTGATGCAGTCCAACCTCCACCTTGAACCAGTCTGTCATTCCTACTGCACACTTCACTGCTGTCACACTGTTCTCATACATGTCCTGCACCACCCTGACATACTTCTCTGACACACCAGACTTCCTTATACAATACCACAACTCCTCTCTCCACCCTGTGGCACACTTTCTCCAAATCCACAAACACATTATGCAACTCCTTTTGACCTTCACTATACTTCTCCATCAACATTTTCAAATATTGTGTCTATGGTGCTCTTCCTCGGCATGAACCCATACTGCTGCTCACAGATTGTCACTTCTTCTCTCAGCCTGGCTTCCACTACTCTTTCCCATAACTTCATGGTGTGACTGATCAACTTAGTTGAGTACATTTCCAGTTGGATATTTACAAATTACCTGAGTTAGAAATAAGTATTTTTACTGACCAATAATTTTCCCAGTACTTTTTTCTACCTTATAGTGTATAATGGCATATTTGTCAAAAAAAAAAAAAAAAAAAATACAAAAGGTGTGTAGGTAAGAAATAATATATGAATAAGAGGCATAGTGGTGTGAATTCTAATCAGATCGATTTCCCTCTTTTCCTTTAAGATCTGAGCGTATGCCGGCGTCTCAGCTCAATAATGATATATGTAAAGATTTCACGTCAGTAGTTTAGTGAAAGAAATAACCCACAGACTGATAGGCACAACAAAAGTTTTTTTTGTGCTTTTGTGTGTTCATTCATCTCCTGTTGTGTTCCACCACCCACATCGGCGCAGACATTCATTGCCACGAAAAATAACTGAAAAATGAAACCCAAATTACACGTACGCAGGTGTTATAGCCCTAATTTACACTGAATAAAAACAGAGCTCTTTGTTTCTTATTTTTTCCCTCTCACATTCCACATCTGCAGACCCTGTTGGATCTGGGAGCGTCTCCGGATTATAAAGACAGCCGTGGGCTCACTCCTCTGTACCACAGTGCTATGGTGGGGGGTGACCCGTACTGCTGTGAACTGCTGCTGTATGATCACGCTCAGCTCGGCTACAGCGACGAGAATGGCTGGCAGGAGATCCACCAGGTAGCACACACACATTTACACACACGCACACTCATACATGCAAAGACACTTCTATATGTTTGACTGTGGCATTAGGGGAACTAAAGTTCGGGGGTGGTGTTGATCCGCAGGCTTGTCGTCACGGAAATGTGCAGCACCTCGAGCACCTGTTGTTCTACGGAGCTGAGATGAGCGCGCAGAATGCCTCAGGAAACACAGCGTTGCACCTCTGTGCTCTCTACAACCAGGTACACACACTCATACACACACATTCAAGTTCTTAAAGTGGAATAAAAAGCCCACCAAAAGTCTGTGATACATTTTATCAATGTGGTTTGCGATATTATGATGCTATAATGGTAATGGTGAGGCTCTGGGTTGCCAGGTGGAAAATCAGCACTACCATCAAGAAACATGTTGAAATATTAAGTATTCCTAGACAGTTTTCCTAGACAATTTTACCCCAGGAACCAAAAAATATATGAAAGATGTAAAAAAGAATGCAGAAAAGAATAAATGATAATACATAATTAACAAAATATGAAAAAGTGTAATATTATTTACTGTTATAACAGTTACAATATTGTATTACTACCATTATACAGCCAGTTCAGCTGTTAATGCATTATATATTAGTGTGCGTATACATAACACATTATACATTTATAGTTTTAAAAGCTGTGGGTTATCTATATGCTTTGCACCCAAATAATCAAATTATAACATACAAAATGTCCAATGTCAATGCCAAAAACATGTCAAAAGTACCCTTTTAGTGCTTGAATTCTTTGTACCTGCAAACCAAGAGAAGCTCCCCATCATTTACTGTGAACATTGTTATTAAAGTCATTATATAATAATCAAAAACAGGACATGGTGTTCTAGGAAAATGATCACTGACAGAATGGTGTATTGCGGCTTGGCGTTGTTGACGATGGATTGTACTACAGAAGCTTTTTAATTTATTATAGGATGGCATTTTAAACTTTTTATCATTTCATTTAACAATATAATTAAGTAAATAAGACAAAACCCTTTAGATTATTATGTAACTGAGAAACCACAAAAGAAACAGTGATACTTCATAGCTAACAACAAAGTCGATTATAACAAAGAACTGATTCTGGAGACTCCTTCCAAAGAAATGGCAACTTGTAGAACGCTATATCAACAATGCTACATTTAGTAATTAGAAAACCCCCAATTTTGGTTGTTATTATAGAAATAAAAACATATTAGAATTTGACAGAAAATGAGTAAAAACACCTTCTGACCTTGAGTCAACAGTGCGGTGGTATAAATTAAGTAGTTAGTATTTATAAGCCTCCCCAGCCACTCTCAGTGCCGGTTCCAAGCCCGGATAAATTGGGAAGGGGTTGCGTTAGGAAGGGCATCCAGCGTAAAACATGTGCCAAATCAAACGTGCGGAGGATCCGCTGTGGCGACCCCTGACGGGTGAAGCCGAAAGAAAGTCAGTCAGTCAGTCAGTCAGTATTTATAAGCCTGTTTAATTATGTATGTACTCAGATTTAATGGGTTTAATGTTAACCTCAGTTACTTAAAACCAAATGTCAGCTTGTGTCTAGTAAAAAATCTAGTTTCGATTCCTGTGGGTTTAAAAACTATGAAAACAATGTCAACAAATAAATAGGATTATTTCAGCATAAGGTGCCTATTGTAAAAATGTTTAATATAAATGATGCTCAATCAACCAATATTGAAAACAATCAATAACTCAAAGTATCCTTTGCTTTAAAGCTGTGTATATGCCTTTATCCTTGATCCTACACCAGTGTACCCTCTCCTCTCTCCCTTCTTTCCACACTTCTGCCCCTCACCTCTATCCCATCCCACTCATTTCCTGTTGTGCAGGATGGCTGTGCCCGAGTGTTGCTATTTCGCGGAGCAAATAAAGACATCAAGAACTACAACAATCAGACAGCATTCCAGGTAGCCTGGATTTTTTTTATATGCCAGAATCTGTCAGATGGAATAAGATCACACATAACAGCATGATTTAATGCAATAATAATGCAGTTTATTTGGGGGGGCTGTTTAATCTTGAAAACAACTACAGGTGGCCATCATCGCAGGGAACTTTGACCTGGCTGAGATCATCAAAATCCATAAAACCTCAGACGTAGGTAAGACATACTTTGACCTTCTTGACCTCACTTTAAGACAATTAGGTTGAAAAAGAGGTTCCTAATTTTCTTGAATTTACTGCACAAATTAAAAGCGTTTGTCTGAATTCCAAAAGCAAAGAGTATAAGCAAGAATTAGGACACCTTTTAACGACAGTAGATATTCAAACATCAGCCTGCTATTTTAGCTCTCATGTCTTTATTTTTTACTCATTCTTGTGGCTTCGAGTGCCGTGTTAATTGTAATCTATTCTGTTTAGTATAAAACCTGTCGAATGTTTGGAAGTTTTTATGGTTTTGGAGACACATACATATTCCTTATGTATATATGCAACAAAGTGGGTAAAATCACACAAGAATTGGACAGAGAATGACTGGAATATAATGACTGAAGTCCAAATTGGACATTTTTGACTTCATCAGAAGAATGTATGTAAGACAGAGAACAAAATACAAGATGTTAGCAGACTGCTTCACCTCCAAAGTCACACATCGAGGTGAAAACTTAATAGTTAGGGGTTTTTTTGGCGCAGGGAAGGTCAGAGACTTATTCCAGGTAAAAGGAACACTGAACCAACATGGCTACCATCCCATACTACACCATTCAATTTTATCTGGACTGCAGCTAATTTTAACCAATTTCACCACACAAAAAAAAAAACCTGAAGAGTACATCCGATCTCTGTCAGCATTATTTAGAGAGCAAACAGTCAGCTGGAGTGTTATCTAGCATGGAACGGTCTGCCCAGTCGCTACACCTAAATCCTATTGAACTGCTCTGGGATGAACTGGATAGCAAGGTCAGAAAGAAATCTCCAGGTAGTGAAGAACATCTTTGGCTAATTTTATAAGAGGCATGGCAAAGTATGGTATTCATGCTAAGGAAGGATTTATTTTAATAAACGTGTAACTTCTGTACATTTATATATTTGTTTGGTCAAAGTAAATCTACATACTGTAAAAAGACATACCGTATTTTTCGGACTATAAGCTGCTACTTTTTTCCCACGTTTTGAACCCCGTGGCTTAAACAACGAAGCGGCTTATTTATGAATTTTTCCTGGGGTTTTCCCGGTTTTACAAACTTCAAGCCAAAAAACTGAGCGACATAACATTAGACCAATGAAATTTCCGAACAGAAACGAAAAAACGCACCTCACCTGTGTTCTGAGCTGCACGCCATCGTTTTTTTTAAACACACGACGATGCCAAAAGATAAACTCCCGAGAGAAATAGTTGTGAAAGGAAGGAGGAAGACAGTGAACAATGACTTTCTTGGTAGGCTACTGTTTAGATACAAGCCGTTGTAACGCGTTGAGTCTGGGTGAAGGGAGAGCTCGCTAACTCCAGTTGCAACAGAAATCATATAATCACAGACAGGTTTCCAAAACTCGTGCTTTTTTATTTTTCCTGGCAACAGCGTTAGGGGTTAGTCAAAGATACTTAGAAATGAGAATCAGAAAATAATAGGGACATATTCCTCGGTCTTGCACACATGCAGTAATACCGGAAAATGCGGCGGCAGGCTATTCCCAAAATGTCGCTCTGCTCTTAAAGGAGCCACAACATATTTCACCCGTTACACCATGTAACAGGCACTGTCTTTCATTAAAGCCTGTGTAAAGTTCATTATTTTCAGTGTAGACACCTGCGGCTTATAGACAGGTGCAGCTTATTTATGTTTAAAATAAAAATCTTTGTCAAATTCAGTGGGTAAATATGGGTGCGCTTAATAGTCCGGATATTATGGGTAGTTTGTTGCATAGAAACAAAAGGAACATGCACGTCTTTCAACAAACATAGAAGAGGTGCCACTATTGCCAGTGGATTGAATAAAATATTGAATATTACTTGTGTTAAATTGTACTTCTTATAGTAAATCATAGGTGTTATCCAGCTGATAAAAAAAAAAAAAAAAGATTACTTTGCCCCATTTCATTAATTAATGATGCTCTATACAGTAGCTTCAGATTTCTTAATTTAAATACTCTACATTAAAAACACCGGATATAGACTGTCGTGAAGCAGCTATCAACAGATTCTTAACATGGCACCAAAAGGATTTATGTATTCAAAGTACACTATGAACTTGGGGTATTGTCTGGTTTTTTTTTTTTTTTTTGCTTTCTCACAACTCCCAAATGTGCCAAACATTTGCATGGTGACTCTAAATTGCCCTGGTGTGAATGAGTCATTGAATGTGTGTGCATGCTGCCTTATAATGGACTGGTGTCCCACTTGGGTGTATTCCCACATCGTACCCATTGTTCCTTGGATAGTTTCTATTATACTGAAGATTGTAATAGGGTTGTCTGTAGGGCAGCAATTTGTGAAAAATCTGAGTTCATGAGTAGAAAATCTGTAAATGATGACAAATGATCCATTTTTAAATTAATTTATATTTACATATAGTGTTGTGAAATTTCAAGGTAGTTCTCGTATAATCACAAGATAGCAGCTTTGACCAGTTGTTCCCTCACCAGCCTTTCTTTCCCTCACTCATGACCCCACTAAGAAGAAACTGAGTGTGTGAATTAGATGTTACTATAGAAACGTTAATATGAGCATGGATGCGGATCTGTGATTTATGTTACAGCCGGCACTCCACAGAGCAGTTGTTATAGAAAATGAATCAACACCTTCATGAAAAATCAGATTTTTTGAAATTAAAGAATAATCCAAACCACAGCGTTGCTGTTTCTCGGCTGCTTGTTCACAGTGTTAGTGATTTGTTGACTGTCAATAAAATCTTAAAAGTGGATTATGAAAGAAAGTATTTGCCGAATTATTGAATATACAGTATTTAATCTCTGCTTTAATTATGTACCAGCCATCATTATACACCGTCTCATTGTGAATCTCACTGATCTCTTCTCTCACTGATCTTAATGTAATCTGTGAGTCATCTGTTTGTAATCACTATATAGACTGTTTGTGTGTGTGTGTGTAATGTGTTTTCTGTGTATTCTCTGTATCCTGAAGATTTCTTTGCTCAGTCTCTGGGTTGTCCATGAATTTTTTCTGTAACACCTGTTCAATCCACTTGCGCAAATCTTTTCTGTAGAATCTCTCGAGTGCCAAAAGGGCATCATCTCGATGTCTTGAGGTGCTGTTCTATAAATGATATCTATATTATATACTTCAAATCACCTGGCATGGAATTGGGAACGGTCAAGGCATGTTGAATAATGCCCAGATGTGTTATAACCTTGTAATAGTTGTTGGAGTGAGTGGGTGTGTGCGTATGTGTTGTAAATGTGTGTGTGTTAGCTGCATGTTTGCCATCTACGCACCGTGTTCACCGGAAACCGCAGAGAATACACAGACGCTCGACTCAGTGTATACGTACGTGACCATGAGTCGATGGTGTGTATGTGTGTGAGACTGTCTCTCTGTTGCAGTGCCTTTCAGGGAGAGCCCCTCATACTCGTCTCGGCGCCGTGGGGTGTGTGTGTCCCCGCGCCGCTCCCTGATGCGTTCGGCCAGCGATAACGCACTGGACGAGAGTCTGCCCGCACCCTCACCAGCCCCTTCACTACACAGCCTGCCTCCTCTAGAGCCTGATAACATCAATCCGAGCCCACACAGCCCACAGGGGGGACACACACGCAGCCTCAGGAGACAAGCACGTGGACATCTCAGGTACCCTTCATCACCCTGGAATAGAATAAGTACTTCAGTACAGATTATACTTGCAAATAATTATTCAGATGTTAGGCTCAGTATTTAAATATTTACAAGGTGGTATCAAAACATTTCGAGACTAATGTTGCTAACTGGCTCTATTCTGACTACGTGTGTTACCACGTCTGGGATTTCATCAAGGACATCAAGTTAGAACAAACTTAGTTTGGGTTATTCTCTAATGATTTACAATATCACCATGCTATTTAATTCACTAGTTAGATTTTTTCTGGCCCAGTAAGAGCTGCTTATATGTATTTTTAATAATTTAACAGTGGCATGTTTTTATTTCTGTAGCTTTTCGATGCACAGGCAACAAATTGCCCCTTTAAACCAGTCAAGCAGATGAACATTCATTTCTTATAAATGCCCCAAAGAGCAGGTAAAAAAAAATCTCCGCAATGAATGTTGCAGTGTTACCAAATTGGTAGCAAATGTATTACCACTTCTCATCATTTTACTCTGACATGCTTTTAAGGACACCCTCCAGGATTTCATTCCTCTTCTCCTACTGCAGTGTAATCCCCGGTTTCAGTGAAACATCATTTGCAGTGTTTGGAAGAACCTAAAACGCTAGTCCTCTCTACCTTCAAAAAAAAGAGATGAGATGAGAAACGCGATCTATTTATTTGATGTATATGTGTATTTGTGCATGTGTGTGTGTCTGTGTGTGTTGCAGCCCTGGCAGTCCTGTGCAGAGGGATCCCAGTCCCCCTGCTGTATCGCGAGGGCCAAAGCGGAGGCTCTACAGCGCGGTGCCTGGCCGTACCTTCATCGCTGTCAGCTCACACACTCCGCAGGGTGAGGGTGAGATCACACTCAACCGCGGGGAGAGGGTCAAAGGTCAGTCTGTTTTGCAGTATGTAAGTATGTTCCAAAGCAAGGTTGCCATTTTTGAGTAAAAAATTCTGTATATTAAATATTAAACCGAATGAGAAACAGAATGAGAATAATTCTGTAAATCATAGCAGATTTACTGAAAACACAATAAAAATTAATAAATATAACTTACTACAGTAAAACTAATCGTTATTATACAATATCATTGAGAGGTTCAAACTCTAGGGATGCTGTAGCATGGCTGTGAACTTCTTTCTATATGATAGAAAAGATTTACACAGATATTCTCTATTTGATCATCAGGGCAATGTGGTGGTCTGGTACAAATAATACAGTAGGTGGGCAATCGGTGGTAGTGGCCCCCTCACCTAATTCAGTTCTCACAAAAAGTAATATTTACAAAATTAGACAAAATCTAATTCAAAAATTCCTTTTTCCACATTTACAGAACTTTTTTTTCTCAATTCATTACTTAACAACGGAATCAGAACATTATACAGTATTTCACAAAAATGAGTACACCCCTCACATTTCAGCAACCACTTCAGTATATCTTCTCAAGGGAACAATACTATAGAAATAAAACTTGGATATATTTTAGAGTAGTCAATGTGCAGTTTGTATAGCAGTACAGATTTACTGACCTCTGAAAATAACTCAACATACAGCCATTATTGTCTTAATAGCTGGCAACAAAAATAAATACGTCAAAACTTTGTTCAAAGTGTCAGTATTTTGTGTGAGCACCATTCTTATCTAACACTGCCTTAATTCTCCTGGGCATGGAATTCACCAGAGCTGCACAGGTTGTTGCTGGGATCCTCTTCCACTCCTCCATAATGACATCACGGAGCTGCTGGATATTAGACACATGCTGCTTCTCCACCTTCAGCTTGAGGATGCCCCACAGGTGTTCAATAGGGTTCAGGTCTGGAGACATACCTTCACCTTCAGCTTCCTCAGCAAGGCAGGTGTCATCTTGGTGGTGTGTTTGGGGTCATTATTATGTTGGAAAACTGCCATTTCTGAAGGGAGGGCAGCATGTTCTGCTTCCGAATGTCAGAGTACATCCATTTTTCCCTCAATGAACCGCAGCTCCCCAGTACCAGCAGCACTCATGCAGCCCCAGACCATGAAGCTACCACCTCCATGTTTGACTGTAGGCAAGACACAATTTTTTCAGTTCTCCTAACCAGGGAGTCGCTACACATGCTGGACACCATCTGAGCCAAACAGGTTTATCTTAGTCTCATCAGACCACTGGACATGGTTCCAGTAATCCATGCTCTTGGGCAGGCCGTCTTCAGCAAACTGTTCAAGAGGTTTCCTTCTGGGACGACAGCCGTGCAAACCGACTTGCTACAGTGTGCGGCGTATGGTCTGAGCACTGACAAGCGGACCTTCGGCATCTGCACCAAATTTCAACTGCTCTAATACAAGATAAACAAATTTGTATGGTCTTTTTAAGCAGACAAAAATATAAACATGATGAATAGGAAATGTGGCTTTGCATGGTTAAACGACGTACAGCTGTTATCACTTAGGGTGTACTCAGTTTTGTTGCCAACTATTTTGACAATAATGGCTGTATGTAGGGCTGTAGCTATAGATTATATTAGTAATCGAGTATTCTACCAATTAGTCCATCAATTAATCGAGAAATCTTATAAGAAGTACTTTTTCTTTTTTTAAGAGCAAAACTAAATATACAAGAAAAAAACATGTATACTTCTTTTTATTTTAAAAGACAGGTCTCTTAAAATAAACAAGCAATTTGTTTCCTTTGTAGAAAAATCTACATTTTATTGCTGAAATTGCATACAAGAATATCTGTGAAAACTAAACCCATATAGTGCATTTAATTGCCATATTACATCAGAATGCAAAATGGATAAATACAAATATACAAATAAATTTCAGATTACTCCAAAAAAGTAGGGTGTTTATGTTTTAGTTTGAAATGTCTCAAAATTTGACAACTTTCTGTCGTTTTCTTTAGCACGAATTTATAGAAGCCAATTTCCGCCACAAAAAAAATGTTTTCCTAAATCCAACTTTTTCTTCTTGCAAATTCTTACTTCTATTTCTCACAATTCCGACTCTTTTTTTTTTTTGCCAATCAGGGAGCATCACCCCCTCTTGTAGTGCCAGAAAGCTTTACACATTTGAAAATTGGAATTGAAAATTAAATAGTGTCTTCTGTGTTTACCTGTCCAGAGTGCTTCAGAGTTTAGCGGGTGGTGTGCCAGTAATAATGGTCCGTGTGGAAACACAGTGCTCCGTGTGCAGTTAAATGGACTAAACAAAGCATCACATAATTTGCCTCACTAAATGTTTGTATTCAGATTATTCAATTACAGTCCTAGCTGTATGTTAATTTATTTTTAAAGGACAGTGAATCTATACTGCTACACAAGCTTTATAGTGACTACTTTAAAATATATTCAAGTTTCATTTTTATAGTATTGTCCCTTGGGAAGATATACTAAAATTGTTGCTGAAATGTGAGGGGTGTAATCACTTTTGTGAGATACTGTATAACTATATATATATATATATATATATATATATATATATATATATATATATATATATATATATATATATATATATATATATATATATATATATATAATTTTTTTTCTCACTTTATTACAGCAACCGGAAACTTTATGTATTGTTTATCAGTTATATCCTAAATTGTTGTTCTGTCCATCTATCCATCCATCCATCTATCCATCTATCTACAGCATTAATCTCCTGTTTCCCTTGGCAAAAAAATGTATTAATGTCTAAAGTATTTGTTATGCATTTCTCATGGCCAAGATCACTAAATTCATCTTTTTTTTATGCAACATGGCACGACAGCATGGGTTTAGGAGGGTTTAGTGCTTGTGGAGGATAAAATGAAATTAGATGTAGTCTCTGATGTGCTAACAGCAGCATCTCTACAGATACATGCAGCACTAGGTTTGCTTATAGGCTTAAAAAAACATACACACGACAATTTAAAACGACAGTTGAATAAAATTCAATACGATTTAATGACGGTCAAATGAGCATTCAGTAGCTGCTGCAAAACAGTAGACACATTGTACAAGAAGCCAGTATGGAGCTAAAGCTTGTAAGTGCTTCGAACTGAAAGTAGTATGAGGCCAGTGGTGAAAAACTGTTCTGTGCAGCTGGGGTGGGATTTTGTGTTTGGCTGTAGGCTTCCCACCCAATCAATAGTTAGAAATCATGCTGGTATCTTGGTAATTTTTTCCATTGGCTAAAATAATAAAATCAAACTTTGATTGGGTGGGCAAGATGCAAAATTGAGCACCTCTGCCCACCCTTACCCCCTGATGATCATTATAATAAAGGTTGTGTTTCTTACTTCTTTAACCTATCAAACTTCCAGCTCCCAGACACACATTCCTTAATATTGTCATTTGTAATAGATGGAAAATAAAATGTTCAGTAAAAATCATTTAAGGACTTTAAGGGTTATAATAAAACATCATTAAGTTTTTTTTAATGATATCTGAGTGCAATCTTTATAAAACTTTGGAAACCATATTTGATGACCCATTTTCTCCCCTAGTGCTCAGTATAGGTGAAGGAGGATTTTGGGAAGGCTCAGTTAAAGGACGAACCGGTTGGTTTCCTGCTCACTGCGTAGAGGAGGTTCAGCTGAGACAGTACGACCCCCGACTAGGTAAGATTATACACATACACATACTTTTATTATATTATTGCATAATGCATATCAAGAGCTTTTGGGGGATGGGGTGTAAATAAAATTTCCTAAATCTTACTTAAAAATGTAAAAGAGGTTTTCAGATTTAAATATCATTAACATATTCAGATTCAAATATCATTAAAATATGAATTTCATTCGTGAAGTCAATTCCCTTTGTTTTTAAACTCTTGAAGTGTACATGAGGAAAAAAAATTTATATTCATCTTCACATAGTAAAATAATATTATGTTTCTCAACCAGTTTTGAAATGTTAAAATCTAGTTTCTTCCTAAACTGAAATAGGAGAAAATGACACCTAAAGATTCGCATTTGAAACGCATTTCTACTGAAAGATACCAACACACTGATTTTCTAGAAGCAACTACAGTACTATATATTGATTGAATGATATTAGTTATAGCCATAAATACTATTTCTACTGCATCATGTTTGTTAGACTGGCTCCTAAGATGGAAATAAAAAACATTCTACATTGTATAGTCAACATTTAACGCAGAGAATGTTGTTAACAGAAAAACTATTTCGGTCACAATAATGTCTGATGGATTTTCACATATACTGTATAGAACAACACGGGGGTGAATTCATACATGAACTGTTGAACATATACACACATAAGGATTATCATGATAGTATTCGGTATTTTGTGAGACCTGAAATAGTTTTGTTTCACAGAAACGAGAGAAGATCGCACCAAGAGGCTTTTTAGACATTACACAGTTGGCTCCTATGATAATTATTCCTCCTACAGGTACACACTTTCTTATTCCTCTTTTCAATAAATTCTGGTTTGAATTTAGTTCAGTTCATTTCAGTTTAGTTTTATTTAAATAGGGCTTTCCCATTGGACATTGTCCAAATGTGTTTGTAACATGTACTAGAGTTCAACGTGGTAAAAAAGGCTTGAACACTCATATTTACTCTACACATGCTTGGCATTGTGTTTTTCACCATGAAAAATGTTCTGTTTTATACAAATATGAAATGTGACAATCAGCAGAATCGGTTACACAATTGTTATTACACACACAGATATAGTGCTATAAAATATGAGCTTTCTATTAAATATATGAGAATCTAGTCGTGATCGTGCACTCACTCAAAAACCTGATCTCTTGTAGAAAGCAAGCACACCAGATTGATTTCTTTTTTTTTTGTAATGAAGATGATGCAAAATTTATGTTTTATCACTAACCTGTGTCTTCAGTGATTATGTAATTGAAGAAAAAACTGCCACACTACAAAAGAGAGACAGTGAGGGATTTGGCTTTGTTCTTCGAGGGGCTAAAGGTAATGGAAACGTAAATGGATATTTCTCTCACAGCGCCCACCTGTCAATATATACACACATGCTTATTATATGGCAATTGTGCTGTATGTGTGTCTGGTCTCTATTACTACCAGCTGAAACTCCAATTGAAGAATTTACTCCAACTCCTGCGTTTCCTGCGCTGCAATATCTGGAGTCAGTAGATCTGGATGGGGTTGCATGGAGGGCGGGGCTACGAACTGGCGATTTCCTAATTGAGGTGAGGAGCTATGGGATTAAAAGCCTGTAAAGTAAGTTAGTAAGAGCTGTTAGAATAAAACTGCTATTCTCTGGAACCCAGGTGAACGGGGTCAGTGTAGTAAAAGTGGGCCATCGGCAAGTGGTCTCTCTGATTCGGCAAGGTGGGAGTCGTCTTCTTATGAAAGTGGTGTCAGTGACCCGAAAACCCGACACCGGAGACGTAGTTCGCAAAAAGGGTATGTATCCAAATTCCGCAAAACACACCACATAGAATCTCTAAGAATCCCACTCCGCTGTAATGAGCAGTTTTTATATGTTATTTGTTTTGTTTGATGGCCTATCAGCTCCTCCACCACCCAAGAGAGACCCCAGCACGAGCCTAACCCTGCGCTCCAAAAGCATGACCGCAGAGCTGGAAGAGATGGGTAAAACACACACACACACACACACACACACACACACACACACACACACACACACACATGAGCCTTAAACCATTTAAACATAACCATAGCAATAGAATACCGAGGTTAACACAAGCTTGACATAATGAAAGATTATATATGGGAGACATGTAATGTCTGCTTTATGGAAAAATGCTTTAAAGTTGGATTTGAATAAAAGTTTATAGTATATTATTGTTATCTCGATTACAATGGGATTCCTTTGATATTTTTTTGGGGGGGTTAATCATCTTATACCATACAGTATATTATACTTATACTGTTGTGTCCATTTATTTATCCATATAATTTGTCCATAACATGGTTTGGGGTTTATGTGTTTTCATGATTTTTGGTCTTCTACTCTACTTATAGCAACTAAGACTACTACTACTAGCACTATTATTATTAGTACAAGGAAGTAGAATATCTGAAACTGATGAGTGTGATAATTGGGGTAAGGAGAGGTGGTAGTTTAGTGGTTAAGATGTTAGTCTTCCTATCAGAAGGTCATGAGTTCAAATCCTAACTGCCACTGCTGGGCCCTTAAACAAAATTCTCAACTGCTCAGTTGTGTGAATGAGATAAGATAAGGAATGGATAAAAGTGTCTGCCAAATGAAATAAATGTAAATGTTTTAAAAAATGCAAAAATTCTGCTGTGCTGTGGTTTCTTCTTGTCAAACTTTGACATGGGTATAATATATAGCAGTGCCAAAAGAGAACCAAGTGTCAGTTCATATTATCAATATTCACTCAGTTTGTTTCAATTGATTCACGTTGATTCATACCTGCTTCTTACCTACAAGCATCAAGGAGAAGAAGGGGAGGTAAGAAAAAAACATTCAGTATGCTGGGGGTATTTTCTGTGGTGTGTACTGTGTGATGTTAAATTGTACTGTATGTGTACATTGTGAAAAAGCATGTGTGTTTTTTGTATACACGTTTGTGTTTGTATTCAGTATTTTAGATTGCATTTATGGGTGGCAATGGCATTGAGATTGACATTGAAATTATGTTTGTGCTTCAATGTGTGTTTTGTGAACAAAGCTTGGTGAGGTGTCTGACTGTTTACAAAAGGGTCTTTTTGAAAAAAAATTTGAGTGTGTGGTTTTTGGTGTGTTCCCTACAGAGAAGTTGGATGAGATGCTGAGTTCTCCAAAAGAGACAGTAGTGGTGATGAGGCAACGGCCTTCAGACGCAGACTCCAGAGCAGCCACTGTGAAACAGAGACCGACTAGCCGACGTATCACACAGGCCGAGATTAGTGTAAAATATACAAACATATGCATATCAGATGATCAGATCAACATGATAATACATGATAAATATAATACTTTAACTTTTCTGCTTAAGCTGTTTTTTTTCTGTGTGTGCAGTCTTTGTTGGAAAGGCAAGGGATGCAAATATCTCCTGGTGTGTCACTTGGTGTGGATAAAAGTCACATGCAACTGCACGGGATGACCAGAACCAAATCATTTGGTAAAACCATAAATATTGTTACTGTATGTGGGCACGTGATTGCACAGTCAGTTTTTTTTTTTTATATCATATCTCAAAAATTTTACTTGTCAAACACATAAAATTTATTCAAGCTTCATATCTGACAAACATCATTCATTTGATTCAGGTGCACCAGAAGATGAAAGAATATCTGCTTTAATTGGGGAGCACCGCTTTCCAAGAAGCTCCTCAATGACTGACAGCTTTCGACAAGACAGTATTCCACCTCCACCACAAACTGCACCTCCTCCACCTCCTACACCATACTTCCTGGAATCGGGTCCTCCCCCATCTTTCTTGCCTCCTCCACCCCCAACACGTGCAGCCAATCAGACTCGTTCAAGCTTCCGGCCAGGTGCAGAGCCCAAGCTCCATGGTCCTGTCACAACAGACCGCCAGAGGAAGGCACGTTCTATGATTATTCTTCAGGACACCACCCACCTTCCAGTAGAGCCCGCCCCCATTCCCAGGCCAGCAACACCTACCTCTGGGGCAGCTCCTCCTGAGCGTGGTCGTAGGCGTGGCCAGGCTGTGGAGAACCCATATGCCAATGTGGGTCGACTAAGTGCAGTCTATACCCCTACCAAGCCCCAGCGCAGAAAGAGTCCACTGGTCAAACAAGGTCAGGTTGAGGAGGGCACAGCCGCCCAGGCTGGTACTGGTAGGGATCCTTCTCCCCTAGGAGGAGCTCGAATCCCTCACAGCAGCCGAGCAGAGCAGTTCCAGCAGCAGGTGCTCTCTGAGAGGGCTAGGATTACACCTCCAGGAGCTCGTCGCAGGACCAGTGTGTTCCTTTCTGTTGAGGGAAGCACCACCGAGCCTCAAACCACCCCCTTACTATCCCAGTCACATTCAGTGGATGAGCTGGCTGAGCTGCCCCCTCCAGCACCTATGCTTTCTCCTGGTCTGCCACCAGGAGGTTCCACATTTATACATCCTCTCACGGGCCGTCCATTGGACCCCTCCTCTCCATTAGCACTTGCTTTGGCTGCAAGAGAGCGAGCACTTAGTGGACGTACTACACCAACTCCCACTCCCACTCCCTCACCATCACCCACTCAGGGCAGAGTTGTGGAGAGACCAGAGACAGAGGGAGGAGTCACGCCACCTGCTGCTCTTGAGGCTTCACCTTCTGATTCCTGGAGGGAAGAGCCTGTAAGCATCACGACAGAAACTGCTAGTCCAGTGACAAATGGCAGCCCTGTATCTGGGCGAAGTCTGGAGGAGTCCATCGTGACACCAACCGTGCAGATTGTCCAATCAGCATTGATTGACACAGATCACAGTCAACCAGTAGTTCCACCTTCCATGCCTTCACCTGCCCCGACCCTTTCAAACCTGGCAGGGCGGAGCATGACGATGAGTTCAGAGGAGGAAGCAGAGCCCTACACAGTCACCTTGCCCCCTGCACTTCTCTCATCTAGTGATGAAGAAACAAGGGAGGAGCTCCGCAAGATTGGCATAGTCCCACCCCCTCAACCTTTTGCCAATGGCCTTTTAATAAAGGAAACACCCAAAGTCACTATCAGCATTTCTCCAGGTGCATCTCCAAGGCCTTCTATAGCAAAGATCTCCTCTGGCAAAGCAAGTGATTCCACTGCAGACTCCGGTGTCGAGGACCCCCACATGGAGACTACAAGTACTGTTTCCACAGTCTCTAGCATGTCCACCTTGTCGTCAGAGAGCACAGACTCCGCCCATGCCAGCAAGCCACGTTGTGGGGTGGGCCGCGGCCGCCCCGCCCATCTCAGGGACCCACTGCTTAAACAGTCGTCAGACAGTGAGCTGCTTCCACACCCACCCAGCACAGGCCCGGTTCGCCCACGCTACCTGTTCCAAAGACGATCTAAACTCTGGGGGGAGGAGCCTAGGGCTCAAGTGGGCATAGGTGATGATAGTAGGCCTGCTGCAATGGGAGCAGAGTTACTAAGTAAAGATTCACATTCTCTAGGCGAGGAGCCACCAATGGGAGCCCTAGACCCTGGCAGAAGGTCACCAGTGGGTGGCGCCAGGTAAGAAGCTACTGTGAGTCAAAAATCATTGCAGACACTTGGCCTTAATGGTTCACATATTTGCATGTACCACAGCAGTCTTCTCAACTGTTGAGCAGCACATACCACCACTGAACACGCCTGTTAGTGTTATACAGGTTTCGTTTACACACCTCACGCAAGCACATAACACACCTATATATGTGTCTCTATATGTCCTTGCAGATGTAAGGAGAATGGAGAAGAGAGTAAATCGTAGGTTATTAGCTCTGTGGGTAAAAGCAACCTCTTCTACCAACTAACTTTCACTAAAATACTTTACAGCTTCATTACTGAAACCTGCAACTTTTGTGCATGGCTTTTATTAAAGTCATATTAAATCCATAAATTGACTAATACTATGCTTTCTTAGCTTAAAGCATTAGATATACTGTAAATTGTATATTTGCAACCAAGTAGGGCTTTCAGCTATACCCTGAGGTAGTTTTTCCAAATGTGGTTGAAAATGAAAATTGTGAAGCCATAAATAGAACTGCATACTAACTGTTCTGCCTACATCACTAACTAAGTATACTGTCTTCATATTAAGATATTGTACCGTCAAATATAATGTCTTTTTCTGCACTGAGGATTTTGGTTAAATTATTTAACTTGCCCTCCCAAACCCCTGTTTCTGCCTGTCAGACTCTTCAGCAGCCTTGGTGAGCTCCACACCATCTCACAAAGGAACTATGGCACCACTTTCACCATCCGCCCGGGCAGCCGCTACCCAGTTACCCGCAGGACACCCAGCCCTGGGGCCACTCCAGAGCGAAGTGAGCCTCTGGGGCCAATGCGTGCATTTGGTCCCCACCACCATCACCATCACCACCATACTATTCTCAAGTCCTCCAGCCTGAGCCTCCCACAGGAGCCCAAGGAGGTGCGCTTTGTTATGCGGAGTGCCAGTGCTCGTGCCCGCAGCCGCTCCCCTTCCCCATCGCCCTGTGCCTCCCCCTGTCCCTCACCAGTTTTGGGTGCTCCACTCCTGGCCCTTCGGCCCTTCAGACAGCGCCCTCTTGCTCTGTGGAGCAAGTATGATGTGGGCGAGTGGTTAGAGAGTGTGGGACTAGGGGAGCATCGTGCCCGCTTTGTAGAGCATGAAATTGAAGGTGCGCATCTACCTGCGCTCACGAAGGACGATTTAGCTGAATTGGGGGTGACACGGGTGGGCCACCGGATGAACATTGAGCGTGCACTTAAACAGCTGTTGGAGAGCTCAGGAGCTTAATAAATTTGGGAGAATAGAGTTAAATAAAGTCCTTGCCAAATTGTACCACTGTCATTTGCAGGCCAGTAGCCAAACTGGCTAAATGATTCCTCAGCCTTACACAGGCCCTCCCTCATGACTAATACATTTGATTAAACACATTTAAGCACAATCCCAAAGCGTAAGACCTTTACGCTATTAAGTCACAATTGGTGTGTAGTCTGTAGACCTGTTGTGCTGTGTTTAAAAAATGAGTTGATCGATGGGCCACGTGCCCCAGAAGGGATCCATCTAGTTAATAGACTGAACTGGCATGGCTGCTATATTACAAAGAGTAAATGTAAAGATCTCAGTAATTCACTGTTGGGAGCACTTAGACCTTTTAAAGCCAATGCTTCCAAAGTTCCCAGGGTTTACAATTCATGATATTTATTCACAGTGTTTCAGTCAAAAATGCCTTGCAGGAAACTTAAAATTTCATACAACATACTAGATGAGGCTTGTAAGTGTACAAGTGACAATCTCCCCTTAAAGGTGCACTATGTGGATTCGAATTCTAAGCAATTTTTGCTTGACCAAGTAGGCCATATTTATTATTACTGTAAGACCTAAACTATGTGTGGATGTTTGAACCAGTTCCACTATTATTTCTTATCTAATCTGTCTGTGATTTTTGTAACAATGTACTCATTTGTAGCATAAAATGAATTAATTCGATAATGAAATAAAGAAATAAAGGCATGGAATAGCAAAATGTTCATGAAGCTACTGAAGTTTAACTGTCATGTCAGTAAACAGTATCACTTTTCAATAATTTACAATGATGTTCAGTGTAAGAATCCAACATAATGCACCTTTAACCCTGAAACAAACCTTTCATAATACAAGTGTGGCCTTGAGACAGTACTGCCGCCATCTAAATTTGATAAAGAAGAGTATTTTCAGGAATACAGTCAGTTTTATATGTATATGATATATGTGGGCGTATATATTCAAACAGAATGTATGAGTGTTCAATGAAATATGCGTCTTATGCCCTGTGTGTGTTTATTTTATCATATTTTATCTTTGTTAAGTTAAATATGAAATAATTGCATCAGCCCAATCATAGTTACTATCTCCCCTATAGTATTCCTTGTGATTTCTTAGATCAAAACTATTTGCAGTAAAGAAATAACTTTGTTTAACTTAGGAATCAGGTTAAAACACCGCTTATTGGTTTTTGTCCTTTATGAATAAATGTGAGGTGAGATTGTATATTGAGTATTTATTTTCAGTTAGAGAGGCACTTCAAATACTATGGGGAGTAGGTAGCAGTTTCGTTACCTTTTTGTGTTTTGGATGGAGTAACAAGGTGTCATGATTTAATGCCGATTTGTAACATTATTTGGTTAATAGAATGTTCTTTTGTGTAATTGGGAATTTTGGTATAAAACAGGCTTGGGTTGAGTCAAACGTTTATGCTACTTAAGGGCTTACAATCATGCTAATCGTGTTTATGATGCACATGTGGACTGACACGATTTTGCACATTTTAAAAGAAAGATGCTTGTATGTGACAATTATCGCTAAACATCAAGGAGTCTAAGAGGCAGGTTTTTTTTATTACACCAACCATGAAAATACAAACAAGGTAAAATTATTAAAATGTAAAAAAAAAAGGCTTTTCTTTTAATGCTGTGAAAACATCTGGGGACTCAGTTGCCCTGAAATCTGCCTTTTATGACGTACAAACCTTAGCACAATAATGCGCTTTACAATTAAATCCAATCTTTTGACACAAACCAAAGTAAGTGAGAATTCCAGTAACCCGATCCATTCGATTCTAACGATGAACGCAAGATAAATTTCACTTCTATCTGTCGCCAGAATCCTACCACGTAACTCAAGAGACTCACACTTGCCTCTCATCCAGATGATACATTTGCACAAAGTGGAGGGTGCTACTTTTTTATAAGCCATTTGCATAGAACACTGCTGTTCTCCCTTGCTCTCTCGCTCTTTCTCTCTCTCTCGCTCTCTCTTGCTCTCTCCTTTTCTCTCTCTTCCTATCAGATGCACAAACACATCCCACTCAAACACAGAATGATACACAGCTTCATCGATGGTTGACAGTGCCCAGTATGCAGCTGGCAGCCTCAGTATAGATGAAATATCCCATCAGGCTATAACAGATCTTGAGCGTGTAAGAGCTGTGGAGTTGCTAAAGCAATGAACTACTATGATGACTGGTCAGTGTGTGGTACCCACTTACTTGATTTAGGAACTTAAAGGACTTCTTCCTTTATACTTTTTTTTTTTTTTTTTTATGTATTTGTTGTATTCAATTTGGTAATTTAAAGTCTGACCATGTATGTTTTCAAAAGAATATTGTACCCAAATATGTAATTATATTTCTAAATTTATTGCTCATGGCTATGAGGGTGATTTTGGCACATTGTCCATCCTGGATGAAATGAAATGAAATGAAGTGAAATGAAGTGAAATGAAATGAAAGAGCCGGGCCATTTCTGTGTTGTGTTTATCCATGGTTCAAGTCCTGGACTTCCACAAAACTGCACTCAACACCACTTGATGTTTAGCCAATAAGCTGGATTGAAACGATGAGATGATGTGGTGTTACGGACGTCTGAATATGTGAACAATACTTTGAAGCAATTACAAAACAAAAAGCAAACAAAATATTGATTATTCTGTCTGTGTAGTTTGTCATGTGAGGTCGAAAAGGTCACGGGGAGATCAGGATCTTACACTTGAATACAGTTTTACCTAGATGCAGATGCAAGCAAGCGTCACGACCAACATCACAGCTTTCTAAAAATACGTTTTCATCTTGCGAAACGTGTTTACGTTGAAACTTTAACTACATGCCTTGTATGATGGTCTTTTTGGATAAAGGAAACATGATGAAACCTCGATTGCAAGTCTGAATGCATTACCCCCTCATTTAAAAGAAAACAAAACACTAATTCAAGTAAAAGGCTGTCTATGATGATGCAGGATGAGTCACTGCTTCTGCTGTTCTGGTCACATATTTAAGCATTTCAGCCAGTGACTGATAAGTGATGAGTGGTTTATACTCAGAGAAATCAGCAGTATTAGAGCAATTGGCAGCTATATGATAATCTGCACGGTTAGGTTTAATTGCTCTCAGATAAACTGTATGTTGTTTTTATTTTATTATTTTTATTATTATAGTCATTTGAATAATTCATGCTGCTTCCCCCTTTGTATAATAATCTAAAACTATGGATGTAGGAAACTCCATGTATGTATGCATGTATCTTAACCACAGGAAAAAAATGAGGCTGTTTATCCCTAAAAGTGAACCATGAGAAAAAAGTATTAGAAAGAATTCACTGATAGATACCAAATGTGTATATTAAATCAGCTAAAGAATAAAACTCATGGCTGTGAGTTATAGAAGAATAAGCCACCACCCAGCCATGTGATTCACCCTGAAGCTGAATTTCCTGTATTACAGTACAACAGGGATGTTTACAAAATGTTTAATTTGGTATTAAATAATGTGCCAAAAATGTAAAATGTACATATATTCACGTTTTAGTGAAAACAATTTACTTACTAGCATGTTTCTAGGAAGAAACCAGAGTACTGAGAGGAAATTCATGTGGAAATGGGAAGAATATGCCAAAATCTGCACAGACAGGAACCCAAACACAGAGCTTAAGATCATGCCAGGACTCGGGAGCTGTGAAACGTCAACACTACTCTTGCCACCTAGGATGAATTCAGCGTTCCATATTGCTTTAAATAAAACACTGATACTGATTTGGGGATGAACCCAAGGAAACTAGGCTTATTAACACAAGCTTACACATTGTTTAGTGAAACTACATTGAAATACTTAATGGTGGTACAATAGTTATTTTGGAATGTTTTTTTTAGAAGATGAATTCCTCCTAATAAGCAAAGACATTTATAGTATTTGGCAGACGCCCTTATCCAAAGAGACTTACAACTGAGCAATTAATGGTTAAGAGCCTTGCTCAAAGACCCAGCAGTGGTAGCTTGGTAGTGCTTGGATTTGAACTCATGACCTTCTAATCCAAGGGTCAATACCTTAACCACTTTGCTACCACCTCCCATTGCAACCGCTAAATGTATCATAGTTCGACATTTCCTTGTAGAGAACATTCTAAAACGTCACTGAAGGTTCATTTATTTCATCCTCAGTATGAAAGAACTCTTCCTGTGTACTATTTGGTTGTTGATTTTGATCCAGCTTTCACTTTAAAAGTGTCCTCCAAGCTAAAGTAGCTAATAAACCATCAAAGTTCTTGTTCTGAATCATGGGTTCCAGATCTTAACTTCATTTATATTTACGGCATTTGATGGACACCCGTTTCCCAAGCGACTTACAGGTATCTCGTTTGTACAACTGAAAAATTGAGGGATGAGGGTCTGGCTCAAGGTTCGAATAGTGGCATGCAGGTGGTCCTGAAATTTGAACTCACAACCTTGTGATCATAAAATCTGTGCTATAAGATTTGCATAAAAGAATAATATGAAACCAATATGCATAATTTGTGCCATTTCCTTTCTTTCTAAACGTCTAACCATTTACAAGAGATTAATAAAGGTTCAATCTGTTTAAGGTAAACCTGTGAACCTTACCCTGTATTTCTTTACTGTACTAGTTGCAATAGTGGTATGTTCTTCCTTTTTGTTCTGTGAGTAATAAAAAAGAAAATATTACAAATAGGAAACATCTGGAGGAAAACATGGGCCCTGACCTCTGGCCAGCCAAATTGTCTAGACATATCTGCACAAAGGATGCATCTTTTCTTCTATACCCAATACATTAGAGATGCTAGTCTAGTTGACTAATACATTCACTAGATGCCACTGTGGGGATGTCAGGCTAGTCAGACGGGTGGGAATAAAACAGTGAGTCATATGGTAAAGAAAGCAGCTTAATGTGCTGTCTTAGACTGAAAATATTTCAAACCAGATGATGCCACTCTTACAGTCGGCTGCAAAAGGCTACCCTGGAAATCTCTGACATGATTTTTTTTTTGCGTTTTCTTTTGCATTAATGAACCTTTAACACTTTGTATTAATTTGTATGAAGTAAAGAGGTTTGCATTAGATTGTTTTAATCCCCCTCCCACTCGCTCCCCAAGAAATTCTTCCTGGGTTATTTTTGTTGCCCTTTATAGCTAAATAAAACCATTTGCACTGTGGCAGAGGGAACTGCGTTGTAACCAGCTCTGTTCGAGAGAGCGCTCTCAGAGCCGCAGTTTGCACATCACCATCCAAACCCTCTCAGATAGTTTAGAATCAGATCATTCGAGCATTTCAGTTCATAGAATATGTATAGTATAATATAGCATAAATAGCAAAAAAATGATTATATTACGATTAAATAGTATAATATGTAGCCTAGAGAAACACTGATCCTGTCAATTAAATGTCCTATGTAACATTATGTATGGCTGTTAATAGATAAAACCGCTTAAAGTTAGCAATTACCAACAGCTTTTGGTTTAGCTATGGAAAAGACAACTACTTAACTAGTCAACTTTTTGAATTAGTCGTAAAACTGCAACTTCTACTATACATTCTGGATATATAGTCCTCCTTCCTTTAAACTTTTTATACAATGATTTCTCAGGGAGTTTTTTCTTGGCACTATTGGACCTGGATTGTTCAGTTATACATCTGGATTTCTGTCAATTTGTGAAAATTGACAAAGCACTATACCAATAAATCAAATTTACTGAAATGTACTGTGTACATAGATTAAATGTTACAGAGCAAAACTAGTATCAAATTAATCATAATACTCTTTGTAGTCACTTTTACTATCCCCTCGGGATCAAGTAAGTACATATGTACATATGTATTTATCCGTCCGTCCGTCCATCTATCTATCTATCTATCTATCTATCTATCTATCTATCTATCTATCTATCTATCTATCTATCTATCTATCTATCTATCTATCTATCTATCTATCTATCTATCCACCCCACTCTTATTCACCTTAACTGTTGATCTGTGTAAAGCTGCTTTAAAACAATGTCTGTTGTGAAAAGCGCTATACAAATAAACTTAACTTGACTTGACTTGACTATAAGAACCAATTGTTCTACTTGGCAATCAATCAAATTACTTTTTTTACACAAAGCACACACTTTGCCTCAACTAAGTCACATGTCTGTTACACAATACTGCTATTTAAACTCTGGTTTATTATTCACAAGAAGACTTACACAAATATCCTACACTTTCCTAGTTTGCAAAAACAGGCTATGTATTGGATGCAATAGGCTATGTAATATTTTGTCATACCAGGAAGGGCTGTGCTGTTATTGAAAGGATTTGCATAATACAGCAATAAGAAGTGAAACAGGAGCAGTGATCGTCAGAGTTAATGAGTGACTGGCAGTAAGGTGGGTTTCAGAGAGCTGGGTGACAGGATTAGAAGCTGTTATACACATTTCACAACTTGGGAGTTCAGAGCAGTGCAGTTGGTGTGCATATCTGTAAAAGGTAGGTTTTGCTTAAACTCTTTTCTGGTCAAATTAATAGTATTTCTTTACTCAACTTAGTGAAAGTAATTTTCTATTTATTGGTTTATTTCAATTCGATTATACAAAGAAAATGTACTGAATTCATAAACTGATATTGGATATTGGATATTAAATACTGTATAAAACTATATAATATATTCCTGATGCATCTAACAATCTCTGGAATTGTATAAACACTGTCAGTGTGAATTCAATAGGCTTTGCTTGTGCGCTGTTTGAACACAGAGTCATTGTTAATAAAAATAGGATTGCCCTGACTTTGGTACAGCTGATGCAATATTTGGGTTTACTGTGTCTCCCTTTCTGCCACATGCAGCTGACAGCTTCACAAGAAGACCACATAAGAGCAAGGATGTCACACACAATGGGCGGGAATAGTTTCTTAGAGATTATCATGCGGAAACGGGATGGCGGTCAGCTGAGCGCAGAGGACATCCACACCTTTGTAGGAGGAGTCAAATCACGTACTATTCAGGATAGTCAAATAGGTGAGACTCATTACACACTGATAACCTTCTCAGTCTCACCCAAGATAAGCACGTGAGCAGAGTGTAAAAAGATTCGCCATAAACGTTTAAACCAACACTCAAAGGTAACGAGAATAACATTGATTATGTCACTACAATTGGTGGGATATCTCATTATACTGATGGGATATAGACACCAATCAGGCATAATATTATGACATTGTAACATTATGAGCGGTGAATATGTAAGTGAATGACACTGTTTATCTCTTCATCATGGTACCTGTTAGTGGGTGAGATATATAAGGCAGCAAGTGAACATTTGGTTATTAAGGTTAATGTGTTAGAAGCAGGAAAAATGGGCAAGCATAAGGACTCGAGTGAGTTTGATAAGGATTAAAATATAATGTCTAGACGACTGGGTCAGAGCATCTCCAAATCTGCAGTTCTTGTGGGATGTTCCAGGTCTGCATTGATCGGTATCTATCAAAAGTGGTTCAAGGAAGGGACCGTGGTGAACCAGTGACAGGGTCATGGGAAGCGAAGATTCATGATACACGTGGGGAGTGAAGCCTGGTCCATGTAGTCCGATCCAACAGACGAGCTTCTGTAGCTCAAATTGCTGAAGAAGTTAATGCTGGTAATGCTTGAAGGGTCAGAACTGTTTTGGCAGTAAATAGGGGGACCAACACAATATTAGGCAGGTGGTCATAATGTTTTGCCTGATAGATGTATCGGGCAACAGTCATGCGAACAGCCACTTCTTGACATTTTGAAATCCCCAGATTTCAGTTAGACTGAGCTACTGTGCAATGTGCTGAACAAATACTTTTGATCCATGGGCCCCACCTTGCAACTTACAGGACTTAAAGGATCTGGTACTAATGTTTTGACGCCAGATACCACAGCACACCAGAGGACTTGTGGAGTCTCGATGAGTCAGAGCTGTTTGGGTGGCACAAAGTGAACCTACACAATATTAAAGAGCTGGTTTTGACATTCTACATATGCCATTTCTACATCATTGAACATTTAAAGTCTCTGACATGGAGGAGTTTGGGTTGAATCTATAATGATCTCAGATGTTGGGCTAATTGATGTGTTGCTCAGGAGCACCTGTTTCCATAACTCCAATTGACTGTAGAAGGCTGTAGAAAGGACATTGCTCCTAATCACACATTATGGTGCTCGTGATCGTTCTCATTCTCCAGTGTTTGTCATTTTTTAATGATTTATAATTACACTTTTGTTGTCACCCAGATGAGGATTGGTTCCCCTTTTTGAGTCTGGTTCCTCTCAAGGTTCCTTCCTCATACATCTTATATATAAATGTTTGCTTTATAGTTCTTTCATTCTGTGAAGCTGCTTACAGACAATGTCCGTTGTGAAAAGCACTATAGAAATAAACTGAATTGAATTGAACTTTCGAAAATGTGCGGTGGCCTCACAAAATTGAAGGTATGATTTAATCCCGTGTATAAAGAAAAGTTTAAGAAAAGTTGATTCCATTTAAAATAATGAATATTTCTTACCAGGTATGATCCTGACTGAACAGATAGGTGCCTCTATAACCTTCTGTGTGCTTGGTTTATCATCAAGCCAAAGCCTAAATGTTATGTAAGAGTAAATGTTTATACAGTATCTAAATTCCAAGTAAGGGCCCATGTTTTACTTCTTAACTGAAATACTGAAAATTGAGAAATGCACTACAACAACAGTAATCTACTTAAAATTTCCAAAATGACATTAGTTACAATTTCATTCTTAACAATTAGGCAAATGCTATATATATATCTCTAACCATTTCCATTTCATATAACCATTTAGACCTAGAGAAATAAAATAAATTAAAACATGTGTTCTTTTCTGACCTTATGTATTTATCCCTGTAGCTTGTCTCTAATCTAGATTATCTCTAGCTACCTTCCAGATAAATAATTTATTGGTGTGTAACCGGATATTGGTAGAATTTATACTTTTTTCAAGTACCTTTTTTCTTTTGTTCAAAATACTTCATCTTGACTATGGTTCACCAATTACAAACCCTGTTCTGCCCACTTCATGTGCTATTTTATAAAGCTAGTCCAGATTAAATAACTACTTCAGAATTAATAAAAAGTGGAATTCGTGTGCATTTAAAAGGCAAGTTCAGCAATACTCTCAAATGTGAGTTATTTTTGTCAAGTCTGAACTTTAAGGTTAAATTCACTTTAATGAAAGGAAACTTTCAAGGTTACCTGATGCAATGCAAGGCTGGGACACCAGCAATCACAACTCAAAGGGAGGGTTGAAGGATGACATAATAAATAGGAGAAGGGTGAAGCAATTTTAGATATGATAGAAGAACTATTTGGAGAGAGAGCTGTGTTTACAGTTTTGGTATTTTTTTTTAGGTGCAATGCTTATGGCCATTTGGCAGAAGAGCATGGACAAAAAGGAAACCATGATGTTGACAAAGGAGATGATGACATCGGGTGAGGTTTTGCACTGGCCTGAGGAATGGACTGGCCTTGTGGTGGATAAACACTCGACGGGTGGAGTCGGGGACAAGGTCAGCATTCCACTGGCCCCTGCTCTGGCAGCTTGTGGGTGTAAGGTGAATAGAAGAGTTTCTCATTCATTCATTGCTTAATGTAAACAATACACAATTTTACACTAATATTCCAACAATAGTCCAAAAGTAAATTCAGAACTTGGTGTAGTTGGATTTTGATCTTTGCAGGTCCCTATGATAAGTGGACGTGGACTGGCACACACTGGAGGCACACTGGACAAACTGGAGTCCATCCCAGGGTTCAACATCCACTTATCAACAGAACGGGTACACGATGACCACCTGATATCATTAGTTACACCGCCGAAATGCTGAGGTCTCTATCTGATTAGTCAGATAGTGTTTATTAATATTACTGTTAAGGTTAATATAGTGAACCGCATGGTAAATCAAAAGTGTATTGTAATTCACTCGTTCTATTATCATTTTAACACAATAACAGCTGATGCATATTAAACTGTATTGTAGACATGCCATGTTATCATTGCCTAATAATATAGAGTGCCTTTCAAAAGTTTAGAAACATTGAGTCATATTGTTTCTGAGAAACACATGGATGTTCCTATTGTTTATATGCAAACAAATGAGGTAATTTAACAGAATTAATGTTCATCGGACTGTGACATTGTCAGCTATGACAGGTTCGACTTTACAAGTTTCTGTTTATATGTGGAGAGCATGCATGGAGAATTGAGGAGGTGGTTGCTCAATTAATAAAATGTTGGATTTTAATTAGAAGGTCATGAGTTCAAATCCCAACACCACTAACCTGCAACTGCTGGGCCCTTAAGCAAGACCCTTAAACCTCAACTGCTCAATGAGATAATTGTAAAGACATTTGCTATATGCTGTAAATGTAAAATCATTACATACATGTAGGTTAAATGTAGATTAATTATAAATGGAACACTAAACCAACATGGCTGCCATGGGTGCCAACTTCACCATACAAAACAATGACCCAAACTCTATATATAAATATAAGCTTTATTCAGAGAGTAAACAGGCAGCTGGAGAGTTATCTACGATAGAAATGCTTGCCCAGTCAACACACTTAAATCCTATTGAACTTGAAAGAGAGACTATTAGTTCAGCGACTAATTATGGCTATATGCTATATATAAAATTATATGGTATAACAAGTGAAAACAGGAACTAACTTGTAATCACTAAATGTAAAACTATAAACTGGGATATAATATACTAACACGTTGCTAGTGTTACACTTTGCTGGGTGTAGGAGAACATTCTGTTAGAAAATGAAACCAAATAAACTGATAAGATTACAAGTAATCAACAATTACTCCAAGTTGATTGTGTAGAATTTGCAGTCAAATTACATTTACTTATCAGTCTATCAATCACTTGTTATACTTTCTCTTTAGTAGATATAAAATGACCTTGGACAGTGCTGTGCCTGAACCCTATTCAGAGGTAGCATGTGTGTGTGTGTGTGTGTGTGTGTGTGTGTGTGTGTGTGTGTGTGTGTGTGTGTGTGTGTGTGTGTGTGTGTGTGTGTGTGTGTGTGTATGGGGGGGGGGTGTTCAGGTGAAGCAGATACTACAGGATGTAGGCTGTTGCATTGTGGGTCAGACAGAGACTCTGGTACCTGCAGATCGTGTCCTCTACGCTCACAGGGACATCACTGCTACTGTAGACAGTGTCCCACTTATCACCGGTGAGATCAACTAAAAAATGTAATTAACAAAACATACTGATAGCTTGTGTCTTGAATGCCCTGATGTTGTGTGTATATTTTTGTTACAGCATCAATAATGTCAAAGAAGGCAGCTGAGGGTCTAAGTGCACTTGTGTTGGATGTGAAGTTTGGTAAGGCTGCTCTCTACAAAGACATGGACAGCGCTCGAACACTTGCCCAGTCAATGGTGAGACATAGTGTGTATGAGAAAGAGAGAGAGAAAACAGACTTTGTTCTCAATAACCTTGGCTTTGTATCTCTAGGTTGCAGTGGGAAACAGTTTGGGTATAAAAACAGGGGCAGTGTTGAGCAGGATGGATGCTCCTATTGGCCGATGTGTGGGGAATTCCTTAGAGATATATGAAGCTTTGGAATGCCTCAAAGGGCGTGGACCTGATGACTTAAATAACCTGATTACATCACTGGGTAAGGAGGGTTCATGAAGTAACTTCAGTGGGACAATTTTTAAATGAATACTCATAGTTCTATATTTCTATATGTCACAATTACCTGTACTGAAAAAAAAAAAAAACTGAAACCTTTTAAACTTACTTAAATTAGAAATCAACACAGCATATATGAGGTACTATCAAAAAGTTTCAAGACTATCTGTTTACAAGAAAATACTTTATTTAGTTACGTTTCCACATTGTCACCCTTAAAATATGTGTGCGTCCAGAAGGCTAAGCTGTTCTTCAAATAAGAATAATAAGCCAAGAGATTGTGCCCTCTGAGTGGAATGATGGCATGTACCAAAAATGACCAGAATAGGGGCCCATGTATACGAAACAGATTAAATCGCATGTGATGCAGCATGAGGTGCCACCCTTCCTGGCAATAAGGGCAGATTCGCAAGAGGAAAGGAACTTGCAGATGACTAAATTGGGAAACAAATGTCAATGGTTTTACATAACCTCAAACACTGCTTATACAGCATTCCTGATGAAATCATAAACTATACAGATTTACATCAGCTAAGATGTCAATAGCCAACTGCCCTTTGAATTGATATTTATTTTGAAACAAAAAGGTTTATTTCTTTTTGTTTCCTTTGCTTTCTATAATCCTACATACACTGCTACAGAAGCAGTAGTTAGACATGGAAAAATTATGTGGGAAAAAAAAAATTATTCTTTTTGAAGCAGATTTGTTTTCAGCTGACAGAGATTTTGTCATCAGGTAAAGGTAGAACATTCATCCATCCATTAATCCATTCATTAACTAATCAATATGAAGGTCAGCCCATGAAACAATCAATCTATACATCAATCCACAAGTACACTTGGCCTGGATTTGAAAGTAGTTTTCCATCTAATTTCCACCAGGCTTTTCCAAAACGTTCTTGACTCAGTGGATCCATCTGCTGGACTTGTGAATTCTAAGCTCTTAGAGTGTGTTATTATGTGCAGGTGGTTACTTGTTGCAGATGTGCGGGCGAGCAGCTACTCCAGAGGCTGGACAGAAAGCGATCAGTGAGGTCCTGATGAATGGAAAGGCCTTGCAACATTTCCAGGAAATGCTGCAGGCCCAAGGAGTGACTACAGATATAAGCCGATCCCTCTGCTCAGAAAAGGCTGAATACTTTAATCACCTGAGGCGTGCAAAGTACCAAACAGAGCTTAAGGCACCGGATGATGGTAATATATCTACAATATTTTATGTTCATTTGTAAATTTGTGGCTGACATTAAACATATAACTGTAGTACAAAAATGTATTATATATTTTTTTCATGGTGATATTATATAATTTCAGGCACAGTTTTAGACATAGACGGTATGACCATTGCCGTGGTGCTGCACAAGTTAGGAGCAGGTCGCACCAAACCTGGGGAGCCGATCAACCACAGTGTAGGAGCGGAGCTCCTGGTGGACTTGGGTCAACAGGTAAAGAAAGGTGAGTAGTAAAGTACCATAACATTGTGTGCAGGTAAATTTATGAAGGACACAATGCCAAGCATTAACTTCTTTGGCAGGTCAGTCCTGGATCAGAATCCATCATGACTGTGCAACATTGAGCTCCCACCAGCACGCTGACTTGCAGGAGGCTTTGGTTATTGGCAGTGGTGAAGGTTTTCAGAACAATGCTCGAGTGGTAGAGTTCATCCAACCAATCTGATGTCTCATCTGATACAGCTGTTTTTTTCCCTAATCCGAGCACAGTGCACTTTTTCTGATTCATTTAACATTTTTGATACCGTATACTCGCTATACAGGTAGTTCCCAAGTTAAGATGGTTCGACCTATGATTTTTTAATATTACGATAGTGATATGACAAAATTGTTCAAACATTTTACTTTTCGGGTGATAGGCAAACAAAAAGTAGCATATATGCAATACGATACGATGGGACGATGCCAGGATGTACGCATCTCCCACCTTTTGAGATGCCTCATCCTCGCCAGCGGTCAACTGATGTACTGTAATTTGTTTAATTATTAACAAACCACAGTATACTACCCCATACTAATCACTGAAGACTCCTGGGTAGGCTGGGCCATGTTTAGACTTTCTCAAAGTTATGATTCGGTCATTGGAACACATCTTCATTGTAAGTCGGGGACTACCTGTATATACTCTTGATTGTTTATACAGTAAAACAGGTTGCATAGGTATCCACAGCCATTACAAATTTTTCCTTTTATTGTTACAATCTGAAACAGAAATGGACCTTCTACTATATTAACCTTAAAAACAAGTGTGGGAAAAAAATCTGTATTTTTTTACATGTCGCAATTAAAATGTACTGCTTGTACTTGCATATCTCTATAGTATGTATCGGTATCTACCTCAGGTGCTAAATTCAGCTATTGACCCCTTGAATTTGGTGCAACCAGTTACCAGCAGAGCTGAATGGAGCGTACCTGTGTGCAATGCAAGTGACATCAAGTGATCTCAAACTGAATAGACTTGATCATTACTACTAGTTTCAGGCTGAAACATAAAAAAATTCATGATATACGTTTTTTTTTTATAATTCAGTGAAATTCCTTAATTTTTAAAGATTGAACCCGATCAGTCTAAAAACATTAAAAAAAAGAAACAATTCTGATTTTATGATTAGTATTTAGTTTCATTGAACTAAATGGAAATTTAAAAACAGAGGAGTGGTTTCTGTATATTTTCTAATCCGGTCGTTGTTGGGTCTCTGTTTGATGATGGCCTGAGGGTGTTTTTTCCTCTCACACAAACCATATAAACACGTATTATAACAGCGAACAGGGACTAAATTTTAAATAGGATTTTCCAAAAGCACATAAAAATCTTAGGTGTCCACAAACTTCTATTCAGTGTATTTGTATTGAGAATTATACTGGAGAATGATGAATGATACTGTGATGAAGTTTATTGTCTGTGCAATGATGACTACTGTCTGGGATTAACTGTGGTGTTTTATTTACCCTTTGTATTTCTAAACTTTAAGAGTATTTATCATTTGTAACACTTACTATATATGTATATGATGCATTTATTTTAGGTAACAGTTTCTTTTTTTTCCCAGCTGTATTTTGTGGGAAGAAAGTATAAGGGTTGAATTTTTATGAAGGGTATAAGGGTTTTATATATATTCATATATTTGCTTAACTTGCATGAATAATAACAGCATGAGGACATTAAGAGCATTCGTATAATTTCCGTAAATACGTTTTTTTGTCTGTACTCGGTAACAGGTTTGTATTTGTGATGTCGGTATTCAAAATTAACATTAATGAAAATTATAATGAAATTAAAGGGGAAAAAATTCCAAAGGCACTTTTCTCCTCCTCGTGATCTTTAGATGATGCAACTTTTCTTTGTGTTTTTTTCAATCACAAAAAACATTTATGACGTCACCTCATGTAGAAGGTAGCCAAATCACTAAGTGCTAGTTTCCAACTACACTAGTTAGGCTGTTTTTTGCGAGGTACACATACCATGATAAACTACATACTATAAATTATTATGCAGCTAAAAGAAATATCGTTGCTCTATGCGTAAAAGCATAGCGGGCAACACAGTACAACCTACAGTTATTAACCCATTTCATTAAATGCATTAGTCTTTACTCTCCTCATTACGAGATGAGTAATAGAGCTGCATACACACTTTATCTTTTACACCAATTTAACAAATTCAGCAATCAAAACCAATTTAAAACAAAGCGAGCGCTCTACACTGATTGGTGGATTGCTTTGTGATTGACTAGTTAAGTTTTTATCCTTATAAATAATAGTGGAACGACAGATTTCAAAAAATGTAGTTAAGTAAAAAAGATTTGACTTTGAAATGTAGTGAAATTAAAGTAAAAGTCTCCCCAAATGGAAATACTTAAGTAAAGTATAGATACGTGAAATAGCTACTAAAGTACAGTAACGAATTAAATGTACGTACTTCGTTAAAGTCCACCGCTGCTGTCGTCATATTTTTTTTATTTGGTGCCTATTTTTGCCTTGAGGTGGCAGCAGAGGATCTTTTTTGTAGGCCGAGATCTCTTACATAAGTTACGGTGGCCGAGAAGTGCAAAACACATTAACAAATCCAAAAACAAATTAACAAATCCAAAGAGACACCTGTCATTCAAAATATACAGGAAGTATGAAATCTTATAACTTTGTTTCTTGTACATGTGTAAAGTTCTCCGTTTACTTTAAACTATTTTTATTATTTCGATTAGTGCACCTTCAAATATAAAAAATAAAAGTAAACATTGGCAAGCAAGAAGATTGAATTAATTCAAAACTAAAAAAAAAAGGTATAGTTTGTGAATGGAAACTTACAGATCATTGGACGAGACACCTGTCATTCAAGATATATTTCCATTCACAAACTATACCTACCTTTTCCTGTTTGTCTGATTTTTGTCGTTGTGTTTTCAGATTTGTTCATTTGTTTTCGGATTTTTCTTGTTTTGTTTTTGCATTTGTTAATTTGTTTTCGGATTTGTTTATGTGTTTTGCACTTCTCTGCCACCGTAATAAGTGCTTCTTATTTTATAATTCAAGCAGTAATTGGTGGTATTACAAAGAGTTTTTGAAAAAAAAGGAGAATTAATTATATTAAACAATATACTGTGAATCAAAACAATTCAATAGGGTACTAATAGATTCATTATTAAAACAGAAAAAGTGAAGGGATTAGACAAGGAAACAACAAAGAAACCAAGGGTCATGTTTACCATCGTACTACCACCACCATGCTTCATTGTTAGGATGATGTTCTCAGTGAGTTGAATTGGTTTTCTGTGAGATACCAAGCCAAAAAATAAATAAATAAATAAATAAATAAAAGATTTCAGACATCAGACTAAAATAAAACTTTTCCCACATATTTGTACCAAACAAGATTTCATAAAAGCCAGCTTTGTGATGTGCAAAAGATTTCCTGTGAACAGCATCCGACACCATCTGAGCTGTGGATTTCTCCAGATCCTTCTCGGTCTTTTAGCTGCTACTCTGACTAAGCCGGTGTTTTACTCAGGCTTTTGTTGGATGACCACATCCAGGCACAGTCACACTTGAGACATTCTTTTCAATGTTTTAAAAGAAGATTTGAAGCTACGCTGCAGGATGTTTAAACTTTGAGATATTTTATCACAAAACCATGACACTTTTTCCAGAACTTTGTCCCAGACATGTTTTGATAGCTCCTCTCTTCATGAAACTGTTTGTTTAAGTTCCCTAACATACTCTGGGGGGCCTTCCAAGAACAGGTATATTTACACTGACATTATGTGACAAACTCTTATCAGGATATTTACACAGTATACAGTTATCACTGTTTCAGTCTGTAGCCTTCTATATGTTCAACATGAGCAGTTTCTAAATTTCACTTTAAATCATAAATCAACACATTTACTCTATAAACGTTTACCATTTATTTTCTCATTTTCACATGTACAAAAAAACAGGCATTTAAAAAAAAGTGAAAAATTTCTATTCCATTTCTACAGATACAAAATCCAGGAAGGGGGATTCCACTAAAAAACACTGTGGATGGGGTTTGAATGAGTCTGTACTTTTACACACTGGGGAAACTTAGTGCACTATGGAGTTCAGTGGTTCAGCCCTTATATTGCCGAGATCCAGTGCAGAGTCTGTTTCATCGTCGATTTCACCAATAACAGCCCTGCAACACAAACACAGATGTAACTTCTTCCACTGGACATTTCTAAAACAGCTAATCAGACGAACGTGAAGCAATACCACATCTGCTTATGTTTACACGTGTTGTGGTCTAAAAAAATTGTTTTTTTTTTTTGTTTTTTTTTTACTATACATAGGTCTGAAATTTATACTCCACTTCTTCCCAACTTTTAAATCTTAATAGACACCAAGAGTGAAAATATATGGGGGGAAAATTCAACACTTTAAAAGTATGAAATTAATTACTTAACGATTAAGAAATTATATAAGAAGAGAGATGGATTCCTAACAAATCTGCAAAAATACTGATCAAATCTGTTAATGTAATACACTGCGAATAAACAGGCATTTACTGGTCACATATGTTAGAAATCTGGGGTAAAAGCAAAGTCTCAGCAGTGATACAGCGCCCCTGGAGCAGACAGCATTAAGGGCCTTGCTCAAGAGCCAAAAAAGAAGCAGCTGGGCAATACTGGGGCTTGAATTACCAACTTTCTGATCAGTAACCCAGAGCCTTAATCTATGATCTACCATTAGCACTGTGCAAACAGACAAGTGCTGATAATTATGCAAATATATGTACATCTAACAAATAAATAAGCCTGTGCAGTAAAGATTAAGCTGTTGAGCAAGTACAGTATATATACACAGTCTGCTTTGCGATGGCTTTTCTGACACAACAGGATCTTTGCAGGTAGACATTAAGCTTAAATCAAGATTTAGTGTCTCATATATATATATATATATATATATATATATATATATATATATATATATATATATATATATATATATATATATATATACACATACATATACATACATACAGTGAGGAAAATAAGTATTTGAACACCCTGCTATTTTGCAAGTTCTCCCACTTAGAAATCATGAAGGGGTCTGAAATTGTCATCGTAGGTGCATGTCCACTGTGAGAGACATAATCTAAAAAAAAAAAAAAAAATCCAGAAATCACAATGTATGATTTTTTAACTATTTATTTGTATGATACAGCTGCAAATAAGTATTTGAACACCTGAGAAAGTCAATGTTAATATTTGGTACAGTAGCCTTTGTTTGCAATTACAGAGGTCAAACGTTTCCTGTAGTTTTTCACCAGGTTTGCACACACTGCAGGAGGGATTTTGGCCCACTCCTCCACACAGATCTTCTCTAGATCAGTCAGGTTTCTGGCCTGTCTCTGAGAAACACGGAGTTTGAGCTTCCTCCAAAGATTCTCTATTGGGTTTAGGTCTGGAGACTGGCTAGGCCACGCCAGAACCTTGATATGCTTCTTACAGAGCCACTCCTTGGTTATCCTGGCTGTGTGCTTCAGGTCATTGTCATGTTGGAAGAACCAGCCTCGACCCATCTTCAATGCTCTAACTGAGGGAAGGAGGTTGTTCCCCAAAATCTCACAATACATGGCCCCGGTCATCCTCTCCTTAATACAGTGCAGTCGCCCTGTCCCATGTGCAGAAAAACACTCCCAAAGCATGATGCTACCACCCCCATGCTTCACAGTAGGGATGGTGTTCTTGGGATGGTACTCATCATTCTTCTTCCTCCAAACAAGTTTAGTGGAATTTTGACCCAAAAGTTCTATTTTGGTCTCATCGGACCACATGACTTTCTCCCATGACTCCTCTTGATCATCCAAATGGTCATTGGCAAAATTAAGACGTGCCTGGACATGTGCTGGTTTAAGCAGGGGAACCTTCCGTGCCATGCATGATTTCAAACCATGACGTCTTAGTGTATTACCAACAGTAACCTTGGAAATGGTGGTCCCAGCTCTTTTCAGGTCATTGACCAGCTCCTCCCGTGTGGTTCTGGGCTGATTTCTCACCTTCCTTAGGATCATTGAGACCCCACGAGGTGAGATCTTGCATGGAGCCCCAGTCCGAGGGAGATTGACAGTCATGTTTAGCTTCTTCCATTTTCTAATGATTGCTCCAACAGTGGACCTTTTTTCACCAAGCTGCTTGGCAATTTCCCCGTAGCCTTTCCAGCCTTGTGGAGGTGTACAATTTTGTCTCTAGTGTCTTTGGACAGCTCTTTGGTCTTGGCCATGTTAGTAGTTGGATTCTTACTGATTGTATGGGGTGGACAGGTGTCTTTATGCAGCTAACGACCTCAAACAGGTGAATCTAATTTAGGATAATAAATGTAGTGGAGGTGGACATTTTAAAGGCAGACTAACAGGTCTTTGAGGGTCAGAATTCTAGCTGATAGACAGGTGTTCAAATACTTATTTGCAGCTGTATCATACAAATAAATAGTTTAAAAATCATATATTGTGATTTCTGGATTTTTTTTTAGATTATGTCTCTCACAGTGGACATGCACCTACGATGACAATTTCAGACCCCTCCATGATTTCTAAGTGGGAGAACTTGCAAAATAGCCGGTTGTTCAAATACGTATTTTCCTCACTGTATATGTTTACTTTTCCTTAAAAGTATATGATTGGTGGTTGATAAATATTTCGGTGAATACCCAAGATTTTTTCATCAATTCTTTCCAGAATCCAGGTGCCACAACCTCAAACAGGTTTTTTCAAAACCCACAGCACCTTTCTTCTAGAAACACTACGATTAAACTTTTAGCTATTGGGTTACACTCCAAATTGTTGTTGTAACCTGGTGATGGAGTCGATTTACTTACACATTATCTCCTCGAACGATGTACAGTCCCAGCACAACCTGCTCCACTCCCTGGGAGGAGCTGAACACACGCTCGTGGCTTTCATCCAAGATGAGGTTGATCGTCTGGTCAAAGCCTTTCAGCGTTCCCTGAAAAAAAGTTATAGAGGTGAGCACATCATTCTTTAGCTGTCACTATTAACCAGGGGTGGGACGGAATGACTGGTACGATAATGCACTCTAATCCGTGTTACTAAAGGAAACAATTGTTAATACCCACCGTTTTCCTTCACACTGTCATATACCGAACCCCGTGATGTCACAAAAACTATTTCTAGCTGCAGAATAGATTGCAATGTACTTTAGATTTCTTTGAAGTCTAAGTACAAAAAAAACAAACACTGCATAATACAGGGATCAGGATATCTAGCACAATTATGACACAATAAACTTTCTTTTCGGCTTCTCCCGTTAGGGGTCGCCACAGCGGATGACACAATAAAGACACAAAAACAAAACGATTATGTCCTAGAAATAAGTATCACACCATATTACAGATACAAAGAAGACTATATATTCACACAACATAAACATAAAAACCTTTTTCACTTATGTATCTAAACATGAACTTTAGCATAGCAGAATATAGGAGTAAAAAACAATTAGTGCAACATATAGAATTTAGATAAAATAACACCATGAAAATATTAGAAGCAATCTTATCACCCACAAGTCATGTGAAAATATTTTACCCTTAATAATACGCTAAAAATGCACGCAGTATAACTGCAGATTAAAAAATTAACTCTGTTAACTCAAATGGCTGCAAGGTTCATCAACTGGAACAAACACTACCTCACAGTAGATAAAATACACATATAGCAAACACAATATAGAACACGTGCACTTTTGTCAGTGAAGTGTGCAGTGACCTGCACAACAATAAAATGTAGAAATAAATGATACTCACCACAATCATCCGTCCATCTGATGTAATAATGGCGACAGTCCCTTTACAGGCTGGTTAAGGACATTTAAAGAGCTTTGTGTATGAATAAATGCAAGAACAATGACCCAGATCAGGACTCTTCTCTATGCGAACAGAAAAATGTGAAATGTGAAAGAAAAAGTAAAGACTTGCTGAAACCGAAAGGATATTTAGTGCACGTGTTTGTACATTTCCAGTGTTTTGGTTTTCCCCCCCTTTCTGTTGTTTCATATCTTGAACATACACTATATAAGCACGTTTTTTGGACACCTGACCATAGGATTTCTATATGCTTTCTGAATATTCCATTCAACATATTGGTCCACTTTTGCTATTCTCATAAGGTCCACTTTTTTAGGGAAAAGGCTCCACACGATTTTGGAGTGTGCTTGTGGACATTGGTGCTCATTCAGACACAAAAAGGCAGGTACTGATGTAGGGTGAGGAGGCCTAAGGAGCAGTCAGCTTTCCACTTCCTATGACTCTATAGTGGTAGGAACTCTATAGCAGGCTACTCAAGGGCTTCCACTCCAACCCGTGTAAACCATATTTTCAAGAAGCTGGATTTGTGCAAAGGAACACTGTCATGCTGGACCAGGTTTGGCTCTCCTACTTCATGTGAAGGGAAAATTTTAAACCACCGCTTCCAGAGACATCTTACAACAGTGTGCCTCCACCATTGTGGGAACAGTTTGGGGAGGAACCCATGTGACCCCAAACAATTTATGTGCATACAGTGTATGTCTAAATGTTGTCCCTTGACTGTTAGTGGCAGTTTCCAATAATTCTTGTGACTCTTGAACTCACAAGAACAACATTTCAGGCTGAATAAATTGCATTCCCCACAGTGCTGCTTGGCAGTGTCATTTAACCCTCACATCATCTTTTATTAAAGAGAATGATGCAGCAGCGCTTTAGCATTTGGTTTTGTTTTTCCTCTCAGTTCCCTCACCTCATCAGCTTCAACCTTAATCCAATACAATCTACACCATCATGCTTATATTCACAAGAGTTTTGGAGCTGGAGTCTCTGCTCTAACTCAACTGTGCCCCATAGCTGCTTTGCATTCTGGGAATTCTGCATGTGGTGTCCCCTCTATTATACACTGTATTTCTTCAGAACATGACTAAATATGGTGCCTTTCAGTGTGCTTTTGTTTTTTAGGAACTTACAGAAAAACACTGACCATCATCTCGGAACACTATTGAACACTACTACAGTAAGCGGAACCATGTGATCCCACATCTGCTTACATCTCACAGGAGAACGATTAAGAATTATAACATATCGTAACACATTGCCCATCAAAGCACAAACAAACTTGTTGCTAATGCTGGAATTTCTCGAAATTATTAGCCACACTGAGCTGGAAGCGGAAATGAACGGAAATGACCATCTTGGGATGTCGATCAGTTCGATATCCCAAGTTCGACATCTACCTTGTACCCTGCCTCCTCTATTCTTAGTGCTGTACAAGTTCAGAGATAAATCATTTCAAATCAGTGCACCAGGACACTCAGAACTCAAACAGAGTCTCCATTTTATTGAGAATCCTTGAGTAAAATCCCAAACATTGCTTTTGTGTACTGCAAGATCTACATACTTGCATAAATGTGCAAACACCTTGTACAGCTCTAAAAACAGCGTGATGGGGGCACAGGGGACAGGGTGTAATTAGAGAAACACATCAAAAAGCTAGATTTCACAGTTGTCCATATGGGCATCACTGTGTATTAGTTATTTTAGATGGTTAGATGATCCAGAAATAAAGGAAGCACAAAACATTTATCCGCCCTTATCTAGGGAAACAACAATTCTCTCATTTATGCAAAGTGGTATCAAAAAGGTTTGAGACTAGTAACAGATGCCGGAATCCCACAGGCACCCACCCTACTTGCCGGATTTGGCTCCTGCAGACCAGACTTTCCCTATTGCAGAAGATCCAGTTTAAAGGTCACTACGTAGATCACTACAGAAATCCAGCGAGAATCGCAGAAGGTGCTTGACATGCTTTGAAAAGAAGTGGCAGGAACGCTGGGAGCGCTGTATTGCTGTGTGTAAACATAAATAAAGTATTTTCTTATAAACAGAGTTAGTCTTGAAACTATTTGATATCACCTCGTTCGACTTGAGACGTTGAGGGTCACTTGAACTGCCCAAGGATTCAACAGAGGCAGTTTGGTGGTGCTGGGATTTGAACTCACAACCTTCCAGTCAAGAGTCCAACACGTTAACCACTGAGCTACCACTTTCCCCCACAACACCTTCTTAGGTGGACCTATTTACAGTTATATCCAATTAGAACATCGTCTTCAGATCTGAAAAAGAGCTGGTCCACTGAGCCAGAATGCATTCGTGATTTGCTCCACCATCCACATACAAACAAAAATCATGAACACCACACACAAAGTCTCAAGATGAGCTGCATTTCCTTGGCTCCACTATTGCCTTTGTTTATGCAATAATGTTTAATTATATACCTACATACTTAACAACATACCAAACATGAACACACTAGCTAGACCTGAAAGGTTAGCAATTCCAATGCAAAAGCGGAGCTAGCTAGCAAGACTAGCATGCTACATATGTGTGTTTTTCTTAAAGCAGATTAATACCGCAAAAGAGGGGGAAAAAGGATACGGTTGATGTAACTCTCAAGAGCGGTCGACATCTCCACTAGTGTTTTCCCACTTAAAATCTACACAGAGTTTTTCTCAGGCTGGTAATGAATATAAACTGAATGCTAAATATTGCTGCTGCCGCTAATGTAGCCGGGAAGAATGTAGAAAAAGGCATGGCTAAGCAACGACCGAGCTCTTCATCCACAGGCCGGATTAATCGAGTGAAAAGTAGTCGTTCAAAATTGCCCTGAGGTGCTTTTTGTTTTACTTGTCACATGTACACCAATCATGCATGATATTATGACCACCTGTCTTATATTGTGTTGGTCACCTTTTGCTGCCAAAACAGTCGTAACTCGTCGAGAATTAACAGCATTAACTGCTTCAGCAGTTTGAGCTACAGAAGCTTGTCTGTTGGATTGGACCACATGGACCAGCCTTCGTTGACCCTGCCGCCGGTTTACCACTGTTCCTTTCTTGAACCTCTTTTGATAGAGCTGCAGTTTTGAAGATGCTTTGACCCAGTCGTCTAGACGTCACAATTTGGCCCTTATCAAACTCACTTAAATCCTTATGCTTGCCCATTTTTCCTGCTTCTAACAAATCATCTTTCAGGGCAATAAGTTCACTTCCTGTCTAATATATCCCATCCAAGAGATAATGTGTTATTAAATCACCGGTCATAATGTTATAATGGCATAATGTTATGCCTGATCATGGTACAGTACTATAAGGTCATGCATTATAGATTTTTTTTCTTGCTTTTTCATTATAACGACTTAATTTTCACGTGATCTTGACATAGACATTGTTACCTCTTAATAAGTGCTTAGTTTTTCTGTGTATTCGGCATAAAAGCATGCTCTAGAGGCAGAGTCATGGATAATAATCATAACCCTTTGTGGCAGCGAGCACATGGAGGCGCATGGACGAGCTATAAGTGTTTATAGTTATTATCCATAATGCTGCGATGATGCTGCCCCTAGAAGATGCACTTATGCCGAATACACAGAAAAATGAAGTACTGATCATGAGGAAACAAGAAAGAAAAAAAAATATATATATATATATTACAGCATTAAAAGGAAACAAAGAGAAACAGGTTTTTTTACACGTCACATATACGTAAAAGTTTACTTTTTTAATTTTATGTGTTTTTATCATGTATTACATATCGGTATATTCACAGCAAGTGGTTAATGTGTGGTTAGAATTAGCATATTTGAAGCATCAGTGGGCAAAATTTACTTAACAAGTAACTGAGGTTTTTTAGAGAAATTAGTGGCAGATAAGGTAATAGTTAGACAACAAAAAAGAAGCCATTACACACAGAAGATGGTATATAATGATTGTGCTTTGACTGTGTTTTGGATACTGTTTTTTGGATACTGTTTTGGATAGGTTCCCTTTCAAGGTTTTATCCTTATGCTATCTCAGGGAGTGAGATTGCCACTTGCCACATTCGCCACCGGTTTGTTTATTAGGAACAAATTTACACTTATAAAAAAATACATATCAATTGTTTATTACCACATTATATGTGTAAAGCTGCTTTGAGACAAAGACCATTAAAAGCGCTATACAAATAAAAATAAATTGAATTGAAATTTAAATGCATTTCTGTTGAATAAAACCCACAACCCAGGATCCTGAACTTAGTTTGTTTCTTTTACTTGCCATTTAAATTTTATTATTATATTTGTTACTTCGATATCAAGTGCCCATTAAGAGCACAGTGGTTCTCTTAGAAAACATTGTAATGATTGGATCCAAACATAAAAGAAGCATAAGGCCAACTGTCTTGTACAAAACCTACTCAGGTAAACCTACTGTATTTACAGTTATGTTTACTTAAGACATTTTATTTAGGTCTGTAAAGTCCTGGCCCACTGAGACAAAATGTAGCAATGATTTCCTCCACAATCCACATACATATAGAAATTTGTGAACTACACGACAGAGGTATGTTTATGTTCCCAAGATGATTTGTAAGTCCTTGGTTCCACTATTGCCTTAACTTTTAGTAGTTGATATCTTAATTCCTAAACAAATCTACTGCCAGAAAATAACAAATAGGTTTAATAATCTCAGCCAGATCACATGTGCCTGCAGATATGCTTCCATTTTTTAGAATCCAGTCCAGAAATCACCCTTGAATGCAAGAGACTTTTTCACACAAATATTGTATATAGAAGCTATTTTGTGTATGATGCACACTCCATGAATTGAAAAAGCTTTTCCTCAGAGACTGTTAGACTGCAATTTGACTTTGTAGTGACATTGTGTTTGAACCTGGGACCTCTGCCTGAGCTCATTTTACAAAAAAATATTAATCGATTGGTACACGTTCAGACCAGACGGCAGCTATTCAATCCTTGGGCCAACTGCTCATATGTTATAGAGGAAAGACACTGGGGACTCCCTTATCTAAGCATAGACTGATCCACTGAGTGATGGACGTCATCGCCATGTCCTACACACAGGCTGTGCTACGCCACTTTATGAGGCTTTATTCTTCTTCAAATTCTCTAGCTGTCTGAGTGTTAAAAAATTATTTTAGAAGTGTTCAAATAAAAAAATGTTCTTTCCAAAATGTAAAGAAGAAACAACCAAGGACCATTATATAAGAGAGTTAATAGCAAGGACTATTTCAAAGCAAGTTCTGGAAACAGAAACTGTGCAAATGCATCATCCTAGATACTGTCTGAAAAAGTTAATTCATTGCAGTTCATTTCCCACTGTAACAGGACTCTTTTAATAATGTGGAATATTATTTACAAAAACCAGAAACAGGGCAGAAAAAATCATTAATGACACTTCACACCCTGGTCACAACATCTTTCAGCTCCTCCCTTCTGGCAGGCGCTACAGAACTTTGTTCACAAAAACTGCCAGACACAGAAACAGTTTCTTTCCCCAAGCAATCACCCTCACTAACAACTGACCATAATTATATTCCCTGCTTCATATCTATCCACAGTACTGCACAGTACTGTCAGTCATCACATTATCTGTATATGTTGCACACACTATGGCTGCTATATACTGTACAAAGTTTTATAGTAAACTCTCTAATCATACCTGGCACACAATACTGTCATTTGCACTACCATGCACTCCCACACTTTATGTACATTACTGGTCTGTATCCCTATTTATTACCCACACTGTCTATACTGTCTCACATTGTCTGTATTGTCTATATTGTCTTCTATAGTCTGGCGAAAGCCAAGGAAAAGGCATATGAGGAACTGTATAAGAGGTTGGACACTAAGGAAGGAGAAAAGGATTTATACCGATTGGCCAAGCAGAGGGACCGAGCTGGGAAGGATGTACTGCAAGTTAGAGCAATAAAGGATGGAGAGGGAAATGTGTTGACTAGTGAGGAGAGTGTGTTGAGAAGATGGAGGGAGTATTTTGAGCAGCTGATGAATGAGGAAAATCAGAGAGAGAGAAGGTTGGAGGATGTGGAGTTGGTGAAGCAGGATGTAGATAGGATTAGTAAGGAGGAAGTGAGAGCAGCGATTAAGAGGATGAAGAATGGAAAGTCGGTTGGACCAGATGACATACCGGTAGAAGCGTGGAGATGTTTAGGAGAGATGGCAGTGGAGTTTTTAACCAGATTGTTTAACAGGATTCTGGAAGGGGAGAGGATGCCTGAGGAATGGAGAAGGAGTGTGCTGGTACCGATCTTTAAGCATAAGGGAGATGTGCAGACCTGCAGTAACTACAGGGGAATTAAGTTGATCAGTCACACCATGAAGTTATGGGAAAGAGTAGTGGAAGCCAGGCTGAGAGAAGAGGTGACCATCTGTGAGCAACAGTATGGTTTCATGCCGAGGAAGAGCACCACAGATGCCTTATTTGCTTTGAGGATGTTGATGGAGAAGTATAGAGAAGGACAGAAGGAGCTGCATTTTGTATTTGTGGATTTAGAGAAAGCGTACGACAGAGTGCCAAGAGAGGAGTTGTGGTATTCTATGAGGAAGTCAGGTGTGTCAGAGAAGTATGTGAGGGTGGTGCAGGACATGTATGAGGACAGTGTGACGGCAGTAAAGTGTGCAGTAGGTACGACAGACTGGTTCAGGGTGAAGGTTGGACTGCATCAAGGATCGGCCCTGAGCCCTTTCCTGTTTGCAGTGGTGATGGACAGGTTGACGGACGAGGTCAGACAGGAGTCTCCCTGGACTATGATGTTTGCAGATGATATTGTGATTTGTGGTGAGAGTAGAGAGCAGGTTGAGAAGAGCCTGGAGAGGTGGAGATATGCGCTGGAGAGAAGGGGAATGAAAGTCAGTAGGAGTAAGACAGAGTACATGTGTGTGAATGAGAGGGAGGGCAGTGGAGTGGTGCGGTTGCAGGGAGAAGAGGTGGAGAAGGTGGAGGAGTTCAGGTACCTGGGGTCAACAGTTCAAAGTAATGGAGAGTGTGTTAGGGAAGTAAAGAAAAGAGTGCAGGCAGGGTGGAGTGGGTGGAGAAGAGTGACAGGAGTGATTTGTGATAGAAGAGTATCTGCAAGAATGAAAGGGAAAGTTTATAGGACTGTGGTGAGACCTGCGATGTTGTATGGATTAGAGACAGTGGCATTGAGTAAAAAACATGAGGTGGAGCTGGAGGTAGCAGAGCTGAAGATGTTGAGGTTTTCGTTGGGAGTGACGAGGATGGACAAGATTAGAAATGAGTTTATTAGAGGGACAGCACATGTAGGATGTTTTGGTGACAAGGTGAGGGAGGCGAGATTGAGATGGTTTGGACATGTGCAGAGAAGGGACATGAATTATATTGGTAGAAAAATGCTGAAGATGGAGCCACCAGGTAGGAGGAAAAGAGGAAGGCCAAGGAGGAGGTTCATGGATGTGGTGAGGGAAGACATGCAGGTAGTTGGTGTAAAAGAGGCAGATATAGAGGACAGGGTGGTATGGAGACGGATGATCCGCTGTGGCGACCCCTAATGGGAGCAGCCGAAAGAAGAAGAAGAAGAAGAAGAAGTCTTTTATAGTCTGTTTTGTCATGTATAAGTTTTTATTTATGTCTGTACTTTTGAGAGTAACAAACAGCTGGAACCAAATTCCTTGTGTGTGTCAACACACTTGGCCAATAAACCTGATTCTGATTCTGATTCTGATTCTGATTCTGATTTGCCCATTGATCATCAGTATTATAAACTGGCACTGCAAATACACATATCTATATTTGCATTTCGATTTAAACTCAAACTGAAGCAAATAAGTTTGTTTGTTAATGCATGAGATTCTAACAAATTTTTATAATACATGAAACAATCTAGATATTTAAACCACCTTGACCAGGCAGTTACTAAGGTGCAATGTTTCTTCAAACCAAACTTTATTGTAGGCCTCAGGTACTAGTGATACTGTTCCTTTTCCTTTCTGGACATACTTGATTCAGTCTGATCCTACCTCTTTATTCAGTTGGACACCATTTGGTGTATCTGAGGATGGATCTACATAAATAGCCAAAAGATTCCTGAGATAACTGTGGAGAATTAAACTCAAGAGCCATAAGGGTAAATTTGGATTTAATAAAATTCATATAAACAGACTGCTCCATTGCTCAAGTCATGCAATCGCCATAAACAGTATCCATCAGTGAACAGGCGATAACCTCAATAATACTGGAATAGTAGTGAATAGACATAAGGTGCCACCTAGATAAGGATAAGTTCCCTTTTGAGTCAAGGTTTCTTCCTCATACCATCTCAGGGAGCTTTTTTCTTGCCACTGTCACCACTGGCTTGTTTATTAGGGATACACTTATAGGGACTAGTTATGATGCTATAATTGAATTCTGAAAAGCTGCTTGGGGAGAATGTGCATTGTTTAAAATACTTTTTAAATAAAAAAATTAATTGAAATGAATTGTGGCCCCATGAAAGGAAACACCTTTTTTTTCCCCTTGTGGTCTGTGGGATCCCAGTTGTAATCTGAACTGCATGTCCTGTAAATTATTTGTGCAAGCTTTAGAAGAAAAAATACATTGTGTGCTTCCTGTCTGTATTTGTATCTATTTAAATCTCATTATTTTGAAACCAAATAATATATTTGCATTCATCCCAATTTTATATATATATATATATATATATATATATATATATATATATATATATATATATATATATATATATATATATATATATATATATATATATATATTACTTGGCATTATATATATATATATATATATATATATATATATATATATATATATATATATATATATATATATATATATATATATATATAGAGTACATAATACTTATAATCTAATGCCAAGTAAAATGCTTGCTTCTCATTGCCATTATCAATGTTAGGCACAGCCCTACTAACTTTTTACAATATACAGTTTACTTCTGATTAATGCCTGTATTGTATTTAATGTTGTGTGGATGTGACACTGCCCATCTCTGCTCAGTACACTGTGTATCTTCTACTGTTTGCACTTCATTGTTTCCACAGCACCCTAAGCACTGTATTGTCCTGTGTATCTAGCAAAGCAAGAAAGCTTTTACGTTCATTGCTGTATATTTTCATGATATACCAACAACTGTGAAGATTTTGAAACTGGTTTTGGGAAAAAGGAATAAGAGTTAAGGAGTAAAACTTGGTACAATGTGCTGTTAAATGGAAGAAAAATCAGTGACAGGGTAATGTGACCCATGCAGCTCTACAATGTTTATATTACTGTCTGTGAGGAGTTTCTGTGCATGTGTTCTTCTCGTGTGGGTTTTCTTTGAGTTCTATAATTTTCTCCAAAACATGTTGGTAAGGTCATTAGTGGCTCTAAATTGCCAATAGCTAGGAAGATGTGTGTGCATGGTGCCCTGTCAAGAAATGAGGTCCCACCCAGACTGTCATCTCGTGTTCAGTTTAATTTAGCTCAATTCAGTTTTATTTGCATAACGCTTTTAACAAAGGACAAGCGATTTATAAGTTTATTGGCTAAGATGTTATAAGGAAGAAACCTTCAGAGATCATTGTTGAGATGTATTGTTGCATTGTTCACTTATAGGTGATCAAATGCAAACTGTTCATGTCAGTTGTTATCCTAAGCCATTGTAGCAGCCTGTTTATATTAGTTACAGTCCAAATCCATCCTCATTGTTCTTGAGTTTCTCAGTTAATTCATGCATCTTTAGACTGTTCATGTGGAACCATCCTCAGCTGCACGGAATGGCCTCCAGTTGAGGAGAACTTCATCCAGAGGTAGACCCGAAAAGAAGAAAGGAAAAGGATTGCTAGTTAGTGGTACCTCAAGATCATATTTAACCTGGGGAGAGAGAGAGGGAGAGAGAGAGAGAGAGAGAGAGAGAGAGAGAGAGAGAGAGAGAGAGAGAGAGAGAAAGAGAAAGAGAAAGAGAAAGAGAAAGAGAGCAATAGAGGAATTCCAACATGGGTTTCAAAATATACTGTGTATATACAGTACAGACCAAAAGTTTGGACACACCTTCTCATTCAAAGAGTTTTCTTTATTTTCATGACTATGAAAATTGTAGAGTCACACTGAAGGCATCAAGGGCTATTTGACCAAGAAGGAGAGTGATGGGGTGCTGCGCCAGATGACCTGGCCTCCACAGTCACCGGACCTGAACCCAATCGAGATGGTTTAGGGGTGAGCTGGACCGCAGAGTGAAGGCAAAAGGGCCAACAAGTGCCAAGCATCTCTCGGGGAACTCCTTCAAGACTGTTGGAAGACCATTTCAGGTGACTACCTCTTGAAGCTCATCAAGAGAATGCCAAGAGTGTGCAAAGCAGTAATCAAAGCAAAAGGTGGCTACTTTGAAAAACCTAGAATATGACATTTTTCAGATGTTTCACACCTTTTTGTTATGTATATAATTCCATATATAATTCCACGTGTTAATTCATAGTTTTGATGCCTTCAGTGTAAATCTACAATTTTCATAGTCATGAAAATAAAGAAAACTCTTTGAATGAGAAGGTGTGTCCAAACTTTTGGTCTGTACTGTATATATATATATATATATATATATATATATATATATATATATATATATATATATATATATATATATATATATAATATTTCCATTATAGTGTACAGTATTATAATAATACGACTCTAATTATTACTGGTGTGGTTTTCATTAATATTTTTGACCCTCAGAATAACCACACACACACACACACACACACACACACAAACACACACACACACACACACACACACACACACACACACAATCAGACACTCACAATGACAGCCAAGGTTAATGATTGGTGTTGTTACAAGGAAGTGAACTTCAATCCTGAGGAGGGCTTCTAGTACAACAATCCTGAAATGCAAGTGAGGACTTGATAAGACAAGGGAGAATGATAACCGGAGAAAGTACGCTTTTTACTCAGATTAGATAATTCTCTAAAGATTAGTTTGAACTCAAAACTACAAAAAACTCTCTGTAGGCAGCATATGTCTATGTGTATTGAGAGTATTGCTGTTAGTTTCCTGGTGGTTTAGTTATATTTTTTCAGTTACCAGCCTGTATTGTAGCGCGTCTCCAACAACATGAAGGACGAAGACAAACTACAAATACGAAAATTCCTATTCATGCTGATCAATTCCTTTTTTGTCGTAAGATTTCATTTCTATTACTATATTTCTAGTTTTCTGTACAATCAGTATACCATGTGTTTTGATGATGTTTGGTTGCTATACATAGTGTTTTATTACACTTTTACAGATTCTCGGTCTAAGCCTTTTTGGCGCTTCAGTATGGATTTTATTTGACACAACAGGTGTCATAACTATTGTAAGCAATGGTAAGATTTTGTTGTTTCTTTCATTTGTATTCTTCTCAATCCAGTCACACTGACTGTACATCTTTTGTCTAATTCATGTGAAAACTTCCAGGAAGTGTAATTTGATCATTATTGACTGGAAAAGTTGTTTGTGTGTAAGCTCGAGTGAGAAGATCCAGCTGTGTGCTGATTGTATGATTCGCGTGTGGTCTCTGATCTCTTAGAGGCAGACGTAAAGGTGGTGGCCGGGGGGCTGTTTGTTATCGGTCTGGTGGTTGTGGGAGTCTCCATGTTGGGCTGCTTTGGAGTCTACTTAGAAAACAGATGTATTATTTCACTTGTAAGTGTTGCTAAATTATAGCACAATATACACTGAAAAAGTCCTCCAATCATGTATATGCAATTATAAATAAATAATCATATCATACTGCATACAAATGTTCAGATTCTTAATGATTTATTTTATAATATTATCTTGCCTAATGATTTCCTTGAGTCAGCACCCCAGTGCATTAAATCATGCAGATATAGGTGAAAAAAAAGAAAAAAAAACAGTTAATGTTAACGTCAAACATAAAAAAAGACAAAAAAAATGTGATTTTAGTTACTTTGACAGACAACCTGCTTGTGTTATTTCTTCCATCTTTTATTTCTGTTTATTTTGGATGAGTCTTTGCTCAATGTAGTCTCACAATCAGTTTCTTAGCTGTCAGGAGTACAACTTGTCTTTTGTAGTCCTTATACCTCCAAATATGATTCATTCTGTGTACTAAGGTGCATTTCTACTGAGGTAGACAGGGTACTGAAATATTATACTCAAGTAAAAATACTGTTACATCAATGAAATTTCACTTTAGTACAAGAAAAGGTTACAAATCTAAAAATCTACTCAAGTAAAAGTAAAATGTAGCTCATTTAAAAGTCAAATTTTGGGTGGGGGGGATTCTAGTGTAGTGCAATTAAGAGTGCAAATAAAGTGCAATAACAAAAAAATAAATAAAAATATATAAAAACTACAGTTTTTTGTTGTTTTTTTTTTAATTAGTAACGAATATGATCTAAAATGTAGTTAAGTACAATACTTCAAACAAATCATACTTAAGTTAAAGTAAAATTACAGATTTTAATAAATACTTAAGTATTTAAAAAAAGTAGAAGTACACAAAAGAACTACTCAAAAACATTAACGCAAGTAAATTTAATTTGTTATTTTCCACTTCTGCCGTTTCATTTCTATTCACCACAATTATAAAGAGTGTTTATTTGACTGACTAAAAATTTCCTGCCAGATTAAAACAATCAGTTCATTCTCTCCTGACATTTAGCATCACCAAGGTCTTTCAATCTGCGGTTTTACTGTGAAGAATCTACTGAGTATTGGGTGTGAAAACCTCTAGAGATCTGAAATAGCACCTACAAATGTTGGTGGGAAACCAACAATGTAGTAAATGTTGGTCGTAAATGTTGCAAGAGTCAAAGTCACAGTAATCACATTAAGGTATTATGATGTCACCCAAATGATGATGGGTTCCCCTTTTGAGTCTGGTTTCTCTCAAGGTTTCTTCCTCATAACATCTAAGGGACTTTTTTTCTTGCCACAGACACCATGGCTATTCATCAGGGATAAATACACACCAATCACCTTAACTGTTCAATTCTGTAAAGCTGCTTTGAGACAATGTCTGTTTGGAAAAGCGCCATAGAAATAAACTTGACTTGACATGTTTGATGAGAACATGAACTTGTATCTGCATGTTTTTTTTGCATGGTACTACTGCGACATGATTATCTGACTGAATAATTTCATGAATGTTTAGGGTTTAGATAATTTTGAACAATAAACACAATAAACACTGACTTTGTTCATTTCGATTTCTTCCAGTACATGGGCTTCTTAATTGCCATCATTTTTGGTGAACTTTTCATCACCTTCTTACTGTTGATCAAACAGAACCAAGTAAGTTTTTAACTGGACACATGTGATGTTCAAAATTACAGCACAGACTTATAACAAATAGTGAACTACCAGAAAATAGCTGTCTACCTACTAAGTGATGGAAAACCACCCATAGACTAGTAGATTACTTTTTTATTAATGACAGCTATGTGGAAGCAAAATAACCAATTATTCACGAAGACCTAATGCTATTTGGAAAAATGCTCTTCACTTTAACAGATTGAGAAGTTTTTGACTAAAACTGTAGATACCATCATCAGCACGTATGGGGTTAACAATTCACAAACCACCTGGAGTCTGCTGGACAGAGTGCAGAAGTCTGTATGTACTGAATTATACTTTGCATGCATTATCGAGGTCTAATGATTAACCGTAATTCTTTTAGTCTGTTTGTAAATGTCCGCAAATAAGTTTAACTGTAATTAAAAGCATGGCTGGCTTTCATCATCTTTATGAACTTGCTCTGTGCTTCACTCTAGGCAAAATGCTGCGGCAGACAGAACGCCAGCGACTGGGAGACAAACAAATTTATTCAGGTCCAGAATACATCTGATATTTACCCCTGCTCTTGCTTCAATGGGAGCTGCCCTGTATTCCTGTCTAATGAGAAGTACCAGTTTGGAAATGGTTCTTTTATCTACACAATGGTATACTAACATCATAATCACTCACACTCACCTTGTTGCCTATAATGGCATGCCCCAGAGTGTTTATTTCTTACCCGTGTATATATTGTTGAATTTATGATCCTGGAAATTGTGTTGGTTGTTTCTCTGGGAATAGGGCTGTGAACAGAAACTGCAGGATTGGTTTGAAACGAACGTACTTGTGATAATAGGCATGGACCTTGCACTCCTAATCATTCAGGTATCAATGTTATGAAAATGTAGGCCATTATATGTACATACACACATATATATATATATATATATATATATATATATATATATATATATATATATATATATATATATATATATATATATATATATATGTGTGTACAATATCTCACAGAAATAAGTACACTCCCCACATTTCAGCAACAATTTTAGTATCTCTTCTCAAGGGACAATACTATAGAAATGAAACAGATATAGTTTAGAGTAGTCAGTGTGCAGCAGCATAGATTTACTGTCCTCTGAAAATAAATCAACATACAGCCATTATTGTTTAAATAGCTGGCAAAAAAGTGAGTACACCCTAAGTGATGATAGCTGTATGTTGTGTAACCATGCAAAGCCACATGTCTTATTCATCACTTTTTTGTCTGCTTAACAGGACTATACTGTATCTTGTATTAAAACAGTTAAAATTTGGAGCTTTGAGTACAATTCTCTCATACTGACCAATGTATGTTCAACATGGCACCTCATTGCAAAGACTGATGATTTGGAAATTAGAATTGCTGCTCTCCACAAAGATGGCCGAGGCTATAAGAAGGTCGGTAACACCCTGAAATGGAGTAACAGTACATTTCAGGGTCATACAAAGGTTTTCCAGGATGGGTTTCACTCGGACTTCGCAAGGGTCCATCAAAGAAGTTGAGTCTTCGTGTTGTTCGTCAGGTGCAGAAGTTGGGTGTCCAGGGTGTCGAGTACAAAGAAAATTGTGTCTTGCCAACAGTCAAGGATGGTGGTGGTAGCATCATGGTCTGGGGTGCTGTGGTGCATTGGGGGAAACATGAATTCCAACATCTACTGTAACATTCTGATGGAAAACAGGGAGTTTTCCAACATGAAAATGACCCCAAACACACCACCACGATGACAACTGCCTTGCTGAAGGTGATGGAGCGGCCAAGTATGTCTCCAGACCTGAACCATATTGAGCACCTGTGGGGCATCCTCAAACGGAAGGTGGAGAAGCGCCATGTCTAACATACTGCAGCGCCGTGATGTCATTATTATTTTGTGAATTCCATGCCCAGGAAGATTAAGTGCTCACACAACATTTTTACACGTTGGACGCAGTTTTGATATGTTCACTTAGGGTGTATTTACTTTTGTTGCCAACTATTTTGACAATAATGGCTGTATGTAGAGTTATTTTTAGAGAACAGTAAATCTGTACTGCTGTACGAACTGCACACTGACTACTCTAAAATATATCCAAGTTTCATTTCTATAGTATTGTCCCTTCAAAAGATATACTATAATATTTGCTGAAATATATATATATATATATATATATATATATATATATATATATATATATATATATATATATATATATATATATATATATATATATATATAAAATACATGTGATATATACAGTATATAATATAACCCTTTGTTGTTGCTGATTTGTTCAGGTCTTGCAGTTTATTTTGGGATTTCTTATCTGCCAGAACATTGGCTCTAAGAACAAAGCTCAGCACGCGGAAAATCTTCTCGATGCAATGGAGAACCCAGCATCAAGTTCTGACCCTCACCAGAATGACCTGGAGTACTACCACCCTAACATAAACACGTATGACCCTCAGGTGTATGATGCCTATAATCAGGAACAAACTGGACAGACTTTTTACCAAGATTGTGATCTCCAACACCAATACCAGCCCAACATTCATACCTATGACCAGAAACGGAACGATGGGTATGACAACGCTGCACAGAATTACGATCAGTATGAAAGCCAAGTGTATCAGCACCATCGTGGCCCTGAGCACAACCATCATTTCTACAACCCAAAACCTGAAGATGATTATATACAACATGCAAGTTCATCTTTACCAAGTAATGAGCAGTATTATGAGCAACAATACCAATACAACCGTGACTTCAATTAAGAGTTATAATAGCAATTATATGCAGGGTTATGTTCATGATGACTAAAGGAATAGTTATTATTAGTCATAATAGTATCTTCAGCATTACTTGCACCTTAAAAAATGATAAAATAATTAGGAAAAAAAATATATATATATATAAAACTATCTTCCTGCTAAATGTCCTGTCACCTGTCAAAATTAGTTTTGGAATGGACAGTGGATGACTGGAAGAAAGTTCATGACAGATAAGTCCAAATCTGACATTTTTAACTTTAAAATAACTTTTGAAGAGAGAACAATAGAGATGTTATCAGACTGCCATACCTTTACAGTCAAGCATGGAGGTGTAAGCTTAATGGTTTGGGATTGTTTTGGAGCAAGGAAGGCTGGAGATTTATTATGGGTGAAAGGAACCAACATAGCAAAAGGAACCGTCATTGTAATTGACTTCATCATACATCAAGACAGTGACACAAAGCAAACATCCAAGCTCTGTGAGTGTTATTTAGACAGCAAACAGTCAGCTGGAGTGTTATCTTTCGTGGAATGGCCAGCCCATTCTTCTTCTTCTTTCGGCTGCTCCTATTAGTGGTCGCCACAGCGGATCATCTGTCTCCATACCCCCCCCTGTCCTTTACATCTGCCTCTTTCAACCCAACCACTGCATGTCTTCCTTCACCACATCCATAAACCTCCTCCTTGGGCTTCCTCTTCTCCTACCTCCTAACAGCTCCATCCTCAGCATTCTTTTACCAATATACCCCATGTCCCTCCTCTGCACTTGTCCAAACCATCTCAATTGCACCTCCCTCACCTTGTCTCCAAAATGTCCTACATGTGTTGTCCCTCTAATAAACTTATTTCTAACATCTTCAGCTTCATCAAGATTGAGATCAAGATTTGAAGATTCATCAACATCTTCAGCTCTGCTACCTCCAGCTCCACCTCCTGTCTTTTACTTAATGCCATTGTCTCTAAACCATACATCGCAGGTCGCACCACATTTCTATAAACTTTCCCTTTCACTCTTGCAGATACTCTGCTATCACAAATCACTCCTGTCACTCTTCTCCACCCACTCCACCCTGTCTGCACTCTTTTTTCACTTTTCTAACACACTCTCCATTACTTTGCACTGTTGACCCCAGGTACCTGAACTCCTCCACCTTCTCCAGCTCTTCTCCCTGCAACCGCACCACTCCACTGCCCTCCCTCTAATTCACACACACATGTACTCTGTCTTACTCCTACTGACTTTCATTCCCCTTCTCTCCAGCGTGTACCTCCACCTCTCCAGGCTCTTCTCAACCTGTTTCCTACTCTCACCACAAATCACAAAATCATCTGCAAACATCATAGTCCAGGGAGACTCCTGTCTGACCTCGTCCATCAACCTGTCCATCACCACTGCAAACAGGAAAGGGCTCAGGGCCGATCCTTGATGCAGTTCAACCTTTACCTTGAACCAGTCTGTCGTTCCTACTGAACACATCACTGCTGTCACATTGTCCTCTTACATGTCCTGCACCACCCTCACATACTTCTCTGACACACCAGACAAATGGAACATGTATGATGAAAGACTAGGACAAAAAATTTGAGAGGATCTGTACATTCTTAAAGGATAATTAGTTTGAATTAAAAATAATTCTCTGACATATTTCAACAAAAACCACAATCGTTTGTAGTAGAAAGAATATTTAAAACAAACCTTTACAATAGAATATTTTTCATTCATTTCAGTCTATACAAAGTCCATGGACAAATATATTTCTATTTATGTTTTTTTTTAACTGTAGAAATTCTTACAATAACTTCTGTGTAACAATTTTCTTTTCATAAAGATTATGCATTTTTCCAACTTAATATTTTATTTATAATACTGTATAATGTTTTTTTCTGTATAAAAGTTTGTAACATACATTATAACGACATTTGCGTATCAACAAATCAAGGCATATGAAGAAGAATTAGTAAGATAGCAAACTAACTAGCTTACAGATAAATAATTCCAGCTGTTTAGATTAGACAGGTGTGTACAGTGAAATGAGTAAATCAGCAGGATAAAATACTGTCAAGTTTTTACTGTGGTCAAGTAGATTGGAAAGATAAATAAATACTGGTTTATAGAGTTAAAGATAAAAGAAAGTTATATGAATCACTCTTACTTCTGCCATTGTAACCAATAAATAAATTATACAAAAAAGAAATAAAAACATTATATGCCACATACCCTTTGGCTCACATACAACTTTGACATGATACTGTGATCTTGTTGTGACATCAAACAGACACTTTTATGAGTCACAGAGTTTTTCCCTCACTTGGTGCTGCAGTCTGACTCAGGAGGTGCTTGGATGATGCTAGAATCATATGGTGTTGATCAGCGGTGTCTGTATTGCCAGTGCCCAGGCAATATGTGTGTCTTGTGTGTAGCTGTGCTGTTCAGATCTGAGTTGGTGTGCAGAGAGTGGGTTTTAGCTTGGAGTATGACTAATAACACCATAAAAAGCGGTGTGTCTGTGCACGCATGAGAGAGGTCTTTGTTAAAGTCCCTCCGTGGTTGATGATATCCAGTCTGCCATTACTGACCTCATTTATCGTGAGCCGGAGGTCACGCTTTATGACAATAGTGGACAGCGGTCGCATTGTTAATTTGTGAGCTAGAAAGTTGATGAGTTCTGGGAGACAAAAGAGCTTCAGACTTCCTCCACCTAAACCTGAATGGGCAGAAAATTGCCATTTCTAATACTGGCACTCAGAACGAGTTGGGGGAAAAATTGCTCAGTGCAGTGTTTTGAAATATGATGGACGTTTGATGCTGCGTTCTCTACGGCGGACAGTTCAGCAATCGGGGTTAGGAAGCATTTTCAACAGAGAGTCCTGCGTTATTTACTATCAACCCAGACATACTGTGGCTACAGTAAGCTATAATCCAGGGCAGCTGCATAGATCAACCCATCCTTAGAAGCCAAGTGAAACAGACACAAAGTGAGAATCGAATTATGGGATGTGACTCAGATCCATCATGTGGCCTCAGTTCTCATGCACTTTGACTCTCTGCTTATTGTCATGAAGACAGTCAGCTCTTTCTAGTCTTGCTGTAGAGATAAGTGTGTTTATTAGTTACTATAGCACTTTTCTCACTGTGCGAGCACAGCAATTTTTCTGAGATTCTTACTCATCACTCTGTATAAGACGATCCCAAAACAAAATCTGATTATACGATGAAGATTTCTTCTATAGGAAATTACTATATGAGGCTCGTGCAGAGAACAGGCTCGCATTGAAGAGAAACATTCTTCAACATTAAATTGATGTAATCAGGAGATTCAATTCTGTCCATTAGCATGTATTTGTTTAGTTTTTTTTACATTTTGTCATGGCTGTCCTGTGAGTTTTGTCTTATCCTGTACCATCCTCCTGGTGGCTTTTTACACAAAGTATCTTAGCAGCACTTACACACAAGATTTGAATCCATAGATTTCGAATATTGGCTCAATGGCATTAACAAATGAATTTATAATGTGCGATGTTTATCATTGATAGGGAAAATAAATGGCAAAAAAATATTGATTATAAAACCAAACAAGTGGATTTTTGCTTGTGACATACTGTGCAGCCACTAAGCTGCTGTATCAAGGCTTTCACTTGGCAATTTGAGTTAATATTGCTTAAGTTTAAGCACATACACACCAGTTCTAGTGATAGGCAAATGCATTGTGGATGAAAAGTTGACACATGGCAAGCAGCTATAATGCTTTCTTTTTGAATGTCATTTGGAATCTGGGTCAAATTGAACTGATTTAAATTTTTGGGCCAAACGGTTTAATCACCATTGAGCAATCATTGTGTTCTGGCTGCCAGATATGGATTTATTTGGTTCATTGCCATACCACAGGAATTTTTAGTGCCAGATGAAGTGGTAATAGTGGTCTGGCTTTGTTTTTTTTTTATTTGAAAAGGAGGTACTTTCAGAGTGGGACAACTCATTCGATTGTTTTTTAACATGACCACCAAAAACAATCCATCCCGCATACAGGATGACCTTGGCTTTAATAACCCCGCTTCCCACACAAACACACACATTCGTGTAATAAACAATGCAACCGTCACCACCGTTGTACCTCACACACCCACAATTAGTGACACTCTACCCTGTCCTCACAGAAATCCTAAAACGCAATGAATGAACTGCGATCTGCGACAGATCTTTCATCCGCCATCCAGTGCTCCCGACTGCACATACCGCCAGGACAAGTATGCCCACTGTTCTGCTGCAGTGCTGTGCAGCAACATGGAGGAAGCCTTGGCATTGCACACAAAAAAGCCGTTTGTCTTTCAAAATGAGGCCTTGAGGACCAGCAGGCAGCCTCAAAGAGATGGACCTGCCGCAGGCATCGCAGCGGTCACGCCTCTGCCGTGACCATTTCTTCAAAAGAGCTGAGCTTCCTGTTCCGGTCAAACCACTAAATCACCAAAGTGTTCCACTAGACTGTTTTCAAAGATGCTTTCCTGTTTGTGCGAACCAGCAAAAGCACATTGATTTACTATCTACTGGGCAGTTGGAGAATCCGATGCTGGGGGCGGAAGATGTTAGGATTCTTGCAAGTGAGGTCATTTGTTGTGTATTCATCAAACACACGGCTAACTGTTTAGCGGAGAACTTTTCAGCCAACAAAGATGGTTGGTAAAAGCAGTCGATCCTGGTATTCTGTTCAACGCCCTTCATTCATGCACTTCATATATCCGAAGAATGCCATCAAATGCGCTAGGTGCGCCGGATTAGACTCCCGTGTCCTCGATCTGCTGCGCCCTGAGGGGGAGTTAACATGCAACAAAGTGAGGCATTTCTCTCTCGGCTTTTGCACACAAAACAAAAACAAACACTGGGTTTGTCATTACTGAAAGCAGCAACATTTGTAGTATGGTAGTGGTCAAAAATGAAGTCCTCATACCTGTATTGGTTATTTAGGGAACATGAGTCACTGTCATTGTGCGACGCATCTATACTGGCTTCAGGGTCACTTTGTAGCTCCACGTCATCGGGATGTTCACATCTCCTTTCTGCGCAGCACAGTTTTCGTCGAAGCACCTACAAGATTGAAAAATGTAAAGTCTCATTCTGCATGTACACAAGCATGCAAAATTACAATATTGTTTTTTCTTTCATTGTGTTATGGCCTCCTGTCCATATAAAAGCACTGAAAATGAAGCTTTACAAAATACCCATCCAGCATGGACAATTTCAAAATATATGTTTATAAAATAGATATATTCAGATCTAAAATCTGAATGACTTGGCCACATATAAAGCCGTAATAAAATCCTCGATACACGCCTTCTCCAAACGCATCACTGATACTGAATTATGTCCCTTATAATCTGTCCACAAAACCACAATCTTTGTTCATTATGTTCCCAAATGCTTACTTTTTAACAGGAAGTTGTAAACAAATGAATTGTTAATCGCGGCTATGATTAAGAATATATCAAATGATTTAACGAGCTAAACATGGAGTGTGTTTTCAAATGATCTTTGTGTTTTTACATGAACAATACAGTGACACTTATAAATACACATTAACAAATAAAAAAAACAAAACAACAAAATAACCGCAAATGAAATAACAATAAAGGGAAAGCAACAAGGAAACCAAAAGCACAGCAGCAAATCAACAAAATTCACACAAACGTATAAACACATCAACATTACCCAGAAACAGAAAGTGGTGTTGTTTATTAAGCATCACATCCTCATTGCTGATTAGCTACAAAGTGTATCAGTCTGAGAGACCCCAGAAATTAGAGATCAGGAGATCAATTTTAAGAGAATTTTATATACACAAACTATTTTGATCTATTTTGATAATTGCACTGCTTCATTAACATTATTATTTGCACTGCCTTACTTTACATACCCTGCACAAACTAGTGAGTTATTATCTTTATCTTATTTGTAAAAAGCTACCTCAGGGAAAGCCGTTTTATTTATCAGCGAATTTGGAGACATTCCTTATGCTAGACACACACACAATAAAACCACAACGCTGTTATAAAAATTTTATAAAAATGTGTTTTGTGCTACATATTAATACTATAAAACTTTTAACTTCAAACCTAAAGGCTCATTAAAGAGAATGAAAGCAAAACTTAACTGTTCTGAGAATGAGTGCAAACGCAGCTAGACAGGGGATGATGATTAACGCTAGAACACCAGGAATCGCTCTTTCAAGCACACGCCGATCTGTAAAGACACAACAGCATAGTCAGACTGGGGACATATATGAGTGTGAAGGTTAAATATCTATCAGTGACATCACTTTCACACAAGTTACTGTATATGAGGAGCATGTTTTTAATGAAGTTGGCTGTGTGCGGCTCACCTGACTTAACCGGAGGTGCAGTAGGGGTGGGACATGGAGGAGGAGTGCAGTAAAACTGATGTGGTGTTGAGGCAAATGTTACAAGAACCTCTTTAACGTGGTCAAAATAGCGTCTGGTGGACCATCGTGCGCTCTGATAATGACATTTAAAGGCCTGCATTGTTGACTCCTAGGACAGACACAACATCATATGTTTCGTGTAAAACCAGTTACACATTGCAGTCTTTAAGGACTATTAGATTGTGTTAAAAAAAGCTTAGTACAGTCTTCCTAATAACCCTACCTCCATGTGAGATTATACAGTGTCAATCTGTGTATTTGGATCTGTATTTGTCTACTGACAGACTCACATATTCTGCTTGTATTACTGCTTAATAAGGATTTGTTTCTGTCCTTTACCAAGTTGCATTTAAACTACACCAGTGTCATTAGAGTCCTGTGAGGTTGCTGGTTTTTAGACCACATTTTAATCATCTTCAACTATATTTTGTCAAAATATGAACAAGGACGTCACATTATACGTTTTACGATACACAAACCATAGGGGTAAAATCCTCCAGTGTAAACACAGCTGTAGTACGTTTTATATAAGTATATGACTATTGTGAACTATTTATAAACACAGGTGTTATTTACCAGCTCCTCGTTATCGATGGTAAAGCGAAGTCCTTGCAGCATGGTGATGAAGATGGTAATATTTTCTCGGTTTGCTGAATGGTTGCCAAACTTCAGGGCTAAGTTTTTTAAACTGCTCTCTGCTGGATATAGGTTTAGATAAACCCAGCACGTCCCACCCTAAAGCAGCAAAAAAAAGTAGAGTAGAAAGGTGGATATCTTTGAAAGTGTCAATTATAAAATGAAAATGCCTTCCTTCAATATATATATTTACACAGTGGAACCCTGGTGTACGAGTGGAAGAAGAATATTGGTGTACCAGTGGTTTTACTATTAAAAATCTTTGTATGAATACGAGCATATTTCGGGAAGAGGAGCATTTCTTTAGACGCGTTTGGTTTCAGCTCTTCGCTCGTCACCTCCGTCCCCACGCTTCATGCTCAGTCGCTTCTTAGATATTGTTCTGAGTGCATTCTCATCATTCTCTTGTGTGAATATTGTGCTTTTTTATATAAAGTGTTAAGATAAAGTGTATTTTTTGTTTTATTACACTATAAATTTAGCATCATGGGTCCCAAGAAGTATAGTGAAAGCGCTGGAAAGATGGTTGTAAAAAGAATAACAGTTGAAATAAAAAAAGAAATTGTAGAAAAGCATGAACGTGGTGTACGCACATGAGATCTTTGTCTGCAATATGGCATGTCTAGTTCAACAGAAAGTACAATCATAAAGAACAGAAAGTTATTTATTTCTTTATGTTTATAATGTATTACTTTTTATGTTTATACATAAAATAGGCATAAAAATTTATAAAATAATAATACATTAAAATAGGCGATTGCTTGAGGTCTAAGGTCTACACGTTTATATTTATATATATATATATATATATATATATATATATATATATATATATATATATATATATATATATATATATATATATACACAATGAAACCACAAAGCTGTTAACATAAAGTCAGTAGACTTATGTAAATAAGGTCTAATACAAATTTTCAATACACACAATATATAAACAAACATATTGGGACACCTGACTATAACCAGCCATATGTGGTTCTTTCCCAAACAATTACCCAAATTTAGAGGCACACACTTGTATAGGATGTATTTGGGTGTGGTAGCGTGAAATAGTCTATTCACTTGAACTAGGAAACCCAAACCTGTTCCAGCATGACAATGCCTCTGTGCAAAAAAGCCAACTTCATGATCATATGCTTTAAATGGGTTTAAGTGGAACATTTTGGGTGGCCTGCTGTAGAGCTCTGACCTCAACCCTACCGAACACCTCTGGGATGAATTAGAATGCTGACTGCACTCCAGGCCTCCTCACCTCACCTTCATCAGTACCCGACTTTACTAAATCCCTTGTGTCTGAATAAACACAAATCTCAACAAGCACACTCCAAAATCTATTGGAACATCTTCCCAAAAGAGTGGAGGTTATTATAAAAGCAGCAGGGACTAAATGTTGCTCAAATATAAAACAATTTTACAAACATTTACTTACTTTTCTCAAACTACATCCTCAAACACATTAACATCATCCTTCTGAAAACCTTTTCTAGAATAATTGTATTCTCTCTCTTTCAAAGCAAAATCGTTTTTATATAAACTAAAAAAAAAAAAAAAAAAAAGTCACATCATTGGTACCCTCAAGGAACGTTAAATAAAAATGCAAGTTCCACTAAATCTACAGTTGTAGTTAGGCATATCCTGTTTTCTTGGGGTATTTCACTGCATTGAAATCATGTCAGATTTCTGGTAATTATGAGCTTCCGACATACAACAAGCATAATTGCTGTATCAGCTACTCTCAGAAACCTCTGAAAGCCAAAAGTCGCGATGTCACGTCAGAATTCATTCTTATACATGTATATAAGTTATTCACTATTATCCTCTGCAATTGACCACAACCACATAATGACTGGTATTTAAAGCTTTCTGTCTACAAACTAGTGAAAGAAGTTAAAGGGCTGTGTGCCATTACATAGAATTGACTCATTCCTGACTCAGAGCAACTGTAAAAATCCTTCTGTCATCCATTAGCATGGGAAAATCCAAAGAATCTTTAACCCAAAACAAATGGATGTTTATACCTTCATGGCTCTTGTAATGTACATACTGTAAAAAATTTATGAATAGTATTTATAGTATATATAAAATACTATTAAGTACAATCAGAGCTCTAATAAGTTATTATAAAGTCTGCACAGATAAGAAGAATCTTACATTTTGGTAACTACAGGGGCATAGGGTATTAAAAATATAATTTAAATATAATAATTCTTCATTAGCTGAATTTCTTATGTGCTCACTTTTCCTTTTTGTAGTAAAAGCTCAAAGAAATTGGCACTTATTAATGCAAAAGATGCCAATTTCATTCCTAAAGTTGCATTCTCATTAAAAGATATCTAATATTTGGATTATTATACATGCTATGACAATTATACCGTAAATGCAGTCTTTACTACAAAGGTTTTTATAAAAAAGTTTGCTGGAAAAATCAATCCATTCTTTTTTAAATCTTATTGAAAGAAAAAAAAAAAGGATATTTTTGCCTTTATTTGTTCAATCAGAAATCTGACATCAGTGCAATAATAAAATCATATTTAGGGAAAATCCTTAGTAATAAACTTCAGGTCCCTGGTGGTCTAGTGGTTAGGATGCGGCGCTCTCACCGCTACGGCCCGGGTTTGATCCCCGGTCAGGGAACCAACCCCAGCCACTCTTAGTGCCGGTTCCAAGCCCGGATAAATGGGGAGGATTGCGTTAGGAAGGGCATCCAGCGTAAAAACATATGCCAAATCAAACGTGCGGATGATCCACTGTGGCGACCCCTGATGGGAGAAGCCGAAAGAAAGTTTTTTAATAAACTTCAAATTAGAAAATGTAAATGTAGGCCATTTTGAAACTCTGCTTGAAAAACAAAATGCTATTTCTCACTGGTGTGTGTGCCTTCAAAGGGGAACCGGCACATACGTTGTAATGGCACATACATCACTGGACGTAGCAGAAAAACAGCTTTTCAGTGATTTATGACATCACTGTGTAGAACTTCAAAGTTTCCCTGATTCAGATAACGTACTAATCATGACCAGACACAAAAAAAAACTGCCTAATTAAATCTATTTCATTGAAATAATTTTTACTACAGTGCAAGAGAAGGCATGTTACATATATTGAAAAAAATAAGGAAAATGACTGATGTGACCAAAATAATTATTTCGACCTGTAGTGTCTTGCCTAACAATTATTACACACCACCCCCATAAAAGAAGCTTTTTGTAAAGGGCTGCATGAAAGACACACCTCCTGAAAGAAACCCACAAAATGCAGCACCTGGACTTCACAAAGACTTATACAAGCTTGAGTCAGAGCACATAGAGACATAAGGCCAAAATCATGTTCGTATTGTTTGGAGGTAAACATTCTTTGCTTTGTCCTTATATGTTTACGCTCTAAATATTCCTTTTTGCAATTGTTTTTTTTTTTGTGCTTATTTTATTAAAGCTGTCAGTCAGTTTGGAGTTTATAAGGTTCGAAGCTGGTTATTTGTCACACATAAATTATATGTTTTTTTCTTTGTTACTTGTCCCACAGTGGAACAACAAGCAGGCAACATACTCACACATAATGAAATAAAATTTCATTAAATTAAGAGTTTAAGAGTTAAATAAACATAGCAAAAATAAATAGAAACAGAATACTAAAATGTATTAACATACGAAACAAAATTTTACTACAATTACTGTGTAGTTTATGCAGTAACGATACAGTGTGCAATATAACTTTTATATTTTATATATATATATATACATTTTAATGCTGCAAAATATTACAAAAGTGTGTGAGGTAGAAATATGTAGATTGTATCAAGTATTCTTTGTTTTTATACAGGTTAGTCTGTGAATTGTGGGTATCATATATATTTATTATATATATTTGATTTTATTATACTGAATTAGTCAGATGTATGTGCATCAGTCAGACTTACCACGTCTTTGGAAATGTAACGAACACGAATTTTGTAATCTTTGGGAATGTTTTCTCTCTGTAAATACAATGGGGTAAAAATATTTAAAGCAAAAAAAAAGCATTTTGCACAAAAAAAAAAAAAAAAACTCAATTTACCAACAAACATTATAATCTAGCACTGAGATAATCTAGCATTTGACTTAGTGATGTACTTACAAGATAAAAATGTATTAAATTATACATATATACACCTATATATACCTATATATATAAATGTAATGAATTGTCATCTTGTAAGCACATCACTGAGTCAAATGCTAGATTATTAAAAAACACTAGTTCGTTTGATTTATGTAACATAACATAAGGGGGTGTGGCAATCAATAAAGGAAGTTGATCTTGAAAGAAGGAAAAATGGTATGATTGTAGCTAGTTTGCATAAGGCTGTAAAAAAGTCATTAATAATTTATTATGCATATATATATATATATATATATATATATATATATATATATATATATATATATATATATATATATATATATAAATGATGCAACCATACATCAAATACAATACTGCTACTAAATAAAAGCAAAGTTAAAATCACTTGTATAGATTGTTTGAGTTTATTAGGGACAGCCTTAAAAGTTTTTAGTGAAGTAAAGCACATAAACCATTATATTAAATTGGTCGTATAATTCAACCCTACTTGTCATATATCATATATTTACTGGTGGACTGGACAAAGAGAGAGAGAGAGAGAGAGAGAGAGAGAGAGAGAGAGAGAGAGAGAGAGAGAGAGAGAGAGAGAGAGATAGATAGATAGATTGTATATATATTTGTATTTATATATTAATATATATATTATATATATATATATATATATATATATATATATATATATATATATATATATATATATATATATATATATATATATATATATATATATTATGTATTTATATTTTTTATATATCAATTTTGGTGCTTATAATAGAGAATAGCCCTTTATCAAACTGTAAGAGATTAATTAAAAAAAAAACTTTATTAGTGGTTGTCTTCTGATATAACTACTAAATTGTACCAATCTCAGCAATAGACCCTGTTATTGTTGTTTTTTATGCTAGAAAATTATTTACAGAACATCTGAATATTTGGTCAGGATTTCTTTCAGAACCTTCTGTGATCATGCAATATTAGAATGCAATGTGCTATAATATCACTAATGACTGACTACTGAATTAAAAGCTTTACCAGTTCTGTTATAGTAATTTGATATACTGACATGGTGTGTAAAAAACAAATAACGTGTTTAAACATGAAGATGAAAGTTGGGGCCGAGGTTAATGAAAACAGGTTGCAAAATTACGAAACACTGAAAAATTGCTTTCAGCAAAGCTCTAGGTATGATTCTGTGGAATAAGCTCAATTCTTTTTTTTTTTTCCTTTTTTTTTGACACGTGGAAAAGCCTTTTTTGAAATGCACAGGTTTTATTTTGATTGTTTGTTTTTATTCATTTGCACGAATTCTTCGAAAAGGTAGAAATTCAAGGAACAGATAATTGCACTATGCATAGACTTTCAAGAAAACAAATCTGTACTAGTTCTTTTGTACCTTTGTTATGTTTCAGATTAAAATTTTAATATAATGTGCGTTTTTATTTATTTAAAAAAATCAAAAGCATATAAAGAAAGGCACAAGACTCTCAATAAGGAGATGTCCAGTTTAGTGTCCATTCTCCTAAGAGTGCATCCTACATGCACAGAGGAAAGAATCAATCACAGAAAGATGGGAGTGTGTAATGGGTCTCACCAGGGTGTCTAATGTGGAGACATCATCAGTCAAAGGGCTTCCAAAGACACCAGAGCAGGAGACAAGCCCAGAAAATATCAACACCAACACACATGCGCACCCTCCGATCTATGAAAAAATGGATCAGAAAGCGATCAGACTCCTGATAAACTGTTTGAGTGGGTTTAAGGCTTAATCACAGTCCACGCATTGCATGGAGGAGGCGCGCAAATGGCGTTCCCAATTAAAGTATTGGGAGGAGGAAGGAAAAAAGGTGAAAGTGCGCTTCTTACCTTAACCTCCTTCATGTGGACCATGAGACTTCCAACACAACTCGGCGGACCTTCTAGTTTCTAGGTTTCCTCCGACAGCGGAATGCAGACATGATTCCACTTGCACGTGCGCACATCAATGACCCGACATCGGGCCGGAAAAGAAGCGCAGGCGCGCGCGCGCCCGTCCGCGTGGGCATGTACGCGTATTTTATATGCGTGTGTGTGTGTGTGTGTGTGTGTGTGTGTGTGTGTGTGTGTGTGTGTGTGTGTGTGTGTGTGTGTGCAGCGTGCGCTCTGAAGTTTTTGAGAGATAGCTTTCTCACACACACACACACACTTGGAAACCCTAAGGGTACGAGGCTGCTTGGGCTGCATCCAAAACCACATTCCACCCTCTAGATGTTAACCAACGCGACACACCGCCGCAGTCTAGAGCGCGGGCCCCGTGTCCGATCCGCGCGCGTCATTGTTTCCGCCCACTTTGATGTGTTCTGCAATATTCAAATGACAAATCAAGATCAAGCATGACACTGCGCTTTGGGAAGGACGGAGCCTCGGCACGCACTCGGATTCCGGGGCTTGTCCTTGAGCGAAACTTCGAATGAAAGTGTGTTTGGGTGACTCACTGACATGTTGGTCTGCAGGTGATGGAAGTGAGTAACCTACAATTTACACACACACACACACACACACAAACTACTCATGATATGACACTCTGTAAACTTAATCATGATGACAACATGCCCTGTCATAGTGTGCCATTAACAGGGTGTATTCCAACCCCACCCTAGCGTTCCTGGGTTAAACCTTAGATCCACCACCACCTTACTCCCAGTCTTCTCTGAATGAAATTTGGATCCACCACCATCTCAATCAGAGTGTTTCCAAATTAAACGTTAGATCTACCAATATCTAACTCCCAGGATTCCCAGGATAAACTATGAATTTTTGGCAACCTCACTTTTAGGGTTCCCACAGAAACCTTGTACCCACCATCAACTCACTTCAAGGTTTCTAGGATAAACCTTGGCTGAACCATCACCTCACACCCAATATTCTGAAATTAAAGTTTGGATCCACCACCCCCCTCACTCCAAGAGTTCCCAGATTAAACATTGGATCCACCACCCCCTCAGTCCCAGAGTTCCCAGATTAAACATTGGATCCACCACCACCCCACTTCCAGAATTCCCAGATAAACTTGGTATCCACCATCACCTCACTTCCAGAGTTCCCAGATAAACTTGGTATCCACCATTACCTCACTCCCAGAGTTCCCAGATTATACATTGGATCCACCACCACCCCACTTCCAGAGTTTCCAGATAAACTTGGTATCCACCATTACCTCACTCCCAGAGTTCCCAGATTATACATTGGATCCACCACCACCCCACTTCCAGAGTTTCCAGATAAACTTGGTATCCACCATTACCTCACTCCCAGAGTTCCCAGATTATACATTGGATCCACCACCACCCCACTTCCAGAGTTTCCAGATAAACTTGGTATCCACCATCACCTCACTCCCAGGGTTCACAGGATAAATAAAAAAACAAATAATGGCAACCTCACTTCCAGTGTTCCCATCTTAAACCCAAATTCACCACTACATTATTCCTCTTGTTCCAAGTTTGAACTTGGTATCCACAACCACTTCACTCCCAGTGTTCCTAGAGGATTACTCAAGATTCAATAAATGAATGATGTCAACCAAAATAAAGCATCTTTCCTAAAACAGATCTACAGTAGCATGACATTCCCTGACCCATTTGTCTTTAAACTCGAACCAAAAATAGACTTCACAGCCGAACCAGTCTGAGCGCTCCTGCCCTAACAATGACATTGCTCGCATTCTAGGTAAGTAATTAAACATTTGTGGGAATGTAATAAGTTTCACAGTGTTGCAATGCAGCCTGATGCAAATTGGACTTACTGTTCCAATGCATGCAAATGGATTTGGACTGCAGATACAGTGGTTTAGGACGTCTATTGCCATGTAAAATTCTGCACTTGTGTATCCATCAGTGAACAGCTGATCACCTCAACAATGATGGAAATACTGTATAATAAATACATATCCTGCGTCATTCAGATAATGAGTTCTCTCGAGGTTTCTTCCTCATATTGTCTCAGGAGAATTCTTTCTAAGCAGTATTGCTACTGGCTTGCTAATTAGGGATAAACATATAGAGACTCATTTCTGATTTCAAAACGTATATTTTTAAAAAAATTTCCTGAAAGCTGATTTGTGACAATGATCAATTTAGAAAGAAATTGTAATTGAATAGCTCTCATTCTTTCTCCGCTCTCTTTCTCTCTCAATGACAATTATGTTTATAATATATTACAATTCATATGATGTAGGGTTTTTTTTTTTTTTTTTTTTTGGAATTTTATCAAATGAAAAGTGTGTTTTTGTCTATTTAACATTAATAGAGAAAAAGAATCCAGATGCCGGTGAGTGAACGACTGTTTACTTCTGACAAAGAGTAATAACAGGAACAAACAACCATTTGAATTAAAAAGTGAGTTCAGTAATGAATTAAAGGTCTATTGACAAAACCATTATTATATATAATAGCAAGATCCATTACACCACTCCTATGCTACTATTTTTCTATATAACAGCAATTTTATAAGCTCCCAAGGGACAAACGTGACACTATTCCTTACATATGACTCATTAAATGCGTATGAATGTCAATGAACATCTGTGTTCATGTCAATGAACATCTGTGTGAATAGTGATCCCTCTTTCAAACGGGATCTCTATTCGCCAGCACATAAGGATCACGTGGAGATGTCGCAAACTGACTTCCACAGTAGTTTAAAGTCACTGTAACTAAAAGCAAAAGGGGAGGATGTACAGTAAATGATGGAGTCACTGATGAACCTAGGAGAGCTCCAGATGTTAGACATCACCTCTAAATGTAAAAGTAGTAGCAGGCTACTTCTAGCTCTGTTTCAAAATAGCCCCAGGGCACGTGGATGAAAGCTAGAACTTTACGAAAACAGTGGGTTCTTATTATTTTTTATGGACTAGAAGTCTATTTGTCACACCAGTACGTCACACCCATGCGTGAGCCTTGTCCAAACTGTAATTGTATAGAAAGTCTTTGCATCACATCACAAAGTTCTCTAATAATAATTTTTAAAAAAAACAACAGTAAACTCTACAGTTTACTGATTGGAGTACTCAAATATACTGTACAAAATCTGGAGAGAAGCTCAACCCCACTTCTGGGATGTACTTAAAAGTTCTGGTGTATTCTCTTGAATCTTGTAGAAAGCTTACCCAGAATAGTGGTGGTTATAAATATCAAATATACACTGTAAATACAATATATTAATTATATAGACACCTTATTTTGGGACTAAATATAGAATAGGATGCAGAAGTCTTTGCATCTGCATATTTTAGACTATCAATTTAATCAATGAATCAAACAAGCCCAGTCAAACTCAACGAGACACTGCCATCTTGTGGTGATTAAGAGTATTGTTTGAATTTTACTGCAGAGATAGATCTTTGCCAAAATTGTATTTCTGGAGAAAGAGCAAAAAATATGTATTGGGGGGAAACACCTAGAAATGTAGTTTTAAGCAAATAAAAAATGTGGTGCACATAGGAAGTTATCACTGTCAAGCTGAAGCTGATTTACAGCTGATTTCTGGCATTTGGGAGACACCCTTATCCAGAGCAACTTACAAATGAGCTGTTGAGGGATAAGAACATTGCTCAAGGGCCCAGCATTGGCAGCTTGGTGGTGCCAATGGAATTTATACTTGTGACCGTCCAATCCAGAGTCTAAAGCTTTAATCTCTAAGCTACAACCCTCTTAATTAGTCCTTAATAACAGCAAGTGCTTTAATTGTATTCTTGTGTCAATAATATCACTTATTACAAACAATTTATTCCGAAACTGTCCTTGCTGATTATTTGGTTTTACAGAAATGATCAGTGGGTGCATCTAGTTACATCTGTGATTTAGGTTATATGCAGAATCACTCAGATCTGCTGTACAGAGCATGTAACCAGAACTAAGAAACGTGTCATGTGCAAAATTCAGATATTGGAATAAAGATAAAAATCATAAATGGAAGACGTCAATCAGGGAAAAACAGACAAGAACCTCAAAAACACCACAAATTATGAAACATCACACTTTAATTTGATCATGGGACAAAAGCACACATCTCAACAATATTTCCTTAGCTGAATGTGATTTAACAAGACGATGTACAAACTGCCTGAAAAGATCCTATAAAAATATTAACACCACCACCAATTTCAAACCAATTCTTAAGCCATGACAGACAGGGTTACCAGGGAAAGTGCTAGTGTTTGAAGCCCTTAGAATGAGGAAAAAAAAAAAGACAGACAAACCACATTGTCCATTCAAAGCCCTGGTTTTGTTACAGTTTACATGATAAAGACCTGCAATCTGTTCTTTTTTGACCAAATAACACTTTGTTAATGTGGGGTGGGGTGGGGTAGAAAAATAATTTAACGTAAAGAATTGGATGGCAGAATACACCTGAGAATTAATAGTTCATCTTCCAGCCGGATGTTGTGACCAGGAAGCTCACTTCCGTTTGCGTGGGCTTTTGTCAGAGTCTGGCTTCCTCTCATCCGAGTTCTCCTTCCTGCCTCCTCGGCCGGAGGGACCGCGATTTTTCTCGGAGTGTTCGGTGTGGTCTCTGGATTTCTTACTCCTCTGTTCAGATGGAGCAGGCCTGGTTTTTACGCCTTCAGTTCTCCTCTTCCGAGAGAACAGGGCTTTGATGAAGAGGATGGATGCCACTGAGGCAAACAGGCTTAAGGTCAGAAGTTGTCCAGAAAGACCCTTGGCCTGGGTTTGGAGCACATTCAGAGCCTGTGAGAGAGGTGTGTCTGAAGCAGGCTGGACTGGAAAGTCCCCCTGAACACACAAACATCAGAGCAATTATAATAAACAGAACTTCAACAATTAAACAGCTGACATCAAAACAGGATACAATAAATATAGAAGTATAAAGTAAAAAAAAAAAGAAGTGGGTCAGAAAATGCTATTTTTATTGTAAAAATTTAGTGACTTAGTGCGTGATTAAATGCTGGCAGGGTGAAATAACTCTAGGGTGGTAACACTGACCTCACTTCCTGTTATGCCTCATCACGCCCAACCGTTATTATTCTGTACATATTGAAAACTCATTATGATCAGGATGAATACGATACCTTAAGTCCAGCCTCACTCAGCAACTCTTCAAGTGCAGGGTCCCCCAAGTGCACTGTGGGAAAGTAGTCCCTCACATACTGCCGTTTCCACCACGTCAGCGCGTCTGTTTTGCTGTACAATACAACAATAGATGTCTTTGAGTACAAAACAAAACAGGACTCATCAAAAAAGAAAAAAAAAGAAAAAGAGGGCTTCTAGTCAGTTTCATTAAAATCAACATGCTGGGAGGCAGCAGGTGCATCCTTTTTGTTTTTATATCACATATACATGACCTTAAAGTAAAATTCTTCTCTCTACCTATTCCAGGTTAATAAGAAGGAACCAGAGCACAGCCATGATACACACCCCCAAAGCAAAAAGAGCCCATGCTTGAGGTCCCACCAATGCATGGACTTGAACGCTCAATCTCACCCAGAGCCCGAACTATTGTAACCCTTGTGTACTTCAATATGCAGCCTCAATGTGAAGGTGAGAACGTGGTGCTCGACTCACCCGTTTTCAGGAGTTTGGGTGAAATGGTAGTGGTAGACCTTAGCCCTGATAAAAGCTGGAGGTTTGGAGCTGAAGGGATACTGAGCTTTATCCACCTGCAGCAGATTCACCACTGTAGCAGAGTAAAAAAAAACACACAAAAATCACACACTGTTAATGGAAAATAATTGCCTTGAGCGAAAAGCAACGCTGCTTCATGCTGGGCCGCATCCCATCACTTCTTTAGTATTTGACTGTAACAGCACTTCCTCTAGTGTTTAATTATTTAATTAATTACTAGTTGTGGGTTTTTTTTTTTTTTTTTTTTAGGTTTATTGATACAAAATGTTTTTTTCTTCTATATCTTCGTGTTAGGTTCGGCAAATTGTGGCTTCGAAATGTTATGAGGAATCAGTTTACGACTACATAGTGTCAGTGTCGTCCAAATAAAAAGGACAAAAGTGAATTAATTAAATTATATATATATATATATATATATATATATATATATAGATAGATAGATAGATAGATAGATAGATAGATAGATAGATAGATAGATAGATAGATAGATAGATAGATAGATAGATGAATGAATTCACAAAATAAATATAAAAAAAAATAATAAAAAAAAGAAAACAAAAATAAAATAAACATTTTATACAGTATACCAGTGCACAAGATTCTACTTTTCAGAGACAAAAAAAACCCGAATTATGTGCATTGTGGAATATTATATAGCACTGATATAAACCTACAATAGAAATATAAGTGAACTAAACTCCATTAATCTGCGATAAGAGATTGATAATAAGTTCTGACTTCTGGAGCGTGTGGTAGCGTCTGTGTGGACTTACCGTCCTGGTTGCCCTCCAAAAGGCGCTGGATCAAGCCTGTAAACCAGAGATTCTGGTCGTGCATTTCTAGAGCAGCTTCCCACAGCTTCCAGTCTAGCCGTGGCTCATAAGGCCCAAGAACTGCAGGAACTCCACTCGTAACACCGGGCTTATACATGGAGCTTATCTCCTGTAAGACATATATAGGCAGATTTAAGAGTGAACAGAAAAGACACAGAGCCGGTCATGATATCATGACTACTGGGAATAAAAGAAAACCTAAAAAAAGAGAATCTAGCAAAAAAGCAGCTTTAGACAATAAAGTCGAAAAATGAAGTGATCTAGTTGATTTGTGAACCACAATAACAAACGTTTTCCATAAAAATATTTTACAAGAAGTTGAATTTCCTGATGTCACTCAGACTGATAAACAGGTATAATTTCAACAATGCAAAGGAGTCATTAAGTCCTTACTTTACAAGTCAAACTCTTTCAGCCCAAAATATCAAACAAGTCTCAGGTCAAGAATTAAGTCACTATTTACGAGCTTTAATATGCCTGAGGCTTTTCTACCATCGTAACGCGGTCAACATGCATCAATTGCAATTTTTTATCAAACTGTCCAATCAGCTGTCTGACAGCTGTGCTCATGCATATTTAAAATTCTTTAAACCCTAAAAGCCGAAAGCAGAACATTTATTGAGTGATCTAAAGAGGCTGTTACCGCCCAGGTTTTCTTATCCGCGCTGCCTTCGATAACGATCTCGGGCCGTCCTGCAGGAGGAATCATTCTGTGCTGAATGCCGTATGAACTGACGAGATGAAACTTCTCTACAGCTTCAAAGGCCTCCCTCACCTCAGGTAAGAGCTTACTGCTGGACATTCCTGCCAGCGCAGTGTACGGGACCTTAAGACACACAAACACAAGATAAATATATATTTATTAGTAAATAGCAGGCTCGCTTTTGAACGGCAGAAACAATAATTTAGTATTTTTTGCTGTCTTTTTTTTTTTTTTTTTTACCTCCTTTCTTTCCTTCCTTAATGCCATGGCACCTTCTCTGGCTACGTTCATGGTGAAAGTCAGGTTTAGATATACAAAAATCGAACTAAAAAGTGTAAAAACCTTACGACTAAATTCGGATTAACTAGAATAAAAGAAATTAAAAAGATTCTCAAAGAGGTAGAAGTATTAAAGTCCAGCTAAATATGTTTAATGGACATTGGTTTCTGACAGGATGGACCCTTTTCAGGATTTTTCGTGTCTGAAAATTAAGACACCTCCGACCAGATATGGAGGAAATCTAGAAAAAATACAGAACCAAACGTATACCGTGCACAAGAAAGTACACTTAAAGCATGCATATGAAGAATAGTGCACATAAAAGCAAAGTATATTTTCCTTGATGATTCTATTCTAGTTCATTAATTTATTTTTTTTTTTTAGAAATGATAAAGGTTTAAATCGGACAGCAAGCTTGAAGAAAAAGATCATCTGTATTAGTTACGATTTCAAGCTACCTTCTTCTATGGTGTTCTTTCTATTGAAAAATATTATGTACAGCAATTAATTTTTAAAAAGTGTATACGTGAAAGTTTCTAATATCAAAAATTCAGCTGAAACAAATAAGTGTGAGTCAAGAAAAAAAATCGAGGGGTTGAGGGATAGTTAAGCTGAGAAACGATGAGGTTGAGACGGATGAATGGATACAGGGAGGGATCGCTCTCGAGAAAGAGTAACGGATGGATGGATACAGGAAGGTAGAAAAGAAATAGATGGAAAGATCCATTCAGCATTACGCTGAGATAGGAATTACTGTTGTGAAATGTGGGAAGGGATCATGGCCACAAATTAAAAAAAAATACATAAAACAAAATGAACATTGGTATGTTTTAAGATTTACATATATTTCTGAATATTTACGTACAAGGCTGAGGGTGAAAACCCCTAAAGTGGCAGCAGTGAACGTGGCCCACTGGATGAGCGCCCACAGCTTGGCCAGGATTCCTCGTAGATACCAGCACCTAAGAAAATCACAGAGCGAAGAGATGTCTGCAATTACTATACAATTCTTACAACCCCCATGATCAGCTTTAGTTTTTTGTTTATGTAAATGATGATAAAAAAACAAAACAAAGGAGGTCTTACTTAAGCAGGGCAGCTACAACTTCCCAAGTCAGAGAAAGCACTCCGATCCAAATGCTAGGAAACTGGATCTGGCTCACAAACTCGTTAAAGCTTTTTTGGGAAAAAGCTGTAAGGAAGAAAAGCAGAAAGCAGATTTACAGGAGTTAAACACTTCAGGGTATGTTGGGTTCACCACTGCTCAGGGATAGACAGATCCTTTTACCTGCTTAGATCTGAACAGATGGGTTGAATGGTGCTGTGGTGGACAAACTAAGCTGGATAAAGAAGGATGATTGGCTGAAGGATGAAGGTGTTCTAGCATGAAAAACTATTCTACTCTCCCTCTGGTCTTATAGATAGATAGAACTTTACAGCATTTCTTGCTGTGTACATGTGCTATGGAATGGCGGTCATTTTACAAATGATAAAGGTTTAAATCGAACCTTAATGCTAATCTGTAATTAATTTAGATTGTGTTCTTCCTTATTCAGTCATTGCTTTTACCAATAGCACCCCAGTCACCATATGCATTTTATTTACTGCCTATCCGACAAGCTGGGTTTGCTCAAAAGCGGACAAAAACAGCCAATATCGTCCCGACCGTGAGAGGTATTTCCACCCTTTGCCTTTAACAGGCATTTATGAAGATTTGGTCAAATTTGGCTTCTATTTTACAGGCATTTTTAAACTTTTCTTTTTTTTTTTTTTTAACATTGTTGTCTTGCTGCAGGATTTTCAGAATTTGCTTTTAAACAAACTGCACATCAGCACATTTTTCTTTACCCCTCAACATAGACAACTGAGGCGACAAAAACTTTTGCACTGTAGCTTATTTTAATTTGAGAAGAAACTCAACGAGTGTTAGGGCGTTCGTGGGAAAAGCTTACCAAAGAAATATGTAATTCTGAACCAGTACAAAGAGCCTGCGTTAACATTTTTACTCACTCGGTTTAGTCGTCACAATCTTCTTTCCCCAATCGATCTCCAGCTTGAAGAACTTTATTACACTGAAAATAATAAGGAGGTGGACAGCCAGTCTGAAGAGAAAGTTTAGACTTGAGAGCAAAAACTGGCCCCAAGCTAAAAAGACACAGAAAGGGAGAAAGAAAACTAAATGTATTGCAGTGGAATTGCAAATCCAGCACTTATCATAACCACACACATTTTTATCTACTTAGCAAATTCAGTCAAGTACACGCTTCATTCACAGTCAAATCGTACTCTTAGTCTTGGCCTTTTTCTTGGGGACTGGTGTGCAGTCGAACACCTCGTCGTCCAGCAGAGAGAAACTCAGTGCAATGGTCAGCAGGTGGAACAGACTGCAGCCACCCAAGAGGATGTTACACAGCTGGAGAACCACCTGAAACACACGTGTGCACAGAAAATAGAATGACATGACACATAATGGCCAAAAATAACTTAGAACTACCCAAGATTCCTCATTAAGCAAGAAATAAATCCTTATATGATGTCATTTTGCCACTGATGATGTTTGTATTAATTATATTACATCATACTTTTATCCATTTCTAGTAACAATTTGTTTGAAATGTGTAGCATGTATGACGTACTAGTATGGAAAAGGCGTTAATTCTTAATCCACGAACAGGAATGAAGAACATAAGTAGAGGAACGGCAATCTCAACTGCCAATATGCAAACTGCTCCGAGCCTCGACAGCCAATTAGGAAGCTGATAGGCGTACCAGGCCAAGGGGGTGGGGCTAGCTTGGGTGTCATAATAGCGACTCAGTGCTGCAAAATAAACAAGTGAATCGCTCGAAAACCTTTTGAAAACAACAATTTAACCATATCTTGGGATTTTTTTTTAGTTCGCCAAATACACCACACCTGTGAGGTCCCACCAGCATGGGTCACCACTGGCCAGCTTGCTCACTCCAGTGCAAAGCACAAGTCTGAAGAGCAACCAGCGGGTCAACCAGAAGGTCACAGAATCATGAGGAGCACTGGAGCGTCGCAGGAAACCACACGGAGCGACCAGGAAAGCGAGGAAACCTGCCTCCAAGAGAAGGCTGTCCCTAAAAAAATGAGAACATCCTTTGTGAGGTACAATTAAACCATTATGGAAAACATTCATGTGAGAAACGGTTTCTAGGTATTTAAAAAGAAATTGGATTAAGGTTATGTTAAGCTTTATGTGACACTCGGGTGAAAGTGAAGTGACAGCACATCTGTCCATACAGTTATTTTTACAATTATTTCACTATTACAATTCACTCAGATCATGTAAAGCACTCACCACTCTGAGGTAAGAAAATCCCCCCCAACCTGTAAAAGAACAATCGTCAATTAGTGAACCGTGAATGCGACATGGCTAATAAATTTTTCCCTAAAAACATGGCTGAGGATCAGCCCAGACATTCAGGTCAGCAGGATTCACTTCCACCTCGTGTGCAGTTATGCACCACCAATCATGTGAGAAACGTGGGTTATGCATGTCATGCAGATATACATCTGTGCATGCTTTTGCATTACCACAGCAGTGTTACACAATCACACTTTGTGTGGATTATCTTTGTTAGCTCAACCTGTTACCACAGTTTCCGCCATAAGTTGAAAAAATAAAATAAAATGCCATAAAGTTGTTATTGTAAAAGTTATTTAAAAAAAAAGCAGCGCTGGGGTACAACACAATAAAAGTAACAGCAAATGATATTCCTGAATTACTGTGAACACCAGGACCAAAACAATAGTGACCAAAAAATATATATAATTAATACTCCCAAATCATGGTAGATAGAAAGTTCTGCATCGTGATACACATATCTATGTTCATATTTAATGGATTATAAACAGGAAAGGGTGTATGAACAGAAACCTACAGTGTACAGGGAAAGATAAAGCACCCAGAGGCACAGATAAACCAGACTGTCTCTCAGGCCACTCAGCAGCACAGCTCCAAGGCTTAGCAGCCCCCCCAGGAGGCAGATGAGCTCCAGACCCTGCTGAGGACCGATGCCCAGGGATGGAGCCAGCCACAGGAGGGACGGGGTCTCCTGCAGCTTCTCCAGAAGAGGTATATCTGCTCTGGGTAAATGCACGGGCTTTACACCATTCTCCCCATATAAACCTGCACACACATGTGTAATGACCTTAATGTATGTACATCATCACATGGCATAGAATGCTCAAATTTTAAGTAACAGTCAAAACAACAAAAACAATTGTGGGATCAGTTTGTTTGCGTCAGTAAATTAGGTAAATTCCAACTCTCCCAAGCTCCCTAATAAAACACTAATCTTGTGTATTAAAATGTGCTAAAAAACAATTATTAAAATGTTTGTTTTTTACATTAAAAATGAATTCTTAAGTGCGTTTGCAGTTATTTTTGCTCGTATACCTACATATGCACATTTCTAATTATTATACTTGGTTCTGTTTCACAGTAGTCTAATGGAAACTAATGCAACCGAGAACAGGCAAGTACTAAGGATGTCGAAAAACACCACATACTCCTGGAGGATCGCTGTGGCACCCTCGTGGTTGAATAAGAACATATTCCACAAGCACAAAATCTAGTGGAACATCTTCCCAGAAGAGTGGAGCTTATTTAACAGCCAATATATATTCCAATCAATATTAAATTCCTCCGACTATGCTAAACCAATCAGACATTTCCGCACCTCTAAAGTAATTAATATTCAGTACCGTTCCATCCAATGAGGTTCATCTGGTCAAAATTATTTTTTAATGTTAAGGGCCACATTTCCAACCAAACACAGAGTTTATCTGTATGAAAACAACCAGAATCGAACAACAAACCTGAAAACCCAATTTTGAAAATGTCCCACACTTTTTGTTTTCCTGCAGTCACATTCCTCGAGTTAATCTCAGGCGAACACACAATAACCAGAAAAGATCGACTGAACAAATAGGTTGTGCAATAACAAGTGTGTACGTTTTTCAGGTTGGTTACAGAGCGAGAATATACACGATGGTGTATTGGTTGTAGTTTTCCCTTTATCTGGCCAACATGCCTTAAGCTACTTCACCTTTGCACATTTAACTGCAAACATTTTCTGAATTATTCATCGTCTATTACGGTAAAAAAAAACTGCAATAATGATCTGGTTGATGGGATTGTATAGCTAGATTAGATCAATAGACTTGGCTCATGGTGAATTCTAACCCCGTCTTTGCATTTTGGTTCTCCCAAACATTTAACACACCTAAACCAAATATCTGGCGTTCATGACTGCTTAATAGAAGTCATTTTTATCGCCGTCATGAGAGATAGCGGAAAAACATGGGCTTTCTGAAGTCCCTGAGGAGCACTTTGACCACACAGACTGCCCTATCCCATTACTCTGATTTCTCCCATAGACATTATAACTTCCTATGATTTTAGACTTCCTCTGCATTAATAATTCACCACAGAAAAGGAAATGTGCACAATGGTAACGATCAAGGCTTACAGCCTCAGCCGTGTTGTAAACGTTGCTGGATATACAACAACCAAGCTTAGTCGAACGTGCTGCAACTTGTTGATGACAAAACCAGCAACAAGAAGTCGGTTTGCAATTCTACATAATAAAGCTTAGTGCTTCCTGTTAGAACAACTATACTGATATTTCATTAATTAATAATGTCTTCTCCCAGCTGCTTTTTTTGCACTGTACATACATGCATTCATCAGAGGTGTAAAGAGTACCCGAAAATCATCCCAGAGTACCTTACTGCAAAACTTACTATATTATAAGTTCAAAAAGTTACCGATTCCATCATGACTGGAGTAGAAGTCTTAGAACATTTGATTTCATCAGCACTTGAGTATTTTACTCATATTATACAAAAGCTCAAAGATGCTCTAGTTCTTAACACCAGGACACATCATGGTGAAAAGCCCAAAACAGTTCATTTGTGAGGTTTTATTTCCTTTAAACAAAGATCAAATTACACACCTCAACATTGAATTAACCATTAACACAACAATCTCAACATGCCAGAATGAAACAAAGATCAAATAAAACTAAAGAAGAAAAAGGCGATGTAGGAAAGCAATCTCTAAAAAAGTTAACAAAAGTAATTACCATATCATGAAACAAATTAAAATATTGTGGAGTAAAAAAACATATACTAAATCATTAAAATAGTTGAGTAGAGAGTAAAAGTTGCTTATATAGTCGATTAGAAGCAGAAAGTAGTTAAAAAAAATTTAAGTACAGTAACGAAGTACATTTACTCATAATTTACATGACTGGCATACACTATATGGACAAAAGAATCGCCTGAACAATCGCATCCTTTTGTCTTATTACTTATCGGCAAAATAACAGAAAATTGAGAATTTTTTTTCAATAATCGCACAACCCTAGTATTGACAAGATACAAGAAGCAGTGATTTGAACTTGTACAAGAATAATGCAGATAATGTTCGTTTGCCACGAGAAGTTGTGTTGTACATAAAAATTTAATTAATACCTTTTGTATAACATTAACTACACAATAAAAACTTCCTTTCAGGTTCTCGCATTAGGGGTCGCCACAGCAGATCATCCGTATTTATCCGGGCTTGGGACCGGCACTAAGGGCTTGTGTAACCCTAATGGCTGGGTTTGGTTTCCTGACCAGGAATCGAACTGGGACCACGGCGGTGAGAGCGCCGAATCCTAACCACTAGGGAACCTAACACAACATTAACTACACAATCTAGCTGCTTAATAATATCAGATTGTATATTTGTGAGTCAGAGCGCATGCTCTTTCAAAAATCAGGCCGGGGGAAGGCATTTCTTTAAACCAAACGTCTTTAAACATTCTTTAGTGATTCCTATGATCCCACAGCAGTATTAACCATACAACCTATTTTGTGTAGGCTATTTTTGTGATCTTGTGCCATTATCCACACTTGTGATGCCCACTGCACATGCAAAATAATATCAAGCCAGTTTGCTCTTTATTGTACAAACATGCCTTGAACTGCTCCTTTTGCTCAAATGAGATATTTACAGTGGGCAAGTTTCAGCTCTCAAACAAACACAGATTTAATCGAAGAAATGTTTTGAATTATTAATAGAATATGATGGTGTAAAAACACAGAAATGATGATCTGGATGATGGGACTGTGTAGCTAGAGCTTAGGCAGTGTTGTGAGTCTAGATTTTGGACTTGGTGAATTCATACTGAATTCAATCTTGGTCAAAAGGATTTTTAGATCTTTTTTAATCTTCTCAACACCTAAACCAAACATCCTGTCTTCAGAAATGTTTAGAGGTCATGTGAATGCTTTGTTTCATGAAAGACATGGGCCTTCTGGGTCCTTGAGGAGCACTTTGACCACACAGACTGCTCTAACCCATTACTCCAATTTCTCCCATGGTTATCATAACTTCCAACAATTTCCGACTTTCTCTTCATCAATTATTCACCACGGAAAGGAAATGCGCACGATGTTAACGATCAGGAATTCCGACTTCCTCCGTGCCGTTAATGTTGCGGGAATACAGCAACCAAGCTCAGTAGAACATGTTTCGACTCACTCATGACACAACCAGCAACAAGACGTATTTGGAATCAAACATAATTAAGCTCAGAGCTTCCTGTTAGAACGCTAACAACTTTATTGAAGTTTCTTTCATTTGTAGCCAAAAGTTTGTGGACAACTCAACAATTACATCCATACGTCATGTTGAATCTTCTCTTACTGATTTAGTCCTCACTGCTTGCTCTTATAATAATCTCCACTCTTCTGGGAAGGCTTTCCAGGCTTTTTCCATTTTTGAAGTCTGCCTGTGGTGCAAAGTGATCAGACTATTCCTGAGGTCAGTAGATCTCTGTGCACAGATGCCCCATAATGCTGGAACAGATCTGGGCCTTTTAGATCCATTGAATGAAACAGTAAATGTTACAGCATACAGACACGTCTTATACAAGTACCAAAAAGACTCTGCAGCAACAGATTAAAGAAGAACAAAATACAAGTGGGATGGTCAGCCATGCGTGAACTATTTTGGCGATATCATGTGTGTGTGTGTGTGTGTGTGTGTAAAAAAACATAGCAATACTATTGGCAATGGCATCTTTAAGACTTGTATTTTTAAACGAGATATAAGGACTGGAGATGCAATCTGAACTTGGGCAGGAATTGTGATAATGGGAAAGTTTGCAATTACACACTTGCGGGTGTGTACATTGTCACAAATCAGTGTGCATCAGATACCTCGCAGTAAAAAGGCTGCATGATTGAAACCTGCTGGAAATTATATGATATAATAAATGATGGAGAGAAAAAAATCTGCAACCTCAACAGGATTAAAAATACACACACATACATTTTATATATAGATAGATAGATAGATAGATAGATAGATAGATAGATAGATAGATAGATAGATAGATAGATAGAAATAGATACACACGTATATATACGTGTGTGTGTGTGTGATACACACATACGTGTGTGTAGCCCGACCCTAGACCAAATTTTCCACCCTGTCCCCCTCCCCAACGCTCGAGGATGACGTCATCGTCCATTCTCAATGATGACGGGTCATTTTGCTAGGCGCGCGTGCAGTTTTGCTTTAGAGGTCGCAGGCGCTGGGGTTTGTAGTCCATTTTATGATACGGAATAAGATTTATAACGCGACTGGCTGTTTAGACGGAAATCACGCTTTCTAATTCGGTTTTATTCCATCCCGCTTTAATTTCTGCAGACTAAAATGCGGGTAGAAAAAAACTAGAAAACAATCAATTACAGAAACGCCATACTGCTCGATGCACTGTTGCACGCACGAGTGGAGTGAATGAGTCAAACTCACGCACTTCCACCCAACAACAGCACAATCAGGACACGCGGTGTGAGTGAACGAGCGCCGCCGCCCAAAACCCCGGAAAAAACTGCCCTCGTGCACAGCAGAGTCTCAATTCCTACCTGGTATCTGGATGTAGAGAGACGCAAAGGCGAATAAATAAATGCCCGCGATGCTCCACAGAAACATCTGACTCGGAACCTGCACTCCCCCCATTTGTGCGAAAATAATGCTTAAACCCCGGGACGAGTTTTTCCGAAAGAAAGAGAGACGTGGATTTCTTCTCTTTTTTTCTCTCTCTTTCGGCGCGTGAGCGGGAAGTCGCGTTTGGAGTGGCGTGGAAGCGCGTGGGTGGGGTTTATTCGGCACATGGGGCACATGCGCGTGCAGCACGAGCAGCAGCAGTGCCACGCCGATGTCTGGTCGTCTGCAAACTCAAAAAAAAAAAAACAACCTCGAGCTCAAATGCAATGTTTGATTTAGAAAAAAGAAACAAAAAAATCTTTGGAGAATATAATATTTTATAAAACTGTGTGTGTGCAGTCAAGGGCGTGGTTTAATGGGATGTTGATTCCCACCATAGCCTAAAGAATGGCTACACGAATTTCCCACTTTTAAGGGAATACATTGATCAAGCAGAACAATATGACCACCTGTCTGATCTTGTGTTGGTCCCCCTTTCGCTGCTAAAACAGTCCTGACCCATCGAGCATGATCATCTTAACAGAAGCTCGTCTGTTGGACCGGACCACACAGACCAGTCTTCACTCCACACGTGCAACAATAAGCCTCATGACCCTGTCCATTCAACACTGTTCTTCCTTGAATCACTTTTGATGGATACTGGACCATTGCAGACCAGGAACATTCCACACGAGCTGCAGTGTTGAAGATGCTCTGACCCAGTCGTCTGGCCATTGCCACAATTTGCTCCTTGTCAAACTCACCCAAATCTTAACACGTTGCCCATTTCTTTCTGCTTTTAACACCAAACTTTAAAGACAAAATATTCCCTTGCTGCCTAATATATTTACTTCATTCGTAGATTCGCTTCAACTGTCATAATGATACACCTGATCGACGTAGTGATTTGTAGTTCAGTGTCAAGATGTTTTCAATCAAGAGAAGAACGTACACACTGTTAGACTTTTTTTTGTTTTTTTACATTCAATTTATTTACTGATCCACATCCCTAATTTACACTCCTATCATCTACTCTTCAGTCAATGTAACTTCATTTAGACTGTTTGCAAAGTAATGGTGAGTGTGTTAGAGAAGTGAAGAAAAGAGTGCAGGCAGGGTGGAGTGGGTGGAGAAGAGTGATAGCAGGAGTGATTTGTGATAGAAGAGTATCTGTGTGAGTGAAAGGGAAAGTTTATAGGACTGTGGTGAGACCTGCGATGTTGTATGGTTTAGAGGTGGAGCTGGAGGTAGCAGAGCTGAAGATGTTGAGGTTTTCGTTGGGAGTGACGACGATGGAAATGATTTTATTAGAGGGACAGTGCATGTAGGACGTTTTGTAGAAAAGGTGAGGGAGGTGCAATTGAGATGGTTTGGACATGTGCAGAGGAGGGACTTGGGGTATATCAAAAGGAGAATGATGAGGATGGAGCCACCAGGAAAGAGAAAAAGAGGAAGGCCAAGAAGGAGGTTCATGGATGTGGTGACAGAAGACATGCAGGTGGTTGGTTTGAAAGAGGCAGATGTAGAGGACAGAGGGGTATGGAGACGGATCCACTGTAGTGACCTTTAATGGGAGCAGCTGAAAAAAGAAGCTGCTGCTCTAGATGTCATCAAAAACAAAGTGGTGATTCTGATGTTTCATTCAGGAGTTGAAGGCAAGGAGACCGAACAACTTTGTACCGAATGTAAAGCAAGATTTCACTGTCATACCTTCACTCTCTGATGAGGGACAGGACGGCTAATCAGTAATGTTAATCATCAACAAGCAAGTTTAGCTTGCTAACACTCGGCCCTATCTACCGCAATGAACATGGGCTGAAACGATTTCGCAAGTAATTCGATAAAAATTAATCGAGGCAAAGCTTTGTTTAGTCTATTTACTGTAACTATACAGTACACTGAGCACTGTGTTTCCCATGGACCATTATTACTGCCACACAAACCATGATGGTCAAGTTCAGATACGGTTCACTTCGCTAATCCTAAAACTGGCTCAGAGAAGGGTTGCACAGTGTGATCGCTTCCTGTAGCACTCCTGCTGAACGAGTCTTCTCCAAAATGAGCTCCACAGTTTTATAAATGAATCATGGAGGGCATGTTTCTTGTCCTATTTGTGGCATTGCTGTGACATCAACAGTATCTATTGTTCAGAGGCATAACACTGGATTCTGTTCCCTTCTTTATTAGCTACAGTTATTGAATATGTAGCAGTACTGGAGTTTAAAAGATGTAACCTGTTATATTACCTGTGACTATTGTATAACTTTAGAAAATGTCACAGGTTGTAGGTCTTATGATTAGATTTTAATCTTCTAACAAAATATATTGAACTAATGGCTTATTTTATCAAAAAGGGGCCTCTGTTTTCCCAGAGACAAACTAAAAGAACAATGTAATAAAATAAAGCCATAAAAAATGACTTCAAATTCAATAACATTAGAAAAATTTGTGTAGCCAGAACTAATATTTTGCAACATTCTGTGTTAGTGTTCAATACCCACAATGATGTTTGACTGCCTGCATAGAGGGACAGTAGAATTAGGCCTCTTCATCTATACCTAATGAGCACTTCAGCAGCACTGTAGTCTTTTAGGCTTTCATGTTTTCTCACCTCATCTGTAGACACTGTTCCAACAGATACAATTTCACACTAATCAGTTCACAGATTGTTAATTAGATAAACTGGGTCTATAAACCAGAACCATGCACCAGCGTGTAACTGCACTGCATTTTCTTAAATTTCTGAATATCTGCCATGTTGCCCTGTAATAGAGTGACAACCACCAACTTCACAGGAACAACAAATACAGCAACAGTCCAAAATCAGATTCAATATTTGAGTAAACTTATTTAATGCATTTTAGGATATGTTCATTTAAGGACCACTTGTCATACTCCAAAACATACAAAATTAAAATTTGCATTATTTTCATTGTCCTTCATTTTCCATAATGTCCGTAATCCAGGACTGGAAGCTGGACAGACTGGTAAATATGGCTGGTTTCTTTTGATCACAACGCTTAAGCCCCAGTGCCATCATGCCAGCCAGATAGTATTGCCCATTCTTTTGGCACAAAAGTGGTGCACCAGCATCACCCTAAAAAAGAAAAACAGGAGGTTGCTTTCAGTAATATGAAAAAAAAAAAAAATCCATAATTAAAATGTCCTTGCTGACTTGTTTATTCTTAGCAAAGATGAACTTAATACCAGGCAGGATGATGAGGCAGCAGGTTGTGTACACAGTAGGACAGTGGAGCTGAAAACCTGACCCCAGCCACTCCAGCAGGCCTGCTCAGGTAGTGGACTCACTCGGGCCTGATACAGAATATCGGGACTCAAGTCCGCTAACAGAGACAGAAGATAAGGTTAGTCTAAAACTACATGAGGCAGAGGATATAAAGGCCATGCATGTTTGAAGCAAAGTTACATACATAACCTTTTATAACCCCATCCTGTTGTCACACAAAATGAGCTTTGATCAAAGGTCAAGTCTTCATCTTGGATACAAGCTGGGTTTACTGAAGATCCTGGAGGAATTTAAAATCATAATTAAAAAGGCCAATATTGTCAAGGGTAGAGGAGGTGGAGGTTTTCAATCCAACTAAGCAGCAGTCACAGCGGATTGGCTAATGACAGCCAAGATAAACTAAACAGGTGGAATCAAGTAAGGATTGTTTGACTGCAATGAAAACATGCACCTCGACTATCCCTTCATAGATAAGATTAGACAAACCTGTTCCAGGATAACGGTTTCTAATCATGGTCTTTGAGTACATGCTGTCTGTTCCATCTTTGCAAACAAATCGAGGGGGTTAAGCTGGACCTGGTCCAACTCCTCCTTCAAGCACAACCTTAACTTGCAAGAGAATTTTGGTTCAACTCTGCTTCGGTAGAATCAGTCGATTGGGTTTGATTCCATCACATGGATTTAGTATTTCGGCAGCATTTCTTATCCTGCACATTTTACTGTTTTTCCACAAACTAGATTTAACAAATTGGACTAAGTGGATGTGTTTGAACAAGAAAAATACCAAAATGTACAGACCAGGGTGTTCTCCAGCTCCAGGGTTGGAAACCATGGTCTAGGGTGTGGTATCGTACCTAGTGGAGCTGGAACACTCAGGTAAATGAGGGCGAGGTCATGCAGTGGAGGGAAGCTGCCATCATAAGGCTGGCTGTAAACTTCCTTGATTGGCACTTGCTGAATTTCCATCGAATTGAGATCATGAGCACCGAGCACCACCATATCTCCAGCTCTGCAGAAACAATCAATTAAAATCCTCAAGTAGAACCAATTTGTTAGTCAAAAGATACTAAAATGCACAAAAGCGTTTGCACATTATATACGTTATAATAAAAGTTGGCACATGCTGTTTTTGTTGGCTTACTCAGCACGACAGTGGCGTGCAGTCAGAACCCAGCGTTCATCAATGAGGGTACCGCTGCAGTAGTGAGTGCCTTCGCTTTGCAAGCTGACCTGCCAGGGCCAGGAGTGTGGACACACCTCAGTCACGTTTACCAACCTCATCTCACCACTGGCAGAGGACTCCAAACCTACATAACCTTGATCCAGTTTGCAGGGTTCCACCTCAGCCTTGCCACAGTTTTTCACTTGCATGAGGGAGAAAAAGAAATTCAAAATATTGCAGATTGCAATAAATATTTTAACCAGCTCAAAGTTATTGATCTGTCCAGCCTTCCTGGCAAGTCTATAAAATTATCCCATACTCACATTGCTTGTAGATTTAAACCTTTGCAAACTTTTAGGTTTTTAATCAGTATAAACTAAAACTAATTGATTACTGATTTGCATGAGGAGTGAAATTTCATTGGCAGTAAGAACAGCTAGCTTTTGCAATGTACCTTCTGAAGAAGCTTCCATTACTGTACATCAAACCTAACTGCATGTACAAATTAATGTTTTATGCAAGGAATAGAAGAGAAATCCAACGACAAACTAGTCTAGGAGTCGAATTTTTCCTTTATGGCATAATACCCACTTTTAATAATTGTTCTTGAAAATACTGAAAATCTCATTTGGTATTATATGGCATTGCATGAGGTATTGTACAAATTATTCATTAAGTGTAGTCCTTTGTGTTTTGAAATCTTTGCAGAATAAATAAGTGGCTTACCTGTACCAACATTGGGATGAGCCAATTGTGTTTTTGCTACACCCCCCACCAGGATAAAAATAAATAAAATACAAATAAAACATTAGCACATTACAGGCATAACTTTGGTGAAAAAGAGAAAAAATAAACCAAAAAACAACTTACCTGTTAAGTCCTTGAACATGTAATCAGCTCCAAGCTGACCTTAAGGTGAAAGAAACTGCAGTCAGTTACAGTAGAGGGGTGGTAAACCTGAATCAATCCACCCCTTAATACAATAATTATAAAGAGAAATGCAGAATAACAGAGCGCTGAATCAGACAGGAAAGCAAGAAACCCAATGAACAAGTCTCCTTTCACTTCAGCCACAGCCGCTCCACATCAAATCATCTCTAGCGAAAGCATCAATATTTACGCATTTTGCTAATGTAATCACAGGCTCATTTGAAATTAATGAAAATTGTGCACTTCTGCAAATCCTACAGAAAAAAAACAAACGTATAAATGGCTCATGAAAAAGCTTTAAAAGCTTTTTTCATGCTTTTTAAGCTGTTTTGGCAGACCTTTCCTCATGATTTCCAGCTTTTCAAAAAAAATTGTATATACATCTGAGGCCAAATCAATTTCTTCAGTCATTGTGGGAAAAAAAAACAAAACACAGCTATTAAATCCAAATACATTTGACCTTGTGCAAATTGCTACAGACGCGGGCTCTGACTAGTGCACTCTGACCATCCAGTCAAAGTTACTGTACATCTGCTAGATCGCCTCCGAGTGGCCAAGTCGAAAAAACTGATTGGTTGAAGCAACAGCCTTTAAGCAGCATGAAATGCATTTTTAAAGGCCTCTCAGCAGATTTTGACCCTGGCAACACGTGATGTGAAGACTGAAACCTGAATGCATAGAAACGCCAATGTAAACAGATATTCTTTGTAGCAGCCGAAAGAGGTGCTATGAAAAAGAAAAATAGACTACTGGGAATAATTGAATGCAAATGTCATTCATACGTTTTGTCATAATGCATATGATTCATTTGATTTCAAAAAATAAATAAATAAATAAATAAATAAATAAAGGCATACCATCCATTGTGGAATTTATCCATTGGATATATAAAGTAACTCTGGTGTAGACTCCTGGTTTTAGAGCACGAGCACAGCCCACACCCCAGCTAACGAGTCCGGCGACTTCATAGCGTGTTCCTGTGAAGCATGACAGAGGACCCCCAGAATCTCCCTGTGTAGAAGAACATAGTAAGGGGGGGGGGGGAAAGGGAATAAACAATTTTTACTGGACTTAGGTGGACATGTAAACATTGCTAAAATGTTAACATGTGAAATAGCACACATTGTATCCGTCTCATATACTGAAATATCCTGTACTGTACCTGACATGCATCCACACCTCCAGCCATTTCTCCTGCACACACCATCGAGGAATAGATAAGCCCTCCATATAATTTGATACAAGAATTAGAATCCAGTATAGTAACATTAGCTTCTTGTAGTCGGTCAGCTCGAGGGCCACCTGGACAGATAAGTGTGTCAAATGTTTGTTTAAAGCTTAACATATTGATTAAAAGGTTGTTGCAGTGAGAGTCACTCTGAATATTCTCCATCTGTATTTGTCTCAAAGAATGGATGCTAGAGAAGTCCTATATGCAATATATTATACAGCATTGTTGCTCAATTTTTGATTTGATTGAAAGTGACAAATTGGATGACAAAATTAACATTTTCATGCAACAGCAGCTTAGCTTAGTTTGGCGTTAAAATAAATGTTACTTCTAAAGTCCTTCTGACTCACAGACTACAAACATTTTGATATCAATTGGTGTATCGTTCACGAAAGGAGCCTCCAGTGCCGGCACATTAAGAGGTCACGTTGTGAGTTTTCCAACTTGGGAAACTTTACAGGATGGACAGCTTTTGGTAAAAGGAAAAGCTGGAATTGATGGTCTCAATTTAATGAGGGAGAGAAGGGATGCCAAGGGAGATAACATACATTTAACTTTATAAAAATTACACCATATAGTCTGATTAACATGAGTTCTTTTCAGCCAATTTTTCAAACCATATGGACATAAAAACTTCACTCTTCCTGCCTCATCTGCTTTACCATTCCCAGACTTCAAAACCATTAAACATCACCAATAAGCAGTTCAACTAAAATAGATGCACAATTTTCTTTTCCTCCTCATTTGAAAGCTACTCTGGGGTTGCAAACATTCACGCTAAACCAGGGGGTGTCCAATCAGGTTTTCATTCCAACCAAACAAGGGCCACACCTGATAGTTATTGAAAATGAAAATCATTCCATTTAAACAGGATTTGGTCAAATTTGGTGTCTACTTGCTTGGTTGATAAGAAAGCCTGCACCCACACCAGTCCTTTGTGGAAAAAACTGGACACCCCTGCTGTAAACTCAGATTAACTCGAGAAGACAGAAACTGGAGAGACACTTACTCTCAGTGGTGAAACCCCAGCCTGTAACAGTGCATTTATTCACTAATGCCGAGTCTCCGCTCCAGACGGGGATGGGCCTCACACATTCATCAAACATCAAAGGAGTCTGTAGCTTCAGCAGGGCGATGTCGTTCTCTTTGGTTACGCTGTTATAGTTCACATGAGTGATGATTTTAGCCACTTTGGCAGTCTGAACAGAAGGCAAGAGTAAATGAAAACAAAGGCTGATTTTTAGCAAGCTTTTATTTATAAAAAAAAAAAAAAAAAGTAGGTATATAGAAAGGACAATTGTAAAAAAAAAATACTAACAAGTCAACTTCAAAAACAGGAAGTAAACCCTAAAAAGAAATTTACCGCACTTTTCCCCCATGACATTAGCAAATTTCTAATCTCATACAATCCCACAAAGCTTTTAAAATAATCACATTTTAAAACGGATCCTAGAAGAGAGAACCAGTAAAACACTGATACAGTTTTGCCGTTAGAAGAGAAAATAAATAAAAACACCCAACCACTGTGAAAGAAAACGGATTAAGATGTGTATACTGACCTGTTGGCATGACTCGGTGTCATTTGTCAGATCATGCTTCCCAACCTTCACTGCCCAGTATGATTCTTGGGAATATCTGTCAATGGAAGCAGAGTGAACATCATTTGTTTCTCATAGACCACAAGTTCCAGCCTCTTTCTGAACACCATGAAAAATGTGGTGTGAAAGATGTGGTCACTTGAGTCATCAGTTTTGTGATTTGTTGCTTAAAAGTTTAATATCAGACTGATAACTGATGAGACGAAACTGCTCTAGGACCTCCATAATAACAAGTGAACCTAATACAGATTCAGATCAGAGCATCCCTACTTCTGATAGTTGTAACCGTTCTGGGTGAAAATAGAATCTATCCCAGAAATATTGGCAAGAAAGCCAGAGCGCCAACCATCAAAGCCAGTTTATTAAAGTCAGTCAACTAACTGGAGATTGGAGAACACCAGACAACCTGGAGAAAACCCATTAATAAATCAAAGCAGACCCTGAGCTAAGAGACATTTCTCATCACCATCCTACCCAGGTAGCTTGCATCCAAAGAGTTTATCCCACATCGTACAATTTGCAAATTCTCACTACAATTCAGCAAATTCATTTGAATTCTTGCAGCTTGCATTGAGATACATTTACCGTCTGAAACAATGGGCAGCTGAGACAATCCAGTACTGGTCGAGAACGGCTCCACCACAGGCTGGTATGTTGGCGAAAGTCAGCAGTACCTGCCAAGGCCAGGATTGAGGCCATGCCTCTCTCCCACCAACAATCCGTGCCTCTCCCTCCTCCACATTAGTAAAAGTTCTCACACCTGCTATGGCTTAAAAATTACACAAAACAGACTTAACTTATATATTAATTATACTTTAATATAGATATAGTATACTTGAATTATACCATATTCAAGTATACAGTTTAAAAGTTAAGCTGAAATCATACCACTCAGCTTCTCATCTGTGGTTCCATTATAATCCTGGGATGATAAGGATTCATTCTTCAGTGTGAAAAGCCGTCCAGCTTCAATGTTTACAGAAAGAGAGGGAGACAAAAAGAAAAATATTTTAATGATGATCTGGTTTTCCTCAAACCTGCTCAAAGGCCTCAGTATAAACCACAAGCGAATGAAAAGCAGTATACCAAAACTTACCATTTCCACAATTGAGCAACATGAAGACAAGAAATGCACCAAAAAACATCACGTTTCCACTTAAAATGAATATCATAGCTTTAAAAAAAAAAAAAGAAGCCATAAATCACCAAATGAACCAACTGAAACAAGCTAAGAGAGACAGAGAAACCTCCAGTTTTAACACCTGCGACCAAATCAGCACTAATTAAAGTCAATCAGTGGAGGAGCAGTTCTAGCGTTTCGCCACAAGGAGGCAGCAAGGTATCTAATAAGCACTTATGGGCTATATGACTCACTTATTGATTCGGTTTTTTCGATTAATCGTGCTTGAGAATAAAATGTGTTTGCATGCCTGTATCTACTGAACTTCATGAATTTCTGATGAAAATAAATTTTGAATGTATGTAATATTTCATTGTCATTTCTCGCATTGTCAGGAACTGCTTTATCCGGGTCAGGGTCATGGTGGATCTACCCCAAAATCTACCCTTGGATCAGAGATCAGCCTAAACCAAGCACACTTCACGCACTCATTCACACACGGGGGCAATGCATCTTATCCAATTTACCTATTGGCATGTTCATGGGATTTGGGAGGAGACTGTAGTACTTGGAGGAAACCCAAGAAAACATGGGAAGAACATGCACAGGTCCTCTACACAGGTAGAAACCAAAGCTCAGGATCAAGATTCCTGCACCACCCAGTTTTGTAGTCTGCATTCTTACATTCTGATTTAGCAACGTGTTTACAAAGTAGGAAGCAGATACCATTCGTTGAATTAAACCTTGCCAACCCAACACTGACTTCCTATCATATATTCATAACATCTTTGTGCTAATGAACGTCTTGCACCACCACCGTGTTTCATAATGGCTTTTTTCGGGAAGAAGTCAGTCTACTCAACACACTGTCTCCAAACCACCCACATGAACTAGTCAAATACCCCCCAAAGCCTTTCATGGTGAAACCATCACTGCACACCTGTACTCTGCAATACTGACATGCCACTTTTTACCCAATTATTTATAGTACTATGTGGTTTCTTCCTGAGTAATTATTACATACTTTGAACAGGGGAAGTGGTAGCTCTATGGTTGAGGCTTTGGCTTAGAAGGATTGGTTTAGAACATCTTTTGCACAACATTTTGTCTCTTTTGCACAACACTTTGTTTACATTTTTGCTACTGATCACTTTGTCTTTTTACAACAGGTTTACTGGCAGAGCTATTTTGTGTTTTGTGTATTGTATTGCACTGTCTTTTGTGGTCTTTGCACTGTTTGCACCAGGTTGCACACATGCACTTTATGTGGCGAGGACTCTTACTAGTCTTTAGCCCTGTGTTTTCTGTTTCTGTGACTGTTGATGTATGTAGCATCAGGGTTCTGGAGGAACATTGTTTCATTTCACTGTGTACTGCGTCAGCTATAAATGGGTGAAATGACAATAAAAAGCCTCTTGACTTGAATAGAAGGGTGGGAGTTCAAGCCACGGAAATGCTAAGCTTCCACTGTTGGGCCCTTCACACTCTCCGCTCCAGGTATGCATTAGCATGGCCGCTCCCAGTATCTCAACAAGCTAGAATAAAATATTACTGTACTATAATTTATTCATTCATTCATTCATTCATTCATTCATTTTCTCCCGCTTATCCGTAATTCGGGTCGCGGGGGCAGCAGTCTAAGCAGGCCCCCGCCTTCGACTGCTGCCCAATCCTCACAGCACCGTCCCTTACGGTCCCTCCTGCAGGTGGTGAGCCCACGGGAAGGCGGCCCCACGTCACTCCGACGTCACGGACCTTGATATTTCCCCCGCAAGGGACCCCCGGAGCATAGATGGTTAAGGGCCTTGCTCAAGGGCCCAAGAGTGGCAGCCTGGCGATACCGGGGCTCGAACCCCAGACCTTCCGATCGGCAACCCATCGCCTTAACCGCTGGAGCCACCACTCCCCCTACTACTATAATTTAGTAAACAAATAATTTTCATGAACCACATGTACCTTGCTGTATTGTTGAAGGCACCACAGCCATGCATTTCTTTGCAGCGTTACTAGTAATATAAAGGAATGACAGATGACATGTTATTGTATGGATTTATTTGAAATCAAATACTTTTGTACAAATCAGTCCTGAGGACAGAAATTCAGAGCTTGAATGTTTTTTTTTTTTTTTTAGATTTTGTGATAGTTTAATATCTGATCTTGGTTTATTGGTGCAATGTGAACTATGTTTAAATGTTAATTCATTCTACATTATAGTAGAAGTTTATTGGTTTACAGTGAATGCACCTTATTTAGGAAACTACTTAAGTGGCAGTTGATCTCCTTAAACACATTAATTTGCTGATTTTGTTGACAAATTTTATAGACCATGAAATGATCTACAGTACCTGTGTGTACTTGAATGTGCCATGTTTAAATAGAGTGCATAGAAGCATGAATGAATAAATTGTGGGATCAAGTTGTGCTTCAGTGCTTTATTGTGAGCTCAAAAATAAATGATGCATAAAAAAAGCACGTACATACAGCATGTATATTACAATGCTGAACTCTTAGGGGGGTGGAGGAAACCTTCCAGCAATCACGCATAAACATTTACTGTAAATACCACCGTCATGCAGCCATCGTTCCCTATTTTTCATCTTTTCCACTCGTACATTAAAGATCACGTTTACCATATGGAGCAATTTGCTTATCAGCTACAGGTATCCTGTCTTTCAAAGCTATGAATAGGCAGATCTTATCCTGATATCCTTTCCTTTCTCTGCGTTTTTGGATATCAGAGCACTTTCTAGTATCTGCTTCCTGTTGTTGTCTAAATTATAATGTCACACTTCAGAACTTAATTTCACCAGTCCATGTTTTGTTTTTTTTTTCTTTTTAAAAAAAACAAAAAAATTGAGAATGAAATCATCCATTTCCTATTAAATGAACCACATCGAAACATATTATAAACTATAAATAAGTAAGATCTTCATCAGGGTCATAGTGGAGAATGTGCATACATGTAAATCCCTGTGAGAAACATACAAGCCTTCAGACATAAACATGTCGTCCATTTAGGAAATTCTTTATTAAGCAAAAGGAATGTGATTGTACATGGTAAATTTTTTTTTTAACACACTGCTGAAGGTTTTTCATGACAGATGAAATGTTCCTGAAATTATAAATACGACTATAGATGGATAAAACACATCCTGATTTTATTTAAACAGTCTTCATTAATAGGGAAAACAGCCTGATATGCACATTGTTGCACATCATAACTATGATGTTCGTCATTCTGGATTTTCCACATCGAGAAAAACTTTTCAATTAAATTAAAAACAAAACAAACAAACAAAAAAAAAGTAATATAAACGAAGGTGACCTTCTCAGCACAGAATTAATTTCAGGATGTTTCTGCACAATTCAAATTCACTCGTACAATCACGGATAAAAATTATACACAAAGCAAAAGAAAAAAAAAAATGCTTCTGCATCACATAAAGGATGGCGTTATGTTGGACAGCTCTGAGGAGTCCCTTGTCCTGCTGATCTGAAGTCACTGAAATGGATGTTTGGATGAAAGCTCCTCAGGTATGCCAGATGCAGCACGTTACCGAGATGCACGTTGTTTCAAGGGATCTTTTTACGATTTTTTTCAGTTCTGATCAGAGATCAAGTAAAGCTAAAGATACGCCAAGTCAATGAGGCTCCATTATTGGAGGTGTGGATCCTTATCGTTAAACCTGAATCTCCTTTTACAGATTTCTTTTCCAGCACAATTGATTACAGAAGGCGCTTTTAAAACAGTCAGCTCAGAATCTTTGTGTGTGTATATGCATGTGTGTTTCTCCGTATCGACTCAGCAAGCCCTCAGTAAGGTAATCTCCTGATTGTGTTTGAAAGGCTCCTTTATCCTCCCTGAAGTTTCTTCTCCAGTCGGTCCAGCTTGGCCAGGTTCTCCTTAAGCAGCTTGGAGCCAGGAGAGAGCTCGAGAGCTCTTTGGTAGTACGTTCTTGCTGCTACATAGTCTCCCTGAAAAAATAGAAGCACATCTTGAATGAATAAATAATTCCACCCTCCTCAGTATTCATTATACAGTGAGGAAAATAAGTATTTGAACACCCTGCTATTTTGCAAGTTCTCCCACTTAGAAATCATGGAGGGGTCTGAAATTGTCATCGTAGGTGCATGTCCACTGTGAGAGACATAATCTAAAAAAAGAAATCCAGAAATCACAATATATGATTTTTGAACAATTTATTTGTATGATACAGCTGCAAATAAGTATTTGAACACCTGTCTATCAGCTAGAATTCTGACACTCAAAGACCTGTTAGTCTGCCTTTAAAATGTCCACCTCCACTACATTTATTATCCTAAATTAGATGCACCTGTTTGAGGTCGTTAGCTGCATAAAGACACCTGTCCACCCCATACAATCAGTAAGAATCCAACTACTAACATGGCCAAGACCAAAGAGCTGTCCAAAGACACTAGAGACAAAATTGTACACCTCCACAAGGCTGGAAAGGCTACGGGGAAATTGCCAAGCAGCTTGGTGAAAAAAGGTCCACTGTTGGAGCAATCATTAGAAAATGGAAGAAGCTAAACATGACTGTCAATCTCCCTCGGACTGGGGCTCCATGCAAGATCTTACCTCGTGGGGTCTCAATGATCCTAAGGAAGGTGAGAAATCAGCCCAGAACTACACGGGAAGAGCTGATCAATGACCTGAAAAGAGCTGGGACCACCGTTTCCAAGGTTACTGTTGGTAATACACTAAGATGTTTGAAATCATACGTGGCACGGAAGGTTCCCCTGCTTAAACCAGCACATGTCCAGGCACGTCTTAAGTTTGCCAATGACCATTTGGATGATCAAGAGGAGTCATGGGAGAAAGTCATGTGGTCAGATGAGACCAAAATAGAACTTTTGGGTCATAATTCCACTAAACGTGTTTGGAGGAAGAAGAATGATGAGTACCATCCCAAGAACACCATCCCTACTGTGAAGCATGGGGGTGGTAGCATCATGCTTTGGGGGTGTTTTTCTGCACATGGGACAGGGCGACTGCACTGTATTAAGGAGAGGATGACCGGGGCCATGTATTGCGAGATTTTGGGGAACAACCTCCTTCCCTCAGTTAGAGCATTGAAGATGGGTCGAGGCTGGGTCTTCCAACATGACAATGACCCGAAGCACACAGCCAGGATAACCAAGGAGTGGCTCTGTAAGAAGCATATCAAGGTTCTGGCGTGGCCTAGCCAGTCTCCAGACCTAAACCCAATAGAGAATCTTTGAAGGGAGCTCAAACTCCGTGTTTCTCGGCGACAGGCCAGAAACCTGACTGATCTAGAGAAGATCTGTGTGGAGGAGTGGGCCAAAATCCCTCCTGCAGTGTGTGCAAACCTGGTGAAAAACTACAGGAAACGTTTGACCTCTGTAAATGCAAACAAAGGCTACTGTAACAAATATTAACATTGACTTTCTCAGGTGTTCAAATACTTATTTGCAGCTGTATCATACAAATAAATAGTTAAAAAATCATACATTGTGATTTCTGGATTTTTTTTTTTTTAGATTATGTCTCTCACAGTGGACATGCACCTACGATGACAATTTCAGACCCCTCCATGATTTCTAAGTGGGAGAACTTGCAAAAATAGCAGGGTGTTCAAATACTTATTTTCCTTACTGTATATTAAAATATAACAAGAGAATGTTAAAAAGGGGGGAAAACACAGTTCAACAACAAGCTAGCCACTCCTAGATCTGCCCGCTTTATCCCAGCCTGCATATGTATGAGGTTCTCTTCGATTGGAAGCCCCTCTGTGCAGCTTGGGATGGTTTTTACATCCACGACTTGGGGATCCATACAGGAGCTTTGAGGATGGATTAAGCCTCTAGTTAATGTCAACAGTCTGCTACACTGACACGGGACAACAGTGTGCATTTGATCATCACTGCACACCTCAACATCAGTTAGCTGTAATAAATGGACATTCGGTGCCTTCCGGATAAGGATGGGGTTCCCCCTCTTGAGTTTGTTTCCTCTTAAGGTTTCTTCCTTATGCCATCTCAGGGAGTTTGTCCTTGCCACAGATGCCATCCGCTTTGCTAATTAGGGACAAACTTACACTTTTAAAGAACAATCCTATTCTTGTTTTTTACCACATTATCTGTGTAAAGCTGCTTAGAAACAATGTCCATTGAATTCAAAATAAATTAAACTGAACTTCTCTAGCAATATGTAGTTCTTTATTAAACTGAGATAGAAAAGCACAACGATAGAGGCACACAAATGTATAGAGAAGAAGCAGAATTACATTTTTCCTTTACTTGAACTATGAAACCAAAAACCTGTTCCAGCATGACAATGCCTCTGTGCACAAAGCCAGCTCCATGAAGATATTTTTTTACATGGGCTGGAGTGAAAGATCTTAAATGGACTTTGCTTTAATCTGACTGCACCCCAGGCCTCCTCCACCTCATCAAAATGAGCAAAAACATCTCCAAAAGCAGTCCAAAATCTAGTGGAACATCTTCCTAGAAGAGTAGAGATTATTCTAATAGCAACATGGAGACATGGGATGTTTGGAAAGCACATATGGACCTTATAATCCTAATTAATCTTTTGTTTGTGTTGAAAAAGAGAATTTTTCAGCCAGAAAAGTGACTCTTTATCTTCAGATCAAAATCTTGAAATTAAGAAAATTGACCCAAACAATCTGATTTTATATTTATGAAATAAAAAAAATGAATAATCTAAATGTTCCATGTTCCATCCAAAAGAAATGAAGTGAAATGGGAAAGAAGGGAAAGAAGGGTCCGGGCGAGGGGGTGGGTCAGCGAATAGTAAATTGCTCTTAAAAACTGGTGAATTTGTTAACAAACTTGCAACAAACAGTTTGTCAGGTTGTATTAACACGGGCCAATGATTCTATGCTTTGATACTATGCGTATGCCAAGAGAGCCTCCATACCTTTATATGCTGTATCCCACCCATGTTCATCCAAGCTTGTGATTGGTCAGGCTTCAGTGCAACAGCGAGTTTGTAGCTCTATGAAAGAAAATCAGGCAGATTCACCTTCAGTAACAACTCTAACACACACACACTCGATATTTGCGCACACATACGAATCCTTCTTGATTTCTTCAATATCAGCAAATTATTTTCCAGGGCTTTCCCCCAAAAAAGATCTCCATACATAAAAGCTCTTGCACATGAAAGAACAAGTGCCAACCTTAATGGAAAAATCTACGTAACTGACCCAGATAATTAACATGGCAAGTAACAATTCTTTTTTGTTTAAACTTCTTTAAAATCAGTATGCATTACCCTTATGAGAGAACTCATGCAAATCTGCCAACTGCACAAATTAATAAAACAAGAGGATGCAAAAAAGGGGGGAAAACACAGTTCAACTACAAGTTAGACTTTCCACAATCGTGTTCAAAAACCTACAGTGCACATACACTATACAGGGAAAAAAAAGTACTGGGACACCTGACTTTTCCAGCTGTATGTGGTTCTTCCCCAAACTGTTACAACAAAGTTGGACACAATTGTATAGAATGTGGATGTGGTGGCATGAAACGAAGTCAGCTCCATGAATATACGGTCTACATGGGCTGGAGTGGAAGATCTTGAGTGGCCTGCTATAGAGATTTGATCTCAACTCTATTGAACACCTTTAGGATGAATTGGAACGCACTCTCAAGTCCTTCAGTTTGCTCCAATATAAGCAAATTATGTTCCAGGACTTTTTCCCAGTTCAAGTGCGATTCAGCGGAGCTTTAGTCCTTCAATCTGCCCAGCTTTCTCATCTCGGCTCAAACAGATCAGCTCCCATAGGTTCTACATTCATGCTAATACAAAAATGAATGCCATCTCCGCTACTCCTACGTTAGCGTTCTCCTGTATATGATCTTCACCGGGAAAATTGCGAATGAGAAAAGAAGCACCCATGAAAACCTGATTTTATGCCATTGCGACTGCTCAGACGCTGATTTCTTAGAGGAACAATTACAACTAAAAAAATTAAGTAACAATGACAAAGTGCAACATTTTATTACAAACATATTGTCAGAGAAGAAAAGACATAATGAAGCAAAAACATAAAATGAATGAGAAAAAAGATAAGCGTTTTGCCTTGATGATTTTCCTGTATTGAAAATCCATGAACACATTCGGACCAATCAGAATGGAGCCTTCCAATAATTTAACAGCGCTGCAATGTAACAAAATCAGTCTATTAATATCTCTGAGGTAAACTGACTTACTAAAACTCGTCCAGGATTTTCATGAAAAAATTAATTCCCCCCCAGGTCTAATGTTTTTTGTCACATGACCCAAACAGTCTTTCCTCATTGTGTGTACTCTCTTTAGGTTCTTATTATTTTAGTCTCCTTCATTGTAGACATCCCAGCACCAAGTAACTCTATACTGTATTTATATTGACCCAAAACTGTCTAACGGAATTGAATACATCTTTGTCAACCTGCAAACCTGAGAACAGCCTTCAACGGCCAAAATAGGACACAGGCGAGGACCAGAAGAGCTGGAATCTATCCAAGCCTGAGGAGAACAGCCAAGAGAACTGTATTTACAGGAAAGTAGTAAGATTACCAGATCAGGCAAGCTAAAACAGAACCGAGCTGAGAAAGGTAAACATCAAGCTTGATTAACACTTGGACTACGGGAATTCTCTGAAAACGTTTCATGTCTGGTTTGAGATAAAATGACTTGGTTATTTCAGTGTCGGTTATCGGACTGTTGGAAGGAGACATCAAGACGAGGCGGCATGTTTGAACTCTCTCTCTCTCTCTCTCTCTCTCTCTCTCTCTCTCTCTCTCTCTCACATACACGAACACAAAATGAACTAACCCTCACTGCATTGGAATTCTTCTTCTCAAGCTGCAAACATCTTCTGAAGACTTTCTTTTCTTTTTTCACCTCCTTATTGTGTTTGTTTAATTAAAAAAAGACTCAAAGCTGTGCACTAAATAAAGTGGAGGAGCAGCAAAAGAAAAGAAACAGCCGAGAAAGATGGGTGAATGAAAAAAAAAGAAAAAAGAGAAAAAAAAAAACAACGTATAAAGATTGAGAGAGAAAGAGAGAAAAGAAGAGATGTGGGGGGTGTTTGGTCAAAAGCACCTCAAAAGCTCTGTCCAGCTCATTCATCTCACGGAGTTGGTTGCCCATGGAGAAGTGAAGCTCCGCTTTCACTGAGGGGTCCATCGGCTCCTGCTGCAGCGCTCTATCTAAAGCGTCCAAAGCCTGTAACAAACACAAACAGTAAAATATTCCACTTTGTATAAATCCTTTTATACAGATTTTACTAATTTCATCATCTGGCCATTTTGTAATTAGTCATAGCCACAGCTGCATCACATCTGCAAACCTTAATTAAACAAAAATTACTCACGCTCATCTGCAGTAATCGTCATGCAGTTCTGCTCCACACTGCATTCTATATTATTCAATTATTCTTAATGTAATCCATTGTATATCCCAGATTATCTTTACATTTAAAAATCATCTGTATATACAGTGTATAACTTTTGTCAAGTTAGTTATGTACATATCCTTTATTGTACATTTACACATCCTGCACTTATCTTATATAACTTCAAACAATTGTTCATATGTTTATATTTATTCTTAGTGTACCCTCTCTCTCTCTTGCATACACACACACACACACACACACACACACACACACGTATCTAACAATACGCTAAACTGAATTTTTTTACACTACAATAGTAAACTAGTAAAAGTTATTTTCTATACAGTATTAAAAAAAAAAAAAATATATATATATATATATATATATATATATATATATATATATATATATATATATATATATATATATATATATATATATATATATATATATTAATGAAAAAAAAAGCAAGGCCGCAGTATGTGTTTTTCAGGTTTCCATATTGAGCTAATTAAAGCATTCACATGACAATTATTTCTTGCCACAGCCACCACTGACTCTCTCATTAGGGACAAACTTTTACATTCTTTAACATTAGATCTCTCGTTAAACGCGCTTTACAAATAAAAATGAATTCAACTGAATTGAACAAGCAGAATAATTGAATAAATAAACTTCATTCTGATTGTTTTATTCAGACTCGCAGTGCATAAAGTAAAATAAAAAAATGCACAAGTCTATAACAGTTAGCTTATTCAATATTACTGCCCAATATAATATCTCTGGCCAAGCCTTCATTGGCGCAACTAAAGTGGGCATGTTGGAAACGCAGGGGCCGATAATTTCGCATTCTGTTGCTGTGAGAGCTGCACAGCTCTCTGTAGGACAAATGCTGATTTTTTTCAGCTTAGGCTGAATCAGAAAAGGCAAGGAAAGGCTTTGTGTACTCATTCACTGATTCAACTCAGTCCAGGTGCCTGGAGGGTTTGTGGTCAAACCTTCAGTATAAAATAGTCAAAAATAGCAGAAAGAGATAAAGACAGGTAGCAAAACAACCGAAAAAAAAAAAAAAAAAAAAAAAGCCCTTGTTACAATGCCAAACCATCTAATTCTGTAGTCACATGAAGAAAAATCACCAGTGCCTAGTAGGTACACTTGTCTCCATGTGTTTGTCTGCCAGAACTGTGCAACTGCTATATAAGTACGTAAGTAACTAATATAAACCTGAATCCAGAGTCTTGACAAGAAATATTAAATTGTAGTGCATTGCTATTTTTTTTGTCTTGTCCAAATATTCACAGCAGTTTAAAAAAAAAAAAGAACAAAATGTGTCTATTTTTCCCACTCCAGGAAAAAAAAAAACTGTAGACTACAGCGCAAGAGCTTTGCAGCTATAAATATTGTAAAATGCAAATTCGATATTAATTAACACTCAGTGTTTTAACATGCTTGAGTCTTACAATACTGAACTCCAACACAAACCTCAGTGTAGTTTCCCTGCTTGCTGTAGATTGCAGACAGCAGGCGGTAACACTCTATACAGCTGTTGCTTTTCGAAATGATACCCAGAGTCATTTCCTCGGCTTCTTTTGTGCGGCCTGCCATCGCCAACACCTGCGCCTGTACAGACATAAAAAGAAAGAAAGTCTTGCGCATTAGGCGGCACAAAGCGCGAATCAGACGCTGATGTAAATCGCAGCACGAGGTCTGCAGAGACTTCATCACACTATATTATATATATATATATACAGTGAGGAAAATAAGTATTTGAACACGCTGCTATTTTGCAAGTTCTCCCACTTAGAAATCATGGAGGGGTCTGAAATTGTCATCGTAGGTGCATGTCCACTGTGAGAGACATAATCTAAAAAAAAAAATTCAGAAATCACAATGTATGATTTTTTAACTATTTATTTGTATGATACAGCTGCAAATAAGTATTTGAACACCTGAGAAAGTCAATGTTAATATTTGGTACAGTAGCCTTTGTTTGCAATTACAGAGGTCAAACGTTTCCTGTAGTTTTTCACCAGGTTTACATACACTGCAGGAGGGATTTTGGCCCATTCCTCCACACAGATCTTCTCTAGATCAGTCAGGTTTCTGGCCTGTCGCTGAGAAACACCGGAGTTTGAGCTCCCTCCAAAGATTCTCTATTGGGTTTAGGTCTGGAGACTGGCTAGGCCATGCCAGAACCTTGATATGCTTCTTACAGAGCCACTCCTTGGTTATCCTGGCTGTGTGCTTCGGGTCATTGTCATGTTGGAAGACCCAGCTTTGACCCATCTTCAATGCTCTACCTGAGGGAAGGAGGCTGTTCCCCAAAATCTCGCAATACATGGCCCCGGTCATCCTCTCCTTAATACAGTGCAGTCGCCCTGTCCCATGTGCAGAAAAACACCCTCAAAGCATGATGCTACCACCCCCATGCTTCACAGTAGGGATGATGTTCTTGGGATGGTACTCATCATTCTTCTTCCTCCAAACACGTTTAGTGGAATTATGACCCAAAAGTTCTATTTTGGTCTCATCTGACCACATGACTTTCTCCCATGACTCCTCTGGATCATCCAAATGGTCATTGGCAAACTTAAGACGTGCCTGGACATGTGCTGGTTTAAGCAGGGGAACCTTCCGTGCCATGCATGATTTCAAACCATGACGTCTTAGTGTATTACCAACAGTAACCTCGGAAACGGTGGTCCCAGCTCTTTTCAGGTCATTGACCAGCTCCTCCCGTGTAGTTCTGGGCTGATTTCTCACCTTCCTTAGGATCATTGAGACCCCACGAGGTGAGATCTTGCATGGAGCCCCAGTCCGAGGGAGATTGACAGTCATGTTTAGCTTCTTCCATTTTCTAATGATTGCTCCAACAGTGGACCTTTTTTCACCAAGCTGCTTGGCAATTTCCCCGTAGCCCTTTCCAGCCTTGTGGAGGTGTACAATTTTGTCTCTAGTGTCTTTGGACAGCTCTTTGGTCTTGGCCATGTTAGTAGTTGGATTCTTACTGATTGTATGGGGTGGACAGGTGTCTTTATGCAGCTAACGACCTCAAACAGGTGAATCTAATTTAGGATAATAAATGTAGTGGAGGTGGACATTTTAAAGGCAGACTAACAGGTCTTTGAGGGTCAAAATTGTAGCTGATAGACAGGTGTTCAAATACTTATTTGCAGCTGTATCATACAAATAAATAGTTTAAAAATCATACATTGTGATTTCTGGATTTTTTTTTTTTTAGATTATGTCTCTCACAGTGGACATGCACCTACGATGACAATTTCAGACCCCTCCATGATTTCTAAGTGGGAGAACTTGCAAAATAGCAGCGTGTTCAAATACTTATTTTCCTCACTGTGTATATATATATATATATATATATATATATATATATATATATATATATATATATATATATATATATATATATATAAATAAAAAGTTATGTATATGTTGTTGTGCAGTACAGACATGGATGTTTTACATGGCGAGATTAAAAAACAGCCGAGCAAGATCTCACCAGAGCAAGCCAGACGTCCTTGTTGTCTGGCTGCAGTGCCGCGGCTTCTTGGTACAGCTGCAGCGCCTCCTCATAGCGACCAGTGTTATAGTACAGCGCTCCCAGAGGAGTCAAGATATCCACCTTACGCACCACCTGCAGCGCCCTGCACACACACACACACACACGCACCTCAAAAATAATTTTTTTGTAAATTATTATATATCTTCATCTTAATGAAGAGGGTGAAGTCCACAGGAGTTCAGTCTGGCGAGTAGGGTGGGTGTGGAAGTGAGATCGTGTGGATTGTTGTCCTAAGATCATCATGCACAAGTTGCTGAATGGTTTAGACATTTTCTGGGGTCGAGCATGTTCAAGGTCTTCCTGATCACGCAGAATTTCCTGTTTGCGCTTTGTTCTAAATTGCTGTCCATGATGAATATCAACAGTTAGCACCATTAGTCTAGACCTTTTTTTTTTAATACAACCTTGTAAATATCAAAAAATATATACAATTCAATATATAATACATATTTGCAATAACTGGTTACATTCCAGGAGCACTGAATGTTTTTTAGTGCTGTAGATGGAGTGACGGGTGCAGGGTTCAGTTTAACATGCAAACAAAGTACCAAGGTCATGAATTTGCATTGCATGAGGGTGCTTTTTAAATATGCAACGTTCACTCTGCTGGAATGAAGCCCCAGTGTCTTTACATCCTCTGTGTGATTCTTTAGGCAAGTAAGAACTTTTTTCTGAATCGATTAACTGAAGGGTGAGCAGTTCCACTGCAGTAAGAAAGTGTACCATTTCCGAATCACTTCACACACACACAAAAAAAAAAAAGAAGCAAATCAAACACGCTGAAGGATCAGGAGAAACGATTCCACTGCCTGAGTAACTAAAACTAATTTTTATTTTTCCCTCTATAATGTTGGAGGTTAATTTTAACTGAAGCTCTTGTCATTTTCACGATTTTATGTGCTGTGCTGCTGCCACATGATGGTCATTTTTATTAGGAGCAAAAGTACATGCTATTCTTTTTGTTCTAATACATGCAAGATAAAAGTTTGTTTAGATCGTTAAAAAAAAAAAAATCGAAATATGTGAAATTACCTACAATTTATGTTTAAACCGATTAAGATCTGGTTTTCTTGAGAACTGAAAAGTCACACTGATGTTCACTCCCTTTCCTTTTATTTTTGTTTTATTCCTGTTTATTTTGTCAAGTTGGTGAAACCGGAACATCTGGTTGAACATCAGCAACTGCTTTTTAACACTTTCAAATAAACCCTTCACTTCCTGTTTATTTATAGCTTTCAACCGCCATACAGGAGCTGCCTCTCTCATTTCACGCATATTAATCATCTAAAGACATTACTTCATGCACTAAATTTACAATTATGTTAACTTGAGAAGTTTATCTTTTAGACAAAAATTGAACGAGTTCCTCAGCTTACCGTTTATACCAGATCTCTGCCTCTTTGTTGCCATTAGAGGAACGCAGCAGACGGGCCAGATTCACCATGGCAACGTAGTGAGAGGGCTTCAGCCGCACGGCATGCTGGTAATGAACGGCTGCTCGCTCGCCATCACCTGAGAGAGGACCATAAGTATGTAATACTGGGACCGGAATATTATTATTACCTGATCTGACAGAAAAAATATATACAGCCGACTCAAATTTTAACTGAATTTAAGTTTAGTACATTTAAACAACTGGATGCAAATGCATTGATGAGCTTTGTTTTTTAATGAAAATATAAAAACCTCAGAAAACCTAATATATAATAGAAGTTGTTTTAAAGCAGACCAAAATGATTAAAACCCTTAGAAAATGTATAAAATAAAATATATATACTGTATATATAAAAAATATCTAAAATGTCACCAATACAAACTACAATACAACTGCTGTGCTTTTTTCAAATAACACTCCTTAGTGTTAGAGGGTGATTAATGTTGCTTTATTAGCTCCTTTCTTTTTTACGAAGGGTGCCAATAATTCTAGAGTGGACTGTGAATGCTGTTTGGCTGTCGTTGAGGTAGAGTAATAATGGGACTCTGACCCGTGTCCACCAGGAACACTCCATAATTGTTGTGCAGGTCAGAACTGTCTGGACAATTCTCGATTCCCTCTGTGTAAATCTCATTCGCTTCTGCAAACCGCTTCTGCAACCACACACACACACACACACACACACACACACACACACACACACACACACACACACACACACACACACACACACACACACACACACACACACACACACACACACACACACACACACACACACACACACACACACACACAAAACAGTCAAAAACTGAAAAACAGCTTTTATTCTTTAAATGGTTCCTAAATACCTCAGCTGGAAAAACATATATGGAATAGATATATTGAATAGAAAGGTGTTGTAAGGATCAACAGATACACAGAGAGAAGGACAGACCTGGTCAGCGTAGAGAGAAGCTAAGCTGGAGTAGGCGTCAGCAAACTGTGGCCCGAAGCGAATAGATTCTTTTAGCATGTGCTCAGCTTTATCCTCCTTCCCCTGGGCCCTGCACAAGATCATTACAGCTTTTATTAGAAGACTGGACAGGCACAATATTAAACTGTGCTTAAGTAGTGTTAGTCGTACAGTACACAGTGAAACGAAACAACGTTTCTCCAAGACCAAGGTGCTACATAAGACAACACAGAGTTACATGGGACACAGAACTAACTAAGACATAAGCAGACCTACACACAGGACTATATTCAGTATGGAGAGTTACTTTGACAGAATTTGGTATATGTTTTTAAAAATGTAGTTTGTTTATCCAAACTTTCATTGCCACATGTTTCTCTTCACTAATTGGGGATTTCTCCTTTGCCTTTGTGATCCAATTCATCCTAGAGCAGTTCAAAGGGATTTAGGTCCAGTGACTGGGCAGGCCATTGAATCAGACGCTTTAGACCTTCTTTGTCTTGTTGTATAATGAAATCGATTCCAACGAGCCGCAGTCCAGACAGAATTCCATGGTGTGGAAGTATGGAATGGCAGCTAAGTTGGTTCAGTATTCCTCTCCCCAACCTTCTCTGCTCCAAAACAACCCCGAACCATAAATCTTCCACTTTCATGTTTGACTGTAGGGGTGAGGCAGTCTGCTAAACATCATCTCTCCTGTTCTCTCTTGAATAAGATTTTCTGTTAAAGCCAATAATGTAAAATTTAAACTCATCTGTCCACAGAAATGTCCTAGTTTAAAAGCATGCCTAGTTTGCTGCATAAAAGCAAAAGGAAAATTGGTGTTTCCGAACTTTTGACAAGCACTGTATCTCTCAATAAGCAGGATAATATTTCTATTTGTCCTTGAGATTGATAAACAGCACTTAAAATACAAAAAGTGTTGTGGTTCTGTAGTCATGCTGAAGGTGAACACTAAGCAGTAAAAGGGCACTTATATTTTTGCTCCTCTTACCCCCTAACAGGATATCACTTTTATTGCATTGCATTTTTTTACATCATGCATTATTTTTTTTTTTTTACCAATTTTTCCTTTTACAACTTATTTGGTGTTAGTTCTTTTCTAAACTTTCAGCCTAATTTACACTATATAGCAGCATAACTGTGTTATTCTTATAGGGTTTTCTATCATCTCTTGAAAGTCTCTGTATATACAGTAAGTATGTATGTTACTTGAGAAGGTTGCCCAGGTTGAAGAGTGCACGGTTGTGTTGGGGGTTTATGTCAAGCGCTTTTCTGTAGTAGAGCTCGGCCTCCTTTGTGTCGTGAGTCAGTGTGCCCAGGTTGTTCATGGCACTGGCATGACGAGGATAAAGCCTACGTGGGGCAGAGGGAGGGAGGGGGGGGGGGGAGAGAGAGAGAGAGAGAGGTGTATGGAGACTTCATTAAGCTGCTTGAGGATTACAGCCTCATTTCTCACTACAGATTTCTGCAAATAACAAACGAAGGGAATCACAGGAGAGACATTTTTAAATAGATGATTTCAGGCCAAATAACAATATACACTAGGTCTTTTTTACACTTTACTTTTTACACTAGGTCTGCATTTTCTTCAGCAAGTATAATTGCTGCCTTACAGCTCAATACTTCCTGGTTTTATCCTGAACTTCCCTGAGTGTGCTCTGTATCTCAAAGGTTCCCTCTGAGTTAACTGGTTTTCTCCTACCTTCCATTAACAGCCAATGGCTGATTGTGCACTGTAAATGTGTGTGTATGGTCTGTCCTATTGATGAACTGGTGTATCAACCAGAGAAAATTCACATTTTGTACCCAGTGCTCCTGAGATAAGCTCGCATATGACTGGCTAATATTGCTGTGATTGACAGGGGATTAATTCCTCCCACTTTTACTCTTTTGGATCCCATCATTAGGTAACAAACTATGTTTCATTTGCACAATCAAAACCAGCCATTTTTCATAGTCAAATAGGCCTCATTGGATTTCTTTCAAAATGTCCACAAACATTAGAGAACACTCGTGAACCATCATTATACCAACCAATTTTATAACAAATTCCAACAACAGATGTGGAATGTTCAGTTGGTCTGCTTATATTTCCAAAATAAACACAATTACTGTTCATTCATATACACACACACACACACACACACACACACACACACACACACACACACACACACACACACACACACACACACACACACACACACACACACACACACACACACACACACACACACACACACACACACACACACACACACTCTGACCTGAGGGCTGTTTTGTAATGGTAAATAGCTGCTTGGTTCTGTCCTTTGTCCTTCAGGAAGTTGGCATAGTTGTAGTGAACTTTTGCATTATGAGGTAATGTTTGAATACCAGATCTGAAAGTAAGTTTGGGGAAAAAAAATAACCCAGTAAAATTAATATCTGTTTAAAAAATAAACAAAAATACTGCCTACGCCCATGTGATCTTGTTTAAAGATAAAGAATACAACATCAGATTTTCCAAAACACACATTCAGTGACCTACGACACACTCGCACACACACACCTGAAGAGAGCTTCTCGGGAGAGCCAGATCTCATTCTGCTGCACAGTTTTCCAGGAGAACAGCAGGAGCAGCAGCAGCATGGAGATGGTGAGCGCTGCTGCACCCCAACGACTCAGCACAGCACACAGCCGGTTCAGCCCATGCACCACCAGAATGCAGTAACCCATACTGCAGAAGGAGAAAAACAGATGTATAAGACATTCAATGCATACAATTCCAATAAATCCTAAATTATTAGCGGCATATAAAAACCCTAGCAGAAATATACAAGTAAGCCACATTTTTTACATTTATTTGTAAGTACTTACAAATTTTTTTGTTTTAAGAATTTCTTATATATATATAAAAATAAATAAATATATATATATATATATATATATATATATATATATATATATATATACATACATAAACACACACACACACACACACACACACATATATCTATATATATATATATATATATATATATACATATATATACACATACATACATACATACATACACACACACACAGTGAGGAAAATAAGTATTTGAACACCCTGCTATTTTGCAAGTTCTCCCGCTTAGAAATCATGGAGGGTCTGAAATTGTCATCGTAGGTGCATGTCCACTGTGAGAGACATAATCTAAAAAAAAAAATTCCAGAAATCACAATGTATGATTTTTTTAACTATTAATTTGTGTGATACAGCTTCAAATAAGTATTTGAACACCTGTCTATCAGCTAGAATTCTGACCCTCAAAGACCTGTTAGTCTGCCTTTAAAATGTCCACCTCCACTACATTTATTATCCTAAATTAGATGCACCTGTTTGAGGTCGTTAGCTGCATAAAGACACCTGTCCACCCCATACAATCAGTAAGAATCCAACTACTAACATGGCCAAGACCAAAGAGCTGTCCAAAGACACTAGAGACAAAATTGTACACCTCCACAAGGCTGGAAAGGGCTACAGGGAAATTGCCAAGCAGCTTGGTGAAAAAAGGTCCACTGTTGGAGCAATCATTAGAAAATGGAAGAAGCTAAACATGACTGTCAATCTCCCTCGGACTGGGGCTCCATGCAAGATCTCACCTCGTGGGGTCTCAATGATCCTAAGGAAGGTGAGAAATCAGCCCAGAACTACACGGGAGGAGCTGGTCAATGACCTGAAAAGAGCTGGGACCACCGTTTCCAAGGTTACTGTTGGTAATACACTAAGACATCATGGTTTGAAATCATTCATGGCACGGAAGGTTCCCCTGCTTAAACCAGCACATGTCCAGGCACGTCTTAAGTTTTCCAATGACCATTTGGATGATCCAGAGGAGTCATGGGAGAAAGTCATTTGGTCAGATGAGACCAAAATAGAACTTTTGGGTCATAATTCCACTAAACGTGTTTGGAGGAAGAAGAATGATGAGTACCATCCCAAGAACACCATCCCTACTGTGAAGCATGGGGGTGGTTGCATCATGCTTTGGGGGTGTTTTTCTGCACATGGGACAGGGCGACTGCACTGTATTAAGGAGAGGATGACCGAGGCCATGTATTGAGAGATTTTGGGGAACAACCTCCTTCCCTCAGTTAGAGCATTGAAGATGGGTCGAGGCTGGGTCTTCCAACATGACAATGACTCGAAGCACACAGCCAGGATAACCAAGGAGTGGCTCTGTAAGAAGCATATCAAGGTTCTGGCATGGCCGAGCCAGTCTCGAGACCTTAACCCAATAGAGAATCTTTGGAGGGAGCTCAAACTCCGTGTTTCTCAGCGACAGGCCAGAAACCTGACTGATCTAGAGAAGATCTGTGTGGAGGAGTGGGCCAAAATCCCTCCTGCAGTGTGTGCAAACCTGGTGAAAAACTACAGGAAACGTTTGACCTCTGTAATTGCAAACAAAGGCTACTGTAACAAATATTAACATTGACTTTCTCAGGGGTTCAAATACTTATTTGCAGCTGTATCATACAAATAAATAGTTTAAAAATCATATATTGTGATTTCTTTTAGATTATGTCTCTCACAGTGGACATGCACCTACGATGACAATTTCAGACCCCTCCATGATTTCTAAGTGGGAGAACTTGCAAAATAGCAGGGTGTTCAAATACTTATTTTCCCTCACTGTATATATATATATGTTTGGAAAAATCTGACATATATACAGTTTATCTGGTAATATTTTCACATATGTCCTACATTCATTCATGATTAGCACAAAACAACCAGTCATCATCTTTGTGTTGAAAGCTGTTTGAGTTTTCCAAATGATGAAATTTCACAAGTCATATTCAGCTTAGCACAAGAATAATTCTTGCAGGTAATTTGGTTTAAGACGGTGAGAAAACGGTGCCGCAAAAGGATTTTTCACGGATGACAATCTGATTGCATTCGGTTTAATAAGTAAGGTCCAAATCCGTATAATTGTTTTACTGTGTGCAATGTTTATTTCGAAGGCATTTTTACTCTCTAGGAGGGTGCCATTAATTCTGGCGCAAAGTACGTTAAAGCTCTTTCCGCTATCGAATTGTAGGAAGGTTGTCCTCTCTCTGTTAGTTGTCTCCTGTCACTTTGGATAAAAGCATCAATGTAATGAATAAATGTGAATGGATATTGAGGATAAAGATGTTTTTGATTAGCTCTCGAGCGCATCACACCGGCAGCACTGCCCACCGCCTGGAAATCTAAAACCTGCCTAGAAAATGTAGCACTGAAGCCATTATATGTATCAGATACCTGAGAAATGGTAACACAGGTTCGAGCTGTTTTCTGAATCACATTATATGCTCATTATACTCCAGTGCACAGATACATAATTTCCACAGGCAAGACTGGTACATTCTGAAATCTCATGTAACTCGTGTGTGTGGGGGTGTGTGTGTGTGTGTGTGTTCGCTTCTCCATACTCACATAATATGTCAATAAGCTGAACAGTGCAAAAAGCATGCAATAGAGCACTGAGTGTGTGGGGGGGCGTATCTGTGTATGTGAAGTAAAAACAAAAGTGAGCTGAACAGGAGAAAAGATCTACAGATCGACAAAGAAAACGACAGATGCATGAACAGAGATGAGTGGAAATAAAAGGATTAGTCAGATACAGTGAGACAGATATACAAACAGAGTGAGACAAACAGATATGCATAAATAGGCAACAACAAAGAGACAGATATTTCTATATCTATAAAGAAAAAAAAAACGATAGTGAAAGAAAAGAATGGGATAAAGTAACTAACAGACAGACAGAGACATTGGGAAAGACACAGAAAACAGACCATGCTAGATAAAGGAAGAAACAGAAAACACGAGATTAAGAAGAGAGAGAGAGAGCACAAATAAGAAATGAGATAGAAGGCAAGAATGCAATGTGCATTAAAACTGCTATATAAATTGAAAGCAGAGCGATAGATAAAGAGAGTGAGAAACGACTGATACAGACAGAACCCATTAATAAAGGACATTGGTGGTATATGGTATAATCACGGCATAACCATGAAGAAGAAAAATGCAAACAAAAAAGAAGAGAAAATTTGCACCATAAAATCCAGAGAAAGTAAAAAAAAAACAATCAAACAAAAAAATAGTAGAATCAATCAAACAAAAAAAATAGTAGATAAAGAGTACTTAACCTAGCAAACGCTCACAAACACTAAAACAGTTCTCACTCTGTATCACACTTATACACAGGGCTTTTCACACCCATATCACTCTCTCTTAGAATTACACAGCATCTATCCACACAGCTCCTCTTTTCCATGAGGAAATAAATAACTTTGGAGCGAGTCACTTCTGTTTCATAATTAACACATAGATCCTCGTCCAACGCTAAAACTCACACACTGCAACATTTAAACCCAGGAGTTTTCTCAGGTCTATGTAAAGATCCAATGTCATTTCTTCATGTCCTACTCCCCACCCCAACAAGATCACCAAGATCATCAGTGCCTCAGCGTGTGTACTTAGCTAGCTTGGCCAGACTGCTTAGCTAATCAGAAAACACGTTTTTGTTGGGGGATTATACACTTTGTGATCTAGTAACTACTTGGTTTTGAGGCTATGAGCTAAAAGCAGGAATAGTATCAGTCTGCTACACATCAACATGAGACAAACTACAGGACACATAAGTGGCTTGTTACATGCTACTGTAGTGTGAGGTAAATTAGCTTTACCACTGCGTTTGCTAAATGACGTTTGCTTGCGAATAGCACAGGACTATAAAATAAAAGGGAATCAACCCTTCATGTTTTGGTGAAACATAACTGAAATCTCTTAAGGTGCGAAAGTATGTTATAGGCAAAAAAAGAAATTCTAATCGAAATCTGGTAATGAGGTTTAAAACGTACACAGCCATACACTACAGCTTGGTTTCTTTTGCAATGAATTACCCTTTACAAAAAGAAATTGTCGAGCAGAGTGTGAAAGCGTTCTGAAAAAGGAAGAATGTATGATACAGATATCCTAAAGTTTAATAAAAGCTCATAGCTTAAGTTCCATCAACCACATCACTGTGAGAAAAGCTTCACTGGAAGGACAGCTGTTAGCTAGATTATCTGCTAGCCAGCTACATAATAACCCGTGAGGTCAAGAAAAAAAATAAAATAAAATAAAACATAAAAAATCCACCATGCAGCTCCATGAAGATACTTGAATAGAAAATATAATTCTAAATTACAACCAGGTTTTAATAAAAAAAAATGATGTTTTGACTGACTGAATAAGATAACGCTGAGGTAACAATAACATAGCTAGCTAGTATTTACCTCAGCGTTCGCTGACATTACATGCAAACAATATCCAAAATACATATACTGTAAATGATTTTTAGGCTTAAATAAAATGAGTTGCCATACAAGTTCCTGTGAAGACATCAGTACGCCCAAAGCGACTTACTGTTATTACAGTTATACAACTAAGGTTAAGGGCCTTACCCAAGGGCCCAGCAGTGGCAGCTTGGTAGTGCTGGGATTTGAACCCATGACCTGCTGATCAGAAGTCCAACATTTTATCCACTGAGCTACCACTTCCCTGAACTAAAGAAATGAAAACTGTCTGCTTCGAATTATATTTAATATTTAGTAATACCTACTACCGAATTGGATGCTATAAACAATTCATCAATATTTTTACCAGTCAGAACTGAAAATTGAGAACAGCAATTTTGAGTTATACCCTATGTAGTGAGCATATAAAGTGAATAAGAGGTAAATTGCACCAAATTGTAACAAAGATTTTTCATGTAAAATAAAGATTAATGGTGCAGGAAGAAATAAAAGAAATGACAGTTAAGCTCTATTGCTAGTGTTTTCTGGGGAGGTAGAACATTTTGGGCTCATTATTATTCAACTATTAAGCAGCCTATAAAGTTTTAGTGTCATTTGAATGCAAATATAAGTGTGTTTTATTAGCTCAGTATGGTGAGAAGTTAAAACTGATTATCTTCTGCTAACATTTACCCACTCGTGTCCTAAAGCCAGGTTGAATGCCAGTGTGATCCATTACAGCATTAGCATTATGCCCTAAGGTGGCTGTGTGTGTGTGTTCGTGTGTGTGTGTGTGTGTGTGTTCATTACTACAGAATTAATTATGCATTATCCGCAAATGACCTTTTATTAAACGTTAGGCCTCGTTATTAAAATTGCTGTGTTCAATTACTTACCTAGGACACTAATGTCAGAGTCTCCCAGCTACACTATTATTTCTTGGAAATTGGGGAAGAAAGGCTCACTGAAGCAGATCACACTCTGCTAGAAACTGTGTGTGTGTGTGTTATTCTAACAGCACAAAAACGAAAGGGGAAAAGAAAAATACCACTAAAGCCAAATTCATACAGCGCTAGAAGGCAGAAAGAAATCCTTCCAGAGCATTAAAATATATGTATAGGGAAAGTGCACAAGGTGAAAATCTCCTCTTTGACACGTGGTGAGAATCTTTCTCGCCGAGAGCGGCTCGTTGAATGCGGTGTATATCGTTGAAAAACGACAGCAATTGTTGGGTAAAAAAAGAAAAAGAAATAAATTAAAAGAGCCACAGGACATGTGTAGTAAATAGGAAAAGGGTAAGGTTTCCCCCACACACACATACCATACATACACACACAAACCTGGGCATGTAGAGGACTCTCTCAGCCACCACAAATCCAACACGGAAGAACAGATTAGTAGCAGGGATAAAGGGGAAGACCAGGAACAGTATTCCCACCAGCACCTCCCTGCCCTTCATCTTCTGCAGAGAGAGAGAGAGAGAGAGAGAGAGAGAGAGAGAGAGAGAGAGAGAGAGAGAAAGAGAGAAAGAAAGAGAACGAGTGTTAAATCCTGGCCACCAATGAATGCTGGCGTATTACATAATTAAACTGCAGCCAATATCACCAATTCAATTCATTTTTTACTTGTATAGATCTTTTAACAAAAGTCTTGATCACAAAGCTGCTTTCCAGAAATCAGGATATTGAGTTAGTTCTTTAAACTAGAGCGGTGAGGAGAAAAAAAAAAAAAAAACTTTTGTTTAAAATCAGATATGATGCGGCATGTGTATGCCTAAAACATAAAAAAAATAAACTTAACATAAAAAAGGTTTATATGGACTTTGAGTTATTTAGTGCTTTTATCTAAGCTTTCTACAGCTTTTTCTTTTCTAGGTGCCTTTTTTTTTTTTTTTTTTTTTTTTTAAAAGCCATGAAGGAAAAAAGCACTAGAAAACCGAGTCCTCCATAGAAAGTCAAGAGTCCTCCGTAGCAAGATGACTACTTTGGCTTTATTCCTGTCTCATACATTTCACACAAACACAAAACAGCAGCATGACCCCATTCACACAGCAATGATTGCATAATTTTTGTCTGCCACTTCAGTTCAATTCAATTCACTGATGCAGCGATCTTAACAGTAGACACTGTCTCAAAGCCGCTATACAGAAATCTGGATGTAGCTGTAGTTCCTAGTGAGCAAAATAATAAAGTTCTATTTTTTCCATCTCGTGTAAATGGAAAACAATGGCGTTTCCAAATCCGGATTCTTTTTGCCCTTCCTGCAACTGCTTTCTATGAAAACATGAACACATGACAATAATGTAAAGAATTAATGCAGATATCACAGAAGTTTATTCTGCAGAGGAAAGATTCTTTACAAATTATACTGCAGCCTAAAAATTAACTGCTTGCTAATTATTTCAACTGGGTCGAGTGCAAAGCTCAGGCAATGTACATGCTCTGCAGTAGCGTGGATGTTGTGCCTTGATTTTTGTGCACTGCTGTTACATGGATTCGTCTTAATCAAACTCTGTCAATGCCACTGCACGGGTGACGAATCAGCATCAACACTGCCGACAACCTTACACACACCCGCACTCGGGTGATGCATTGTCTCTGTAACAGATATAGACATTTGTATATACATGTGGACAAGATGTATTGCTATGGCAACACCGAACGAAAAGGAACAGACACACATCCACAGTGATGCTGATGATGTTTTGTGTACACTGTTAAAAGGTAGTGTTGGGTCATGGTCATGAGGATGATGATGATGAGTATAATGGTGATGACAGCAGCATTAGCGCTTATCGGATCTCTTTTTGCCGCCATAGTAACAGAGTCAGAAGTCATCTGATTTCTTCCCGAAATGCCACCAGGTCAGAAAATGGTGTCAAATATAATAATCTTTGCTCCTGATCTTCACATTTTTAATTGTAAATGCCGACTGTTTGTGCGTGTGTGTGGAGATGAAACTGCAAATAAACAAAGGAACACACAAACACACAGCTTGCACACACTGGCCTAGACACACTATAAATAATTCAGCCAGAGGATATGAGATCTGCTCATCATTGAACAGACACTATCCCAAAACTGACATTGGTTAAGAACACCCCAACCCTTGGGACTTGGAGATCTGAGATCAGAAACTATACCAGATAACAGCTTGCACCATACACACACACACACACACACACACACACACAAGCATATGCGTTGTTCTGGGAGTTCAAGGATGACTGACTGACAGCCAAGAGTTTTTTAAAAGGAAGTAACTCGGTACTGCTGGGAAAATCCAAATCTATACTGCAGAAGTATAAGATACACAGTGCCCTATATGTGCATTATATATACACAAATATATCAGGACTCACTGTTAAAGTACTATTCAAAATGTCCTCCATATTTGCATACTCAAATGGGAAAAAAATCCACATCCAAATGTGAATCCAAAAGAATTCAAACTTTAACCATCTATATTAATGCCCACGAAAGAAGCGAGTTTCTCACAGGTTGGGTTTTTTTTTTTCAAACCTGGAGGTTTGGGTGACATGGTCATATGCTCTGTTCACAACATGACAACCAAGCGATCAAAGAGGAACCAGAGGAGAAATAAGACACTGGCTCTTATTTAAGTTTGGGGTAAACCACATTTTCAACAAGAATTCGAAAATGCACTTTAATCACAAAGTATATGAGAAGCATAAACACATTGGAGAACATGAGAAAAACAGAAAACTGGGAAAGACCCAATGCAATTTTCATCCTGTATGGTTTAGGCTTTTGTCAGCCATATTCCATTAAAGTGTAGCGATTTCTTCACACGACTAAACTTTAACTGCCACTCTTGGGCCCTTGAGCAAGGCCCCTCATTTCTCTTAGCTCCAGGGTTGCTGGGATAGGTAAAAAAAAGTATTTCACTGTGCTGCTATGTATATGTGACAAATAAAGGCTATTCTTTAAGCTATTTTGACAATGTCTGTATGTTGAGTTATTTTTGTGGACAGTAAATCATTAGGTAAATGTTTAATATTTATAGAATTGCCTTGTATAAAACTTAATTTATTATACACTCAATTTTAACCGGTTTCCCAGACCACATGCAACATGATGCTACCACCACAATGCTTCATCTGTCAGGAAGGTTTTCAGGATGAGGAATAGAGTGTAAAAAAGTTTTTCAGAGAACCTTCTTACACATTTTTCCTGACTCTCCGATGTACTCCAACCCCCCCCCAAATATTTTATGAACTGTGCCAGCTATGCTTGTCCCATAAACAAGTTCACCCATTTATATAGGGAAATCTCTCCAGCTTCTTCATAGTATCCCTAAGCTTCCCGATTTGTTCTCTGTTCTTTGGTAGACCTCTGGTACACAGATTTGCAGCTGTTATATCTAGGCTCCATTTCTTAAACAGTCATAAATTATTCTTTATGAAATGATGGTGTGTGTATGTGTGTTTGCTCACTCACCTGTAGTGATGTAACACAATGCAGGCAGAGCATGAGCATTCCCAGGGCCAGCAAAACGGCAGCCATGTTGCGCAAGTCCCACAGAGACTCCACTAAAGGGATGCTGCCAACCTACAAGTACCACAGTCAGCGTATTTAATGCCTACCCTTAATGTGCACACTTAGTCATGCTGACTCTGTGTGTGTATTTTTTATATATTACCTGCCAATCATAGCACAGCATTATAGGAGCCAGTAGCAGCCAGGCATTAAAAGCCAGGAGATAGCAGTAAGTAAGAAACCTGGACAAAGTACAATAATGCAGACATAAAAACCTGATTTACAGTAGCAGAAATAAAATACAACAGGGTGTGCCGTTAAAGATAAATAATCAATTATAGCCTGGTGTGTTGTGCCCTCATGTGAAAAGTTATTGTCTCAATATGAGGTTGATAGTTTTCCAACAATATCACGTCCTGACGTGTTTTTAATCACTCTTATACCAGCTAGGAGGTTAAACCAGCCAGCTCAAGGAAATGTTCACTATGCACCAATGTAAAATGACATGGGTTTTAGATAAACCTGTATAACTATATGGGTTCTAGATAAATGCATAAAGATATATGTTCTAGATCAATGTGTATAAGAGTACACACACTAGACCACACTGTAAAAGAGGTATGGGGTCTAGATAAATGTGTATAAAAGATATGCACACTGCACCAGTGTAGATTTGCATACTACTGAATATTAAATTAGTATTTGAATTCTAGAAAAAATCAATGTAAATATAATCAGGCAGCATTACAGTGAGGATATGGGTCCTAGACAGATTTGCTTGAATGCTTGCATACTGTTTAACGCTTCATTGCCGTGATGAATATGTAGTGTAATACGCATCTCATTAACGATGCTAAATATGTTTGTTTTTTAATAGCGCTGCTTGAATATATGCATAACGCACCATGTATGGTACATTCTAGAAAAGTCTAGAACAAATACAGTAGATGATGTATGAGGTATGGGTTAGCGATAAATCTATGCACTGCAGAATTCTGTATAAGGATATCGGTTGATGCTGCATTGCTGTGTTCAGGCTTGCCTTGTCAGGAGGTAAGGTGAGAACGATGCTGGATTGTCCTGCTCAGAGAATAGAGGCATGGAACCTCCCATGAGCCACAGGCGAGCACAAAGAATGAACAGCACCTATATTTAAACATACACACAGACCTAAAGAGACAGTAGCAGTGCAGAAACGCGACGCAATCCAACAATAAAGACACTCACATACAACGCGACCACACACGCTCGTTTGATGAAGGGCCGTGAGATTCGAATAAGCTCCTTTAGCCTGGACCGAGACAGATTCCTGAAAAAGAAAAACCCAGGTAGCTTCTTAATCTCTTAAAGAATTCATGACCATGTCTTCTGAAAACAAAAAGATTAGGATCATTCGTCATTTATTAATGGTGCACGGTTATCAGCCAATTCATTTATCATCAATTGGACTTCACAGAGGAATCAGAGCTAATGCTTCACAAGGAAAGAAGCTCTTAAACATACACAGGATTACACACACAGTACAGTAACAGGAAAATAATAAAGAATGGGCTTGTGTGAGGTAACCACAAATTTTATTATTCCTCATATAGCAAATCAATTTGCCAGAGATTTTCTTTTTATTCAAATATAATATTGCATCTCAATTTGTTATCCATTCAGAGTTAATAATATTTGTTGTAAAATGTCTGTGACGTTTTGATGCAGCTTATTTTACAATTGTTCCACTGTACTTTAGAAGACTATAAAAAAGACTATCACTCAGAAGTTCTTTTTTGAGATCAAAGTGAATATTACTATATCGTGACAGCTGGGAGAGAGGACGAGAAGAATGAAGGAGAATAGGAGGACGAGCACTTGCACAATCCACTGCAATTTGGCTGATTGATTTGCTAAAATGCAAGAGCTTTTTCTAATGACACAGTGTGTGTGTGTGTGTGTGTGTGTGTGTCCATGTCCCAGGCGCCATTATGCTCCTGAGATTCAGTTCACTGTCTTGACAACAAGACAGCATTTATTAAAATAGGACTTGCCCTGCCCCTCCCCCATTCTGTCTCTTTGCCCTTCATGTCTCCCTCAATCCCACAGAGATAAAGGATGGAGAGAGATAAAAAAAAGACTAATAAATGATAGATGGTGTGTTTTTAAGGGTTACAATAACAATTTATAAATATTGACTGATTTAAGAACTTGATTTATAATGTGTCGTGTGTGTGATATATATATATATATATAAAATCACACACACACACACACACACACACACACACACACACACACACACACACACACACACACACACACACACACACACACACACACACACACACACACACACACTGTACTAAGGGGTGTAATGGTACACGTATTCGTACCAAAATACTTTTTAAGTAGGGAACATAGTTACAATCTGTGTTTCCCTCAAGAACGTATTAAATGAGAGACTGCCTTGCAGTTTGAGCGCTTTTTTTTTTTTTATTATAATTATTAAACTTAGTTAGTGCAGTGTCACTGTGGTTACTCACTCCACACTGGAAATAAGATTTGTTTTACGCATGTGTGAAGACTCTAAAGAATCCATAGCGCTAGCGTTGCCACTAACCAGAAGGTGGCTAGCGGCCAAAAATAGCAATACAGATTCTATAGGGTTTTATTCCAGCTTCGAGAATTTCTCAGAGTAGGAGAAAATCCTGAAAATTCCACATATCGAGAGAGCGAATAAATGAAGGATGGAAGTAGTCAAGACATTTGTTAAATTATGCTGAAATAAGTAGAAGTTAAATAGATCATATATTTAGAATATTAAATGTAAAACTTGCACACATACAACACTTATATGCATGTCTGAATTACCCAAATAGGGTCTAACAAATGTACTAGAAACTATTTAATAAATTTTTCTTCCATTTATTTAATCAATTTAATTGTTGCCAATTTAATAAATTACTTGATTTAATTAATAACTAAAGTGTATTGCATTAATTTGATTTATTCTATTTTTTTTTTTTATAAAACATTATAAAATATAATTTTATTTATATTTTTTAACCAAGCAGGCATTTTATATGAAATTGTTTTAAAAATGTACTGTTTAAAAAAACTGTTTAAATGTTAATAATAATAATAATAATAATAATAATAATAATAATCTGCATTAATAAAAAAATGACAAGCAGTTTTGTTTTGCATTTCTACCCCCTAATCGTACCAAACCGTGACTTAAAAACCGTGATACGTACCAAACCCGTGAATTTTGTGTACCGCAACACCCCTAGTATATACAGTATATACATTAATGCATCATACCAGTAGTTACATACCTAACATTTTAATGCTAATCTTATGTGACTTCATAAGATAATGTTATTCTTATATGACCGCATACATAATTCTTTTTAGGTCAATGTAGATGTTACATAGCATACATAATGCATTAAATGCCTGGCATAAACTTGGCACACATATCAAACACTTGTGGTTAGAGGACTTTATCATTGATTATTTATCAATGTATAAAAAAAAATAAAAAAAAAACTTATTAACCCCCCCCCCCCCCCCCCTCATTTTATATATATATATATATACACATACACATACATACACATACATACACATACATACACATACATACACACACACACACACACACACACACACACACACACACACACACACACACACACACACACACACACACACACACACAAAATAATGCCTGGCATACGTCTGTATATTGCATAATGCACAATACCACTTATACAACAATTTGATGTTAATGTGACACTAGTTTACTATAAATTTACATAAATTTTTATATAATGCCGGGTTTACACTTAAATACAATATAATCAGTATGCCATCTGCATAGTGCATTAGTTATCTAACAGTATACCTACTTATCTAAATGAAGCACTTACTTGGCATACATCATTTATAATGCAGTATACCACCTATTATTATGAAATCCAGTACCCATTAACGAAGCAAAACACGATAAATATAACACTGCATCATTTCTCCTACAATGATTCCTGACTAATTTACTCATATAAATATAATATAAATAAATGACACGGCGCAAATCTCCAGCCAAGCAGATGCGTTTGATGTCACAGCAGTGCAGAACAAGATAGAGTGAACACATTTAATATCAATTCTGCTCATTCATCTACCGACTCTCAGCTTGCAGCTACCTTTAATCACACCCTGTCTAGGGGTGTGTGTGTGTGTGTGTGTGTGTGTGTGTGTATATATATATATATATATATTACACATATATACACACGCTTTTCATCCTCCCTAGGGTCACAAAGGATATAGGCGCTTTACTGCTTTCGACAATCAAACACAGCCATGAAGCTTTCACTCCAGACGAAACATGGAGGGGACATGAGGGGATCAACCTGCTGTGCTATAAACCACAACGTCTATGAGGCATGAATGCTGATGTCATCGCCATTTCAGTTCTGCTGATGATACCCAGGTTCCCCCCCCCCCCGTTTCATTTCTAAATGCCATTTCATCATTTTCCTGTGGTGTGGTATAAATAGAATTCAATAAATAAATAAAAAAACACAAACAAAACTGAATAGTGTGAGAAACATCTGGTAAGTGGTAACTCTGTGGGTAGAAACATCTAGTTGATAATTGAGATGTTGTAGAAAGGTGACTGGAGAATGACCAGAGTCAAATTCGAGTTACCGGAAAGATTACGGGAATAACTGAAAAGATTACGGGAATGACTGGAATACGCCTCTCATACTAAAATTAAAAAAAATACTGCTTTTATTTAAGATTTTATCATTCATGTTCTTGAGAGCATGCCCTGGAAAATATGTCTGCACTAAGACTCAAAATTAGCTAATGAATTAGCGTTTTAGGCCTGACTATATTACTAGTGTGTGCTCTAGTCACACTACATTTCTAATGAGTGCTGTATTCAGGCCAGACTACTAATTACTCCTGGCTGCCTACAGCACGCTCGTTTACTTACAAAGTGACTGAAAATGCAATTAAAAAAAGTAAAATCGGGATACTATATTTACTTTTTTAAATATATATTCATGCCTGTATTGAGACAACAAATGCTGCAGTATCATCAAAACATAGCGCCACACACTATGAACGAGGAATAGGGCTTATTTGATAGGCAGGCTACAGAAAGGTAAGCAAAAAACAGACCTTGTGAAATGGAGGTTTATTGCTGTGAATGAGAAACCAGAACAAATCTATCAACTGATTTTTTTTTTTTTTTTTAGGTTTTTACAGGTTATTAGATCCATAGATTTTGAGGCATACATGCATTGAATCGCAGACTCCATGCAAAACTTGATGTATATTCTTCAAAATACGTAGGAGAAGCACAGGTTTATAACACAAAAGCTATTCGTCATCTAAAGGACTACTACGGAAAGTGATTGCTTACAGGGTGTTGGCTTGACTTCTAATGACTCTACCTGAAGAAGACATAATGAGGTTTTCAGTGAGTACCGCAATTTCCGGACTATTAAGCGCACACATATATAAGCCGCACCCACTGAATTTTACAAAGATTTTTATTTTCAACATAAATAAGCCGCACCTGTCTATAAGCCACAGGTGTCTACATTGAAACTAAAACTTTACACAGGCTTTAACAAAAGACAGTGTAACGGGTGAAATATGTTGTGGCTCCTTCAAAAACAGAGCGGCATTTTGGGAATAGCCTGCCGCCGCATTTTGCCGGTATTACTGCATGTGTGCAAGACTAAGGAATATGTCCTTATTATTTTCTGATGCTCATTTCTTAATTTCTTTGACTAACCCGTAACGCTGTTGCCAAGAAAAATAAAAAAGCACGAGTTTTGGAAACCTGTCTGTGATTATATGATTTCTGTTGCAACTGGAGTTAGCGAGCTCTCCCATGACCCAGACTCAACGCGTTACAACGGCTTGTATCTAAACAGTAGCCGACCAAGTAAGTCATTGTTCACTGTCTTCCTCCTTCCTTTCACAACTATTTCTCTCGAGAGTTTATCTTTTGGCATCGTCGTGCGTTTAAAAATCTCCATCGGTGGAAGTTTTTTTCTCCCGATGCCGTGCAGCGTAGAACACAGGTAAGATGCGTTTTTTTTCGTTTCGGTTCGGAAATTTCCTTGTTCTAATGTTTTGGTGCTCAGTTTTTTGGCTTGAAGCTTGTGAAACCGGGAAAAACCCAGGAAAAATCCATAAATTAGCCGCTTCGTTGTTTAAGCCTCGAGGTTCAAAACGTGGGAAAAAAGTAGCGGCTTATAGTCCGAAAAATACGGTATATGACTAAGGCAGGCATGGCAAACATTAACACAGATTCTTATTGAAGGGGAAAAAACATTAAGGTTGAGATATTCACACACAAGGAAAAGAATGGTGTTAAACAGAAACTTCTTGTTCATGAGAAAAATTAAAAATTGAATGGCCAGAAAGCTTTGAGCAGTAATGTTACAGTAACTTAAATCACCATAGTGAGCAGTAAAGCATCTCAGGATACAGAACAGAGATCACTGATTAGTCAACTAATACATTCACTCCTTTAGTTGCTGCCTTAGGATATGTTGATTGTTGAGGTTGAATGTTGTGAAAAATGAATCTGAATGCTGTTTCCAAAATCAATACAAAACCACATTTCTGAAAGAAAGAAAGAGACTTGAACCAACTACTTTTTCGAAAGAAAGAAAGAAAGAAAGAAAGAAAGAAAGAAAGAAAGAAAGAAAGAAAGAAAGAAAGAAAGAAAAGAAAGACAAATGGGCTTGAATCGCCTACTTTCCAAAAGAAAGAAAGAAAGAAAGAAAGGGACTTGAACCACCAAATTTCTGAAAGAACGCAAGAAAGAAAGCTTTTACTTGTTACATATTCATTACAGCAAGGTGAAATACTTTCTTCACATATCCCAGCTTGTTAGGACGCTGAGGTCAGAACACAGGGTCACTAATGGTACAGTGCCCCTGAAGCAGAGAGGAGTGAGGGCCTTGCTCAAGGGCCCAGCAGTGGCAGTGCTTGTGCTTGAACCACCTACTTTCTAATCAGTAACCTAAAGCCTTACGCAATGAGCAACTACTTCATCAAAATACTGCACTCTGATACCAAGATACTGTGATCTATAGCATTGATTTATGTATTATTGTTGTTAACGCAGCCTAAAGCTGTACGTTTGAAATACAGCTAATGTATAAGCCAAAGAACAATAAATGACAGGAGTGTAACCCTCTATATTTATTACCGTAATGTCCGTGTGTAAATATGCATAAAGCCGTCCAAGTGCTAAAGAAAAAGCTGGAAGGTGATTCTTCTAGAATAACGAGACCCCATGAGATCCAAACAGATCAGTACATTCTCTTTCCTCCTATAACTCTACATCCTTGAAATGATCACCCACTTTCCCCTTTAGTAGCGTCTGCATGGAGATGTATGATATGCCGAATTCGCTCAGTGTGTAATAGGGAACTTGGGAATGCACTGGTGGCGCAATGAACGTCTTGTTTGTTTCGCATGATTGACTTCGTTTGCCAATTACGGGGTGCGGCGAGCAGGGACGCGGCGTGCTGGATCTGCAAGAATCTACGTTCTGCGTTCACTTTGTAGCTGTTATTTGTTCACTTGCATCCAATAGGCTTCAAGGGCATCAAGGAAATTAACGAGAGGCATGCGCTTTGGTCAAACTGCTGCTAATGCTTTTTTTCTCAAGGCAGAGCAAGTTAATTTAATTAAATTTTCTTTGTTTTTTTTCGCAGAAGCTGGGAAGGTGGAAACTCTGACTTGAAGGGCATGTGTCCTATGATTTTCTCTAATTTATGTATTGTCCTTATGTGTCTAATATAAACAGAGACACGCCTAAATGTCTCATTAATCCCAACCCATTATTCCGGACATCCAATCTATAGTAATGTTCATTATTATTTATTATAGCACAGAGCTCTTCGATCTGATTGGTCAGAATTTTCTATAACAGCAGCTTAAAAATAAATAACTAAATAAATGAACAGTGCTGGCCTCAAAGCGTATGTTAATGCACTTATTCTAAAAAAGTTATCGTTTCCATGGTAACCAATTACATCAGGGATAGAACATGACCACTAATAACCAAACGATGATCAAGGACATGTGAACAGAACCAGTTGAAGTTATATACTGGTTTGTTTCTGTATGTATTGCGCTTACAGTAGAATATTACATTGTGTTAGCTGTATTTATTGAGCACATAGCCAGAATACAGCCAGTATGGTGTCCAGGCAACAAAACATAAGCCTGCGCAGCTCACTGGAGCTTTTACTTCCCCCTGTGGGCTAACAAATAGATTCGAGTCAGAGGTACTGTAAAGAGGGTGGACTTGTTAAGTCAGACGAAACAAAAGCAGACGGGAAGAATAAAAGCTGCTCAGAGGCCCGGTTCATGAATCTTTCAGATGCCCCGGAGCACAGTTCCAGTTTTTTGTGCCAAAATTCAGGTGCTTTGTGCACTAGGCAGTAGCCTAAAGTGAGCACTAACTCACTAACAACAGCTTTAAGACTATTTATTAAGCTTTAGAGGCTGATGCATATACTCCTCTTGGCTGCAATTAAGCAAAATACTTTTTTGAAATGCCACTGTGTGTCTGTTAAAAGAACAGGCCGGTCCGATGGAGTCAGAGAAACGCCGAGCAGATCTCGCCACGCCCACTGAAGAGTCCAAAACTGTAAGCATCTGGGCTGATTAAGAGCGTATACTCTGTACTCAAGGAAAAGGAAACTCAATTCCTAAAGTCCATGTGAACCCCCGCTCCTTTTCCCTCTCGCCCTCCCTCATTCCATAACTCTCTGCCCATGTAAGGATGAAACTGCTTGTACTGTCCACATTTCAATTTGACTGACAGCAGGGGGTAATTTAGAGCTTGTGCACGCAGGAAGAGGATTGAAAGCATATGTCCAATTGCTTTGCTTGAGCCTTTTAGTGGATTCCTTCATAAACATTTTATCCCTTTCCTGGAACAACACGATGACTGTGTCTTCCCCATGACTTATTCATCAAACTAATGCAAAGGATCAAAGGACTGCTGGTTAAAAAAAATGTCTATTCGATATGACTATCAGTGATCAGATGGGGCATTTTTTCCAATCATAAATTCCTTATTAGTGTCTTGGATTAAACAAAACAAAAAATTAATAAAATAAAAAATCTAAATACATAAAATTACAACAACTAAAAATATGAATTTAGGCAAAAGAAATGTTGCCCTATAGCAACAAGAAGGTTAAAATGTGCTTTTGGTAACCGATTCGCTGCAGTGGCTGAGCTGCATTATTGGAATATTCTGCTACAATCCATTGATCATTAGGCACTAATTTAATATCATTCAAGCGTGGCTGTGCTAAATAGTTTAGATGTTATTCTCTAAATTCGAGTGCGAGAGCACCAGCCTGGCTGCCGGAAACACACCCAGCGTGCATGCTAAGAAGCACGAACACCCGGGTTCTCCCCAGCTGCCACCAGCCTACAGGATCAACACCTCTTCGGAAGAACTTATTAACACATAGACCTGTGAAACACACACTTTGTGTTAACCTACGAGGACCGAGGCTTGCGGCAGAGCACCAGGCCGTCGTACAGCAGGCACACTCCAAACACGGTGATGCCCGTCTCTTTGACCAGCATGGCGCAGGTTCCAAGGAACAGACAGAGCACCAGAGAGCAAGGAGACACCGTAGAGGGGAAGGAGTCCGACACGCTGCATGCTGACACGCTCCTAAAACACACACACACACACACACACACACACACACACACACACACACACACACACACACACACACACACACACACACACACACACACACACACACACACACACGTCAATCAGAGCAGCCAAACATAGATGCCTTAAGAGACATGGAATTTAGAGCAAGGACAGAGTAAAAGATGAAGAGATTTTACCTAATATAGGAGAGAAAGGCTAAAAGGAACAACATACAGGCCAGGACATCTGCTCTCCCGACAATTCCTGACACCTGGAACACAACACGCACATTACTTAACTTAGCACTTCAAGGTAAATGTTTTTCCTTGTTTGGCTCAATTTGATTCAAATCTGAATAAAATATTTTGTAAAAAAAAATGTAATAAAAAAAATACAAATAATTTGTGAAATAATCATTGCTATAATCAATTATTTTTTGCTAAGTTGTGTGCAATGCTCCTGTATTTTCATTTCCAAATATAAGTTTGATTTGCCTATGCTTTTTCCAGGGTTTCGAATTGTCAAAATGATTATCGATAGAATTCTCTGTGCTTCTTCTTCAGGATGATGTGTAGGAAACAGAGGTTATTAGTTTCTTCACAGCTTATAGTTCTCTTGCATAGTGTCGTCCCTGCTGCTTTCAGGTCATCCTGCAACTCTTTTCATGTGACTTCTGGCTTCTCTCATCTGCATTGTCATTTGATTAGTTATGCTTCTCATGCTTAAGGTCTTAACTGTAAATTCTTTCCATTTGAACGCCATTTAAGAATTGTCCTTGAGAACTCTAGGATGCTCCTTTACCTTCACCATGACAACGGCTTTCACCATAGCAACATCTTTGACTAGAAACCTTTTTTGCTGCAGCAGCATTTCTATCCATTTCTGTGAACACCATTAATATAACCTTTTTATATTTTTTAATATATCGAAAAGTATTCTGATAATTTTTTTAAATTAGAAATATACTGGAATACGTGCAACATGTACATCTGCAGAGGGCGGAAGGAAAGTCAGGTTTTTGGGTGAGGGCATGGAGAACTGCGGCTGCTTCCAATCTTCCTCATTATAAAGAAGTTTGATTGGCATGTGTGACTAAAGAACACAAAGGGCAAGAGAATGAAAATCCCTGCTTGCCACTTGTCCTCTGCATCCACCTTCTGCTTCTGTCTCTCTACCCAGTGAACAGCAATGTCTTTAATCTGTCATTATAGTTTGCTTCATACTTTCATATCCGCCTCTGCTACGGAGATGAACGTTTCAAATCCTCTCTCCCCTCCAAACATCTGGAGGGGTTTAGAAACCCATCCCCCCTACTTGCAGCCTAGATTCCACAGGCAGGCAGGCAGCAGGCAGGCAGGCGTGCACACACGTCCCACTGAGGGAAACACGCCACATGCTGCTGCTTACACACTGCGTGCTCGGCATGTAACCAGGATCATGTTTCTACACCAGCCAATGACTTACAGAGTTACCTCTCGCACACCAACCAGCTTAAAATGGAAACTTTAAGCATCAGAAATAACGTCTGTTTATGCATTAAATCAATCTACCCTACATTCAGCTGATTCAACCCAACATTCACGTGATCAAGACCTGATTATTTAATGAAATTTGGAAAAAAAATGCAAGCAGATTTCTTCAATAAAGGGTCAAATTTTAATGTGTGAATTACACCAAGGAGCCACAAAATTTATTGCAAACCTTCTATTATTCACAATCTTTATATATTCAAAAGCAAAAACAAAAAGTACATTTAAAACCTAATGCCAACTCCATTCTTGCCAACTACAATTCAGATTTTTCACAAAACCTTAACCTTAACCTGATTGCTCCATGCTTGTGATTATCAAAAAAAAAAAACCTGACAACTGATTTAATCCCCCTTCAAAGAAAGGTTACACCATTTTAGTTTTACAAAAGCAAGATTGGACGAGACAATAAAATACTCAGCCTGGCAGTCAGGAGCTGCTTGGTGGCAGTGGCAACCATGAAAACTCAGCTGAGCCCGATAGTCTTTTTTAGGATTTTAAGATGACGAAAAAATAAAACCTCACTGAATATTGTGCCAATGTTTCATCAGCAGGAGACGCATAATAGTGCCTGAACCATTTAATGATTTGTGCATATGAAATTTGAAAAAAAGTTTCCAGCATATGCGGAGATTCAGCTCAACCCAACTTCAATGTATAACGATTTGATGACTGAGCCAGAGGTGACACTGAGAAGGAAAAACTCTCTGAGATGATATACAGAACAAACCTTGAGGAGAACCAGAGTAAAAAATAATAAAATAAAACCACTCAATTTCATAGCCACTGAACATTTATTCATTATAGTTCCATCACTGTTGTGTGGTTGAGGTTATTAACTGTTCACTCGAGTGAAAGACTGTTCATGGTAATAACCATAAGCCATTGTGTTAAGCTATTAGTATTAATTACATACCAATTCATCTCTAGTAATCTCAAGAATCTTTTGCATGTCCATGTGGATCCATCCTCAGCACCCACACTCTATCCAACAGTAGGGCAACAAGATGACAAGATAAACCAAGCAGGTACAGAGTGCAAAAAATTTTTTTCCAAATAGTTCCATAATGTAAGTAAGCTTTATAACGACAGGTGCATATCAGAGTAAAAGTATACAGGTTTAGAGCTGGACAGGCTGAAGGATTAAAGTGCTACTGCATCACTCCAACAAACTAAACAAACATTCCCTTTCCATTACAGAAATGAGATTCAGGGAACATTGACGTTTGAATTCTACAGCCTACAGCTCATTTCTTAAATGACTTTTTTTTTTTTTACATAATATCCATTACATAAACATTTAGTTAGTCCATTAGTCTTAATTGCTTCAATATTTACATATTCAAAGGCAACCTTAAAGAGCTTAAAGCTTAAAGTGTGAAAAATATGGACTTGTTTTTCTTTTTTTTGGTAGAAATAATCAGTTTTGTAATAGCAAACATATGCCCAAGCAGAGACACTTGTTTAGTGCCTCATTTGTTGAGTCATAGCAGGCTACGGTACGTTACTTTACAATTATCAAGGCTAAAAAGAAACGACAGAAAACTGCGCATCGTCTTGCACATAACGATTTGACTCCGCAATTATCTTATAACGTCCTGTAATTACTGATCTCACAGCAGATCATACAAGAACGACACAAACTCAGGACATTAAACAGGCCATTTTTACCTTTTCTACTTAGAGGTATACAGCAATGATGATGAGTGATAATCGAGAGAGAGAGAGAGAGAGAGAGAGAGAGAGATGTATACATACATGCATGCATGCATGCATACATACATACATACATACATACATACACACAATCACAAATGTGAGTATACAAAGAAAGAATTCTAGAGAAATGAAACTTAATTTAGATTAGTCAATATGCAGCTTGTATAGTGGTACAGATTTACTGTCCTCTAAAAGGAAATCAATATACAGCCATTATTGTCAAAATATCTGGCAAAATAAGTAAGTACACCCGCGTGAACATGTCAAAACTGTGTCCAAAGTGTCAATATTTTGTCCACTGCCCTAATCCTCCTGGGCACAGAATTCACCAGAGCTGCACAGGTTGTTGCTGGGATCATCTTCCACTCCTCCATAATGACATCACAGAACTGCTGGATATTAGACACATGGCACTTCTCCACCTTCCACTGGAGGATGCCCCACACGTGCTCAATAGGGTTTAGGTCTCGAGACATACTTGGTCACGCCATCACTTTGACCTTCAACAAGGCAGTAGTCATCTTGGCGATGTGTTTGGGGTCGATTTCATGTTGGAAAACTGCTGTTCAGCCCAGTTTATAAAAGCGAAGGCATCATGTTCTGCTTCAGAATGTCACAGTACATGTTCCCCTCATCCTTGTTTCCCTCAATGCACCGCAGCACCCCAGTAGCAGCAGCACTCATGCAGCCACAGACCATGATGCTGCCACCACCATGCTTGACTGCAGGCAAAACAATTTTCTTGGTACTGTACTCAACAACACGGGGTCGCTACACATGCTGGACACCATCTGAGCCAAACACTTTGATCTTAGTCTAATCAAACCACAGGACATGGTTCCAGTAATTCATGCTCTTGGAGAGGTTGTCTTCAGCAAACTGTTTGCGGCCGTTCTTGTAATCCAGCTGCAGAAGAGGCTTCCATCTGGGATGACAGCCATGCAAACAGACTTGTTGCAGTGAAGAAGGCTAAATGCATTTCGATGCCTTGAACCGTAACTTGTGCAATGACAAAGTTAAGTCTAATCTAATCTAAAGCAATGCTGCAGTACTCATGCGCTTGTTTTTTTTTTAAGGCAACTTCCGCACCTGACGCACAGCACCAGGACTCAACTTCTTCGATAGACCCTTGTGAGGCCTGTTGTGAGTGGAACCCGTCTTGGGAAAACCTCTTTATGACCCTGACCACTTTACTGTAACTCAGTTACTGATCTTCTCTTAGCCCCGGCCACCTTTGTGGGGAGCAACAATACCAATCCTCAGAGTTTTTTGTGTCATGAGGTGCCATAATGAATATCCAGTGGTCAGTATGACAGAATTGTACTCAAAGCACCAATTTTAACTGCTTATATTATTTTGCACATAAATGCATTGTCATTATTAAGATATGCGAATCCAACGAAAAATCTGTCCTTTCTCACCTCTTTCCATTACACTTCGCTCCCATGGCTTGTTGTTCACTGTCTGAGTCTTGAGCAATTTCTTTTTTCTTTCCTTTTTTTTTTCTTGGGCAGGTGGTAATTACCAGGATTTTCATTGGCCGGTTGGATTTGACAGCTTAACTGAGTATCTAAAACCTACACTATGTGGCAATAAATTCTGTGGACACCTAAACCTAAGATTGGTATCTGCTTTCTGAACATCTCATTTCACATTTAGTCCCAGTTTGTGCTTATAAATCACCTCCATTCTTCAGGGAAGATGTTCCACTAGATTTTGGAATGTGCTTTTTTTGTACTCATTCAGTCACAAGTAGGTTAATAAAGTCAGGTACTGATGTAGGACTGCGAGGAGGCAGTCAGTGTTCCAATTCATCATGCTCAATAGGGTCGAAGTCAGAGCTCTATAGAAAGCCACTCAAGATCTTCCACTCATGTAAACCCATGTAAACCATTTCTTCATGGAGCTGACTTTAAACACTGGCTTTGTCAAATCTTATCTCAGAGGGTCAGAGGTAAATTTCCTAAGATCCACACACCTTTCAATATGCAAATAAAGGCCACTGGTTAAAAACAGGAAGTAAATAAAGGTTTGTGTACAGGGTTCTGGGCAAGTACTCTGGATATTACTACTGGTGAGTGCAAAAGCATGCAGTTCAAGCTTTGAGGGATCATTTTTTTTCTCTCCACAGAATGGATCAATGTTAGTAAATTAAATTAACTGAATCTTAACAATGCACCAAAGTGAGGCTGTAAATCTTGTCTCATTGTCATGACTTTTAATGTGTATTGATTTACAGTCCAGTAATAAAGACCTACAACACTTTAACTGGATCTGTTGGTGAAGGAGATTGTTTTTTTCCGGAATATTCTACAAAGTACATGTGTACACGCACACACATCCGTTCTGTAATGAAACTAGAGAGGAAACACTTACACTGACAAGAATGGACAGTTACACAGACACAAAGTAAAATAAAGTGACACACATGCACACAAAATTCACTTATTCAAGACACACACACACACACACACACATTTAAACAGAAACCCTCATTTTAGTATACACAAAGACACATGAAGAGACAGACACAGATGCACAGACCTAAACGAAGACAAATACAGGCATGTAAACAAACAAGCACAAACAAATACACAATGCGATACACACAGACATGTGCACACTGACCCACAAAGATGTAAACCCCATGTAAAGATGTGGCCTGATGGGAATTGTATATGGAGCAGGGTTTCTGAAACACTTGAGCTTTTTATTTCAGCCAATTACCTAATTCTGCAGGAATTCCACCAACACAATCCCCCCCCCCCGAGTGACACACACACACACACACTAAAAACTATAAGTTTAAAGACAATGATTAACTGTACTGTCGGTCTCTATACATCTCCCTCCCTCCCTCCCTCCCTCCCACACACACACACACACACACACACACACACACACACACACACACACACACACACACACACACACACACACACACACACACACACACACGCTGCTTTGTGCTGTTTATATTCACTCTGGAAATGGATCCTGTGCCACAGACATTCCTGTGTCTCCACTCAATCCACAGAGATTTCTGCAACACAATTTCAAGATAGAGCTCCTGATAAGATTTAATCTAATAGAAAACGAGTAGTACTGCAAGAATTGGTGAGCTCCTGAAGTTTCTAAATCATAGGCGAGTCACAGGAGATGTTTTATGTCGCAGTCAGAAATACACACATACACATACAGACACGTATTTTAGAACTGGTGGTGTGAACACTGTTAGATTAGAAGAGGTGAAGATATTACCAACAGAATCACTAGTACACCCAGAATCTTTTACTTTAGATAAAATATGCAAAAAAGGCACACGAAACACTGCACACCGAGTTCAACCGCTCAAGCACACCATGCTTCTAAACACACTTCATTAATTGTTTAATCACTAGCAAAACTGCCAGAGACCAAACCCCTATTCTAAATCCTCTTCTCTTTCATCTATTCCCCTACCGCTCCCCTCTCTTCTCTTCTACTTCTTTATCTCCCCTCTTCTTTCCCTTTTTCTCCCTAATTCTCCCCTCTCCTTCACTCCTCTTTTCTAGTCTCTTCACGATTCTACTTTCCTCTCCTATGCCATGACATCATGAGCAGTGGTGAGCTGGAGCAGAACGGAAGACTAGAAGAGGACAGCTGGTCAGCAGGGTGTGTGTGTGGAGTATAGCACATTCTCCAGAGGGTGAGTGAGCCAATCACTGAATGCAGCCTTTTCATCCCTGCAACCCCACTCCTGTGTAAAACAATGCCGTCTCTCCACCGACGCTCTATTAGTAGCCAACTAACCTGTGATCTAAAGAGAAGCCTTTGACAGTTCAGAGGTAAAGGGAGGTAGCGTGTCGTTGAGCGAAACAACACAACCCTTTAGTGTCGTCTTTTGGTTTATGGAAAATTCAAGAGCTATCAAATGTACAATTTTTGTACATGACCATGCATACAAGCTTATACATATTACCACATGCACACACACCCTTTCCTCTTATGGGACGTATTTATCTCCAAGGCTGACATTAATTAATTCATCTGCCTGATCTATCAAAACAATAAGATGCAGAAGTCTGTTTTCTCTTTTGCTTTTCGACCAAGTTTCCACTCAAAAATCTTTTTTAGTGAAGTTATGTTCAATCTGTAAAAACAACAAATATACATCGCTGTTTAAAAAAAATTATTTACATATACAATACAACATAATAAAGTACATATTCTGAACCACAAACACAGGTTAACGCACTGAAGCATAAACACAGGTATACATGTTAAAATATTTAGACACAAACATCAAACCATAAACACTGAGGTTCAAAATTACTGAAGTATAAACACAGGTAAAAATACTAAGGTAAACCTACTGAGATACAAACACTGATTAAACACTGAGGTAAAAAAAAAAAAAAAAAAAAAAACCTGAATCACAAGGACACCGAAAACGAAGCACGAACACTGAGGTACAAAGACTGAGGTAAAAAGTACTAAAGTAAAACTACTGAGACACAAACACTAAACCACAAACACTGAAGCACAAACACTGACACAAATACTAAATCACAATTACTAAAGTTTCAACAAGAGGAACAAATCAATTAAGCAGTAATCCAGAAAAAGCATGCATGCTTATTTACTAGCACTGTGGGCATGCACGTGTTTGTATGTGCGTCCAACTATGCACCTTAGTATTTTTGTCTGCATGAATTTGTCTGCTTTTTATTAGATTTTGCAATTATTTCAGGATAATAGAGGTACATAATAATAATATATCGCTCTGCCTCCATAACTGCGCTGCTAAACAAAAGTCAGTTCAAAGACAGTTTTGAAAGGAATGCAGCAGGATATAAGCACACAGCTGTCACTCACTGCTTCCGTGTGGATCGGGTGGACGGCGAAGAGGAGCGCAGTGAGGAAGGCCGAACTTCCGTCCTTGAACACGTGGTGTTTGCACGTGTGCATCAGAAGGGCGGTGACGACACAGTGCAGACACACGTTCACTACGTGGAAATAAAACGAATTCATCCCACCAAATACAATGTTCATCCTGCACAGAGAGAGGAAAAACAGGACTCGGGTTAGACAGTGATCTCACAGTTCAAGGATGACAGAGAGTGAGAAAGAGAGACAGAGCGAAACAGAGAGAAAAAGAGAGAGAGAGAGAGAGAGAGAGAGAGAGAGAGAGAGAGAGAGAGAGAGAGAGAGAGAGAGAGAAAAAAAAATAGAAAGAGAGAGTGTGTGAGGCGGGAACAGAGAAGGAGAGAGAGAGAAAAAAGTACATAACGAAAATGAGAAGACAGGGGAAGGTAGGAGAGAAGGTCAGGTCAGGAACAATTAGCAGAAAACACATCATCATAAGTAATAGGTCACAGGTACAAAATGTGCGTGAAAGCATAAAGCAGCAGCAGCTACTGGCATCAAGGTTTTATATTTCAGTTTTAAGGAATAGTCCAGAATAAAAAGCAAATAAATTAGACTATTTTTTACAAGCAGAACGAAAGACAAACAATCCAATTAATACGAAGTGCTGGATCAAGTGCTATTTTTACAAGCATCTGAAACATAAAGCAAAGAGAGAGAAAGAGAGAGAGAGAGAGAGAGAGAGAGAGAAGAATTTGTGAAAGGCAGAGACTAATGCTAAATGGCCACAGTGTAACGAAAGCCAGCATCACCAATATGAAACTGAGGACTGTTTGTGTTAGATTGAAAACGAAGAATGAAAATGAAGAATGAAAAATGTGTGAGTCGGTACAGCACAGTACTATGAACTCTGTCTCCGCACACAACCTGCAACTGATCAATGCACAAGTTCTCAGGCTCAATGAGCATCAGCAATGCAGACAAAACGATGAGTACAAAATCATCGTTTTGTGGTGGTATAAAGAAAAAATAAAAAGTTGATCTAAGCCATTAGATGTCTTAGAGAGACACACAAACATATAGGCAACAAAGAAACACAGATACACATAGGCATGCTTACAGCCAAAAACCTACACACAGATGGACATAAAGACTGGCAGACAGGTGGAGAGACAGACACCCACACACAGGCAGACAAACAAACAACACAGACACACAGCTCCAAAGAGACACACACAAATGTACATAAAGACTTCTGGAATAAATTTACTGATCAAATTCTTCTCATTCATAATATTTATATTTGAAAATCCACCTGGAAATATTCTAGCGATAAAAAAAAAAAAAAGAAGACAGAATTTAGTGGAAACTAGGACATTACTGCATACCACACCCTCCTATTCAGTTTACCATATGGTCACTGGCTGCAACTTCTTGCTTATTATTTGTTCCAGAACAATTTTTTTGTTTTCCACATACGGCAGGATCTGATACCACTTTTTTCCCTATTTAAAATTTTCAATGAAATCTTTTTTTTTTAATAATTTATATTATCCAACAAAAAAATTCCTATTTGTAATTAAAATTCAAGTTCCATTATTGAAAGAAGTTGCTCCAGTGCACACGCTGAACTACAGCCATATACCGACAACACACCAACACACTTCCATTACAGGGGCAAGCGATTTCATTCAGTCAACAAACACGGCTCATTAAAGAGAATCTGGAGAAAGCAACAGAGGAAGAAGGACAGGAGTATGAGGCACAGCTGATGGCCTTCTGAACATCCTACTGCGTTTCATGTGTATGAACTGGTTGTTTATTTATTATGAATGAATTATATATTAGTACATGTAGCGGAGGACAATAGATAAATTCCTGCATTGTGCTTTTATGGAAAAATAATAAGTGGTGCGTCAGCAGAAGTTGCACTGGTTTATTTCCAATAGCGCTTTTATTCCTTTAATACCACAAAAACTCACGGCTGCATTCACATTCAGGAGGTTGAAATGTTTTCTGATACCTGCTGCAAAACCACCATAATCAGTGACTTTGTCGACTTCGGTTTTCTGAAAAGGGTGATGCTGTGGCGGGACACGTTCAGAGTAATGCGAAACTCTTTCTTACCGAGTTCCAGATCGGGTCTCCAGCGTTTGCACGTGTGCGAACAGAAGTCGAATGAACGAAAGGTGTAGTGTTACCGTGGCCTAACGCTGCTTTCACATGTCTGTCGTTCTAATATGAAGCCATGAGTTGGTGTTCCTGCTACTTGTAATCACATAATTGTAAATGGATGACAAGAACGTTCCTGCAGCTACAATGAAACAGTCTGCAGGGAAAGTTTCTGTAGATCACTCACCAGTGTATAGTATAAATAAACGCATATCAGACAAGATGATGAAAATGCAAACAGTGGACTATCACAGGTTGTCTACTGGGAGTTGCTGCACCATGTCTGTTCATATTCACAAAAGTTCAATGTTTTCTTTGTTGCGTCGCTGGACATGCTCACATCACATCACTCCACTCTCAAGGACAATTACCTGTCTCCGGTCGCCAAGACGCTGTACATGGGACTGTAGCTCGACATGTGCTTCCTCCAAGACATCACAAGCCAACCAAATGAGTCATCTCAAAACTATTGACAATGCTGAATCATAATTTTTTTTTGGTCATACAGCAATTGTCAGAAATAATCGTTGGCCATTCACAAAGGTGTTTCGATAAAACGCAATATGCACCATGATATACAACATTGAACAGGTCTGCTCAAATACTTTTTTTTTTTAATATTCAATGGCTTCCTGCAGCTTCTACATCAGATTTACAACACAGACGCTCGCCTACAAAGCCGAAACCGGACCAGCACACCTCTACCTCTCACCTCACCCTGTACTGCACCATACTCACTCCATCTCTCAGGGTACAAACAAGACATGCTTAAAGTCTCTTCTCTGTTCTGGCACCAAGGTGGAGAAGAAAACTTCTCACTAAACTTTCTTTCGGCTTCTCCAGTTAGGGGTCGCCACAGCGGATCCTCCACATGTTTAATTTGGTACATGTATTTACGCTGGATGCCCTTCCTAACGCAACCCTTCCCATTTATCCGGGCTTGGGACCGGCACTAAGAGTGGCTGGGGATGACCTACAATGATGTTTTTTTAATTTTTTATTTATATAATTACTGAGCAGTTGAAAGTTAAGGACCTTGCTCATGGCCCTCAGGGCTTAATCAGCAGTGGCAGATTGGTACTGCTTGGATTTGAACTCACAACCCTTCCAGCTTCTAATGCTGGACCCAGAACTATAAATGCACAGTGATGACAGAGTCAGCTGTAACACACACACACACACAGGAACATGAAAGTGAAGTGAACAGACCGAGGCAGAACACAGGAGGCGTCTGAATACTTTCCTAATCTACTGTGGTTGATAAAGATAACGACACGGCATATAACTATATGACAACCGAGCAGCATGCTGAACATTTCAGGCATCTGAAGAAGAAAAAACACAGGCCAGAACATGTGTGCACTGTATCAGTCCCTAATCCTTGTAAAAAATTCAGAAATCAGTATTAGGGATAATCTTCAGGAATCATGTTTCCTTGCTGTGTCAAACCTGATCATTACTAGCATTGGAAAGCTTTTAAACAGACCCTTCAGAGAGGTCACTTTTACCTGAAGGTCATTTTAATGGAGATAGGAAGCATGAAGTTGATCAACAGCCTGAAGATCCGCGAGGTTACTGAGCAACTCAAGAACTCTGAGGATGGATTTGGACTGTGATTAATATCAACAATGGCTTTTACAATGGTTTAATACTACAGTTTGCATGAACTTCTCTGCACCCAACACTGAACAGCATAGCTCAACAATGATGGAACTGTAATGAGGATGATGAGGATGAGAATGAGTTCCCTTTCGAGCGCGGTTTCTTGCCACTGGCTCACTCATTAGAGACAAACTTACAATTAAAAGGAACAAACTTATAGGCACATAAGAAATTACAACTTTAACCTCATCTGTGTAAAGATGCTTCGAGACGGTGTCTATTGTTAAAAGCCCTAAAACAAATAAAAATTAATTTAATTCCTGAAGAAATGATGATCGCTTCTAATGAGCAAAATACGGGAATGGCAGAAATGAGACCCGATTTACACTTGTTTTTTTGAAGTAAAAATAACAAAAAGCAAGAAAAGCACAAATCAGATCGATGTGAATGGAAGTGCATGATAGAAATGGCTACAGGAGTGTTTATGGAAGGCAGTGCACAAAAATAAATTAAAATGTATTAGTATGAGCATGCATTTTTTGTTTGCAGTGCTCATTGTCTAATTGTGTATTTGTGGAATATAGCTGTTTAGAAAAGGGGGCGTGTCTTTAGAGTAGTTGCAAAAAATAAAAATAAAAAAAGAAAGTTTGTTGTGGAGGACAAAAAGTGAACTGGATTAGTGTAAAAAAAAATTAAAAAGTGCATGAAAAACAGCGTTGGGTTTTTGCTTTCTTTCATGCATGCATGCAGATTTTGCGAAGTTGCGCGAGCGTGGACCGACTCACTTGAAGGTGAGCACGCAGAGGGGTCGGTATGACTTGTGGCTCGTGTTGTCGGCCATTCGTTTGCCCCAGAAGTCGTTGGAGAAGATGCTGCGCAGGCTGGAGCCGGGCCGCACGTCCGGGTTGTTCACGATGGCCCACACGTCGTCGTGCACCAACTCTCCCCATAGCGAGTTGGAGTAGCAGAGCGCGCACGCCGAGATCAGCGCGCAGTACGCGTGCAGCGCAGAGAGGAAGAGCGGCCGAGACTCAGCCCCAGCCGCAGCTCGAGACTCAGCCCCAGCCGCAGCCCCCGCTCCCGACCCACGGCTCCTGCTGCTGCTGCTGCCGCTGCCGCCGGTCATGTCGCTCCTCTCCACACACAGCACCCGCAACACTTACACACCCCGCATACAGCCAGTGCCATTTCTTTCCTCGGTACTCACACACGCACGCTCTCGCGACGCATAGGAACGAAGACTGAACGGAGCCGAGCTGAGTCGGTTCAGAAAAAGCCAGAAATCCTCCTCTCTGCGCATGCGCACTGGCGACTGGCTTCATGAACTGAACACTCATCATGCAAAACTCAATCAAGTAATATTCTAACATTTTTAAATGAATTTATTTGAATTCATTTAATATAGATCTTTTTAAAAGATGTTTTCTATAGATTTTTTATTTATTTACTTTTCATCTGAAACCTGAATTCACAAAACATTTCCCACATTTGGGCGATTCTTGTACTTTCTGATAAAAAATATAGATATTTTTTTATATATTTTCTCTAGATTATTTTTTTTTATTTTTTTTTGGTCCGATACCTGAATTCACAAAACATTTCCCACATTTGGGTGATTCTTGTACTTTTTGATATAATCGTTATATAATAAACATAAGATATTTTTAAAGATATTTACTATAGTTTTTTTTTTTTTGTCTGATACCTGAATTGACAAAACATTTCCCACATTTGGGCGATTCTTGTACTTTCTGATATAATCATTATATTATAAATATAGATTTTTTATTTATTTAATTTTTGGTTACTCGTTAACCATATAATTCTATATAATAAAATTCACCTGCACTAACAAAAATCTTCTTGTTGGTACTGCAGCGTCACTGTCTTGTGTTGTTCTTTTTTGCAGTACATTTTGCACGCATGCACTTTGTCATTCCCCGGTTTTGTTTTCATTTACGGCTTTTAGCAGACACCCTTATCCAGAGCGACTTACAACTGAGCAGTTGAGGGCTAAGGGCCTTGCTCAAGGGCCCGTGGCAGCTTGATGGGGCTGGAATTTGAACTCATGGCCCTCTGATCCAAAGACCAATGTCATAACCAATGAGCTACCACCTCCAACATTTAGCTTTGTGTAGTTCTGTGTTTCATTATGTTTTTGTTAATTCATTTTGTCTTGTGTAGCATGGAATTGGAATGACAATAAAGCCTACTGGAATTAATTTAACAGAAAAAAGTAAACGTGTTATTCATTAATAAATGAAACATTATAAACATGACTGACTGCTGTAGTACAGTCAGAATTGACTGCTTAAGGAGATGCTGTTATTGGATGTAAATACGCGGTGGTATCAAAAAGTTTCGAGACTCACTCTGTTTACAAGAAATGACTTTATTTATCAACATTTACAAAAAAAACCCTCTTTAAAATGGTCCCCTTGCACAGCAATACAGCGCTCCCAGCATTCCTGCCCTTTCTGGAACATTTCCTGGAAGTTTTCTTTCATGAAGTGTGCCAAGCACCTTCTGTGATTCTTGCTGGATCTACACAATGGTGTAAAAATGGCTACCTTAAAGCTGGATCTTCAAATTCGGGAAGAAAGCGAAGTCCTCAGGAGACAAATCTGGCGAGTTTTTCCACATATGATCACATGCACATTATCAACTTGTGCTGTTAATATCATGAACAGCAGCTACGCTAATTTCTCTCCACTGTTTCTCTTTCTCTCCCCATCCCAAGGCATCCTGAGGTTTGGCCAGCTCCAGTCATGTCCCACCTTATGAAGATAATGGGCCTTTGAAGAAGTAGATGCCGAACTCGCAAACATCCTGAACCATCTAGAGACATACCAGTGCCAATTGGATCCCACTACATGTGTGGAGTTTTAACATTGAACCTCCTGGAGTGTTTAAAAGCTCTGGCATGGAGAAGCTGGTGCTGGATCTGTGATGATCACAAATGTTGAGCTCAGTAGCACTTCGTTCTATAACCATAAAGACTGTATAAAACTGTAGAAAGAACATTACTTATAATCTTATACTCCAGTAATCATGTTAGTTCTCACTCTCCAGTGTCCTGTATTGTTGAAAGATTTATGATCAAACTCTTGATGTCACCCAAATGAGGATGGGTTCCCCTTTTGAGTCTGGTTCCTCTCAAGGTTTCTTCCTCATAACATCTAAGGGAGTTTTTTCTTGCCACAGTCACCACGGCTGCTCATCAGGGATAAACGCACATCATTCACCTTGACTGTTGATTTCTGTAAAGCTGCTTTGAGACAATTTCTGTTGTGAAAAGCGCTATACAAATAAACTTGACTTGACTTGACATGACACAGATCCGGTCGCAGCACCAGTTATAATAGCATCAGTTTCACAGCTCCCGATGTACACAGGACGATGTATTTTGGCACCCTGACTTATGAAGGCCGGTGCTCCCTGTGACTGTGCGTGCATCTTTGTGATGCCAGCTGTTGACTTCGAAACCTTTTTATTTATAAAACCATAAATACAATTCATACTGATCTGATTGATGGCTCCAACTCCCCAGGTTCGCTTCGTAATTCGAAGGAAAACATCTAGATTCTTACGCTGATGGTCAAACAGGTGAAGCCCACACACACCAGCGCCGTGACCTTCATGCTATTAGGCCTTATTTTCTGTCCATTTTGGAACACCACTTGGCAAGTAATTGCCAAATACTGATGATAAAAGCACAACAATTTACTGTTAAAATATAGACAGTAAATCAATTCCAAATTAACTTTGCCATTTTGTTTTTTTTAGCAAAACTTTCCCTTTAATTCTGATTTTCCTTAGCAGGAAAAAGGGAACATTGGTAAAAGGGAACATTTAAGGAACATAAAATTAACTAGTGTAGTATGTGAAGTTAATATAAATGTACTCAAAGCACACTGTGATCTATTTTGTTCACTGGTGGCAACACTGAATACAAAAATAAATCTATTGCAATACTGAAATCCAGACTCTGTGTATCGTCGGTGTGACTGATGAGATAATAACAGCCAACAAAATAAAGGAGTGCACAGAGATTTCTGTTGCTATGCAACCTGGTTCACGGTTTGCCTTGATAAGAAAACGATTGAAAATCGAATTCAATAATGATACAGAGGCGGAGTGGTGTCAGAATCCATTTTATGACTTAATTTAATTCTCAAAACTTACTAATACAAAAGAAATGAAAGAAAGAAATAAAGTCGGACATACAAACATGTAACAAATATAAAGCACAGTCTTCAGATGAACAAACTTGGAAAAACACTGATGTCACACGTTTGTGTGTGTGTGTGTATCTGTCTTGTAGCAAAACACCTCGTGGAACACTCTCAGAGTAGATGCTCAGAGTGTGATGCAGAGCTGACGGAGGGGAAGTGACAAAGTCCAGGAAATAATACAGATAGAGTTTAGGTGCTCATACACACGATTGTCACCCACACTTACTTCTCCAACTATCACACTCTCGCACACACACAGACACACACTCATTCACTTTTACACTAGTGAATCAGGGTATATTAGGACAAGGCCTCTCTCTCTCTCTCTCTCTCTCTCTCTCTCTCTCTCTTTCTCTCTCATCCAAGTGCCCCAGTGGTCCTTCAGGGGTTCTGAATCTGTAGAACCATTTTGAAGTCCTGGCTGAAAGGACTCTTGAAGCTCTGGCTCTTTGTGTTGCGCTGATCGTGTCCTTGGTAAGTTAGGACGCTAGTTGTGGAGTTAAAACCGTTGCAGATCCAAAACTCACAATCGTCCAAGCACTCTGGTACCTCCTACGCGGATCCAATCTCTGCAAGAGAGAAAGAAACAAAAATAAAACGTGTGATCCCGGAAAACAATATCGAACAGGAACGTTTATGTAACAGGGTCATGTGGTTACACACACAAAAATCTTCACAGAACAGAGTTTCAGTGAAAAATTCTTTATTGAGTCATTTTTTCAGCCGAGGGGGAACGCCGTCTATTCCCGGCACTTACCTCCAATTTCCGATGACATATACGCTAATTAACTCCGTCGTTAGCAGGTCATTGATTGACGTCTATAATTTCCCAGTTACCTAGCAACAGCGTTTCACCAACTTTAGTCTCTCAAACAGCGAAAGAAGGAAACAAATGCGTTTATGTTCAATGTTCATATTTCCCAGTTGCCTAGCAACAATCTAGGGCAGAGAGAATATTGCGTGCTCTCTCTGAACGTAGTTTAAACTTCTAGAAAATAGGTCATTCAAAAATATTAATCATGCTAATCGTAATAAATAAGTGAATGAAGTTCCTTGAAACCTGAAACTAACTTAATATAAATGACAATATTGTCAATAAAACATGAATTTTCACGAATAAAAAATTACTGTTACGATTTAATTGGATTATTTTCCTATAATCAGCATGACCTGAAGTCAGTGCCAGAGCAATTTGCAAATTGTATTTTTTTCTCAAAGGGGAAATAACACACACAGTTTGGGCCAATTTCATGTAAATCTTGAGTACCTATGGATCAGCATTTCATCCTTCACATCTCTGGAAAGTTTTTAGTTTTATCAGATTTATAAAAAAAAACATATCGAGCTAAAGCAATGACACAAACAAATAAACACACTTGCGAAAGAGGGAGAGAGAAATTCCCTCACATCCAAAAACACACTTTTTTGGAGACATTTTTCTCGAGCAAATCCTGTGCGTTGCTTCCGCTTCCAATACACTCCTTTCAGGTTCGTATATGTTTTGGAAAGTATTTTTCACGTATAATACGTGAAAAATAGTTTTCAAAACGTATACGGAAAAATAATCCTTCATATGTCCAGATGGTTTTTGGAGCTTTGGCCACGTTTAGCATCAGTATCCAACTCTTTAACAGCACCAATAATGCACAAAATAGCGTGCACTACTGCATGAAATAGCATTAGACCCCCACCTTAAAGGAATGACGCCTGCTTTGAAAATCCATTTACACGTCATGAACCGACACTCAATTCCTTCATTTTCGTAATTTTGTAACCCTGGATTTACAAAATTCTAATCCAAATATAATTTTTCAGGGCTATCAAAATAAACGCGTTGAAAACGTAAATACATTTTATCCATTTTTATTTTATTAACGCGCAATTAATGCAGCGTGCAATTCTGTTTGACCGTTTTTATAAGAAAATTTATAAAAAAATTTATAAATATAAAAGACGCAACACAAGTTTACTCGTGACGTCCTTATTTTTACTTATGTTTTAAAAAAAACCCACCAAAATCCACCATGATGTACACATCCGGCAATAAAAAACGTCTGTGTGGAAACACGGCAAAAGTTCCGTTTGGTGCCCTGATGAGTTACGTATTTTAAAACAACAATTACTTTAAAACATTTACAAGAATGTTTTGACTTCATGCTCTATGTTGAGTATGGTTTAAAAAATAATTTGCAGTTGATTAGAGTAATAAAAACTTCATTAAATTGAAGGTACATTTAGAACAAATAAAAATGTGATTAAATTGCGATTAATCACGAGTTTACTTATGACAATCATGCGATTAACTGGGATTAAATATTTTAATCGATTGACAGCCCTAATAACTTTTTATATATATATTTTGCCACATTAGCCTGTTTGCAGTGTTCCTGTAGAGAGATAGTTTTTAAGACAGGAGGTGCTCACCACAGGCCTTTTCCTGCTGCGTTCCTCCTCTGCTGGGACAGACTGTAGATCTCCTGCAGCTGCTTCTTCTGTTCGTCACTCAGAGATTGTGTTAGCATCTGATACCAGCCTGCGTCTGAGCTCTGAACGCCTGCAATGCCACATAAACACAAAACTCTTTTTCAGAATGGACTAGTTTAATATGAAGGAAACAGGGTGGTGCGAATGTTATTGTAGTATTTCTAGGACTGCTGTCTGCATCAACCATGTGAACACATCTACAAAGATTAAACTGTTTTTCTATAAACAAAAATCTCTAAATCTCTTTTTACCGATAGTTGATTGCTGGCTTTAGTGGAAAAAAATAGCCATAGTTTTTTCGGGTCGCGTTATATAGTAGGAGAGTGGCCTCTAGAGGTAAATCACTGGCACTATGTGCTGTTCATTTGAATTGTGTTTTTTATTCATTTTGGATGTAAAGTAATCCCTCCTTTATCTCGGTGGTTAAGTTTCAAAACAGACCACGATAAATGGATACCACCCCAAAAAATCCTTTTAATTTAAATTATTTTAACATAAAACTTGGTAAATCGGGGGATTACTGAAACTGTTTTTATTTATTCAGTGTCTTATTTTTCTCAATATTTATTAATAAAATTAATCTAATTATATTGCATAGTGCATCATGCATGTATCTCATGATTCGATACTGTTTGATTATTTTACATTTTTGAAATCAATTTCAGTACTATTTTACACGCAGTTTTTTATTTATTTATTTATTTATTAAATAATTTTTATTTTATCCAGTATCCATTTTAAATGCTATCTACCTTTAATATAGATTATTATATCCTTCCTGGCTGCTTAAAAAAATCTGCCTATTTTCCTCTCAGACCCAAACCAAAAAGGTGCTTCCACCCAAAGTTTTTTTACACCATTCATCTACAGACTGTTCTGCAAGCAAATCTTATACAAGCAACGATGCCAGAAAGTCCCTGTGATCACACCTTTTCGTTATGCTGCTGCTGCTACGTTCCTACTGAAGTGGACATTGAGTGCATAGATGTCTACAGGGGTATCGGAAGAGGTAGCTCAGTGGTTACAACATCGGACTTCTGTTTAAAGGGTCGTGAGTTCAAAGTGATGGGCCCTTGAGCAAGGCCTTCAACCCTGCCCTTAACTATGGTCATGTAACCTACTAGTAAGTGAAGGCTAAAGATCACTTAATCTTGCACATACTGATAACCGAGTCTTGTATAATGGTATAACGGACTGTTACGTACGAAGCAGGGCGGCGGAAAAGAACTGATATTCGTCCTCTCCGTTGTCGTAGTCCAGCGGTGTGCTGTACTCCTCCAGCGCTGTGCCCTCGAGTCCATCCTCATCCCAGTAGTCTTCATCGTCATCATCATCATCGTCGTCCTCATCATCATTGGCACTGGGAGCACTGGATGGATGCATGCTGGAGCTCTTCTCCCCTGCTTCATCCTCATCACTTGGAATCTCCTCTGTAAAATAATAATAATAATATTCATAAGCATTTGGTTTGCAAGAGGCAGATGTAGAGGACAGGATGATCCGCTGTGGCGACCCCTAATGGGAAGAAAAAGATAATAATAATCATAATAATACTATGCTAGTTAAACTCTTACTCATGAAAATACAGAGTGTTTTTTGTTTTTTAAAATAAGAACTGATATTTTCATTCCAGATGTACTAAAACAAACATCCAGCCACTGCAAGTTGTCTACAGATGTCGTAAAAGTAAGTACAATTGGTGTAGCAGGAGAGCACTGAACTACTGAACTGAATTTTACATCTCTCACTGAATTCTATGCCCTTTTCTGGATATAAGCTTCAGAATCCTGAAGGATGCAATCTGATTGGCTCTCTGCACAGTGGCAAGCATGTGATTGAAGTTCAGGGAGTTTAGTGACTAAAGTGATTGTCCTGGTTCGTTGGTTTGAAATTATTTTCTACAAAACAACAAATTCAAAGAAGAATTTGAGGAAATGCTTATTTAAATAGAATTATGATAAACGGCTGAAAGCAGGACATGGAACCGAATAAAAAAAAAGTACATTTCTTTCGCCTTTACATATAGAAATAATAAAATAATAATTTATAATGTAACACTCTAACTCTGAAAATGGCTCGGACAGACCAACATAAATCAAACTTACAGCAGGCTAATGTTCAGATAAGGCCTGAATGCACTAAACTGCACACAGCTCCACCCTTTGAGACCAAACCATGTGACAACCCTCATCAGCTTTAACGTGCTGCATGAGCGGAATAAGATGTGTAATGTGTAGGAGCGGAAATAATTACTCACAAAGAATAAGGCCTTTAAGGTGATGTGCAGCCCCAGACATGGGTACGTTCCTTAAATAGAGAGTCTCACCGTTCTCGTCCTCCTCAGTGCCTTGTGTTCTGGAGAACTGCTCAGGTTTGTTCAGCACTCGTGAGGTGTAGATGTGCTTGATGCCCAGGAACAGGAGGAGGATAGAGGGGATGATCTGGCTGGCCACGCCTTCTAACACCGCTGGCCGGCTGGACAAATCCATCAGCAGACTCAGGCCGATGATGCACATCTTACGATCGTGCAGCCTGCACAGTATGACATCGTTATACCGTATATACACAAACACTAAAGTGTTCATTTTCTTTTTCACAGTGAAATCATACGATGGTGTATTTTCCCATTATTATGTTTACAAATATAATTGGAAATCTGAAGAACAGGTCAGAAAATATATAGTGCAATAGTGGGATATTGGGTACCCAAGGAAAAACTCTGTGTCGTTCATCCACTGGTTGATAAACTGTGCTGTGATTGGCTCAGGGCTGTGGGCGAAGCGCATGTTCTCCAGTGTGTGTATCAACAGTGAAGGACTGTAGTACAAAGCAGCAATGGCCACCTGAAGACACATGGTGCGCAGCTCTGTAGACTTTACCCCACGCGTCAGCCGCTCCAACACCGCTTCCACAAACAGCGGGATGCACTGAGGAGCAAGAAGACGTGTGAAAAAGCTTATAGGTGATGAATAAATCTTATTTTAGAATATGATTCTACTGGAAAGTCTATTACTAGATACTGGGTACTTCTAATTATTATTATTGGTTGCATTGTTTGTAGTTAGTTGTTGCAATCCTGCTGACCTGGTCAATGCCCCGACCCCGGCACTGTAAGATGATGACCTCCAGCAGCTTAGCGGCGTGGCATTCTGCATCTTCCCCTGCATCGCTCGTTAGGACCTGCACACAACACGTTCATGCCAAACCAACTCAAACAAACTTTAGGATATAAAGGAGCAGTTTTATACATTTTAAAAATCTTTTGCTGCCTGCATACAATAAAATACATCAACAGCATTTATCCTCCTAAACTGTTGGTCATTTGGTGCAGAGCCGCAAAGCAAGAAATTATACCTTTTTTTTTTCAATTTAATAGAGTTCCATGATTTGCAGTTTGTTTCATAAAATAAAATCACTTTTTCCATCACAATCTTTTTCTATGCATCGATAAATTAAGCTTGCACTGATTCTGCATGGAGGTTCGACCGTATCATCGGATTAATCGCCACCAATAGTGGATTGCTAGAACTATTGGCAAAAAACCATACCAATAGTTTTTCCGGGTTGCGTCTGAAAAGGTCCACTGTGATTATACCTGTTGTTGTTGTTGTTTTTTTGGCTCACTCTTTTTTCTACAATGTTGAGATTTAAATGATGTAGTTACTGCAGACACTCTGCTCACCTTTTTGCACATGGTGTAAATGACCTCCATGTGTTTGGGATTGGACAGAAGCGTGTCTGTGTCTACAGTTACATAATTGTGTAGGAGAGGCATCATATCTGTAGGGAGAGAACAAATAAATCCCCGTTATCATCATCATCATTATCGGCAGCCGCAACATGTACCGTACTTATACACACACATTATATATATGTATGTTATGTATGTAACATCATTAAGCTCATATATTGAAGACCAACACTTGAGAAAGGATTAGTTTCTTTGTTTATAGCAGGACAGACCCGTGAAATAGTCAAAGCAGTCATGCTGGAAGACGTCGTAAAGGACGCCCAGCAGCTGCCACATCTGGGGAGAGATGGTCTGGCATGTGAGACCGAACGCCAGCGACAAAATCTCTTCATAGAACTCTGAGACACACAAACACAAAATTGTAGTAATGATATAGAAAGACTATATTCACTTTCTAATAAAATTCTATATTAAAACTTTTACTAAATATGTTTTTTTATATAATTTATTCATATCAAGCTGTCTATCTATTTAATATGCATGCCATTACAAGAATATAAAAAAGAAAGCAAGGGTCCCATCTTGTGGCCAAGCATATTATGATACTTGTATTACTATAATAATACTTTAAATAACTGATCTTTTATTTCCGGCACAATGAAAATGACTCCACACACACACCTGCCATACCTATGATGGGCTTCTGGAGCACAAGGCCGATCACCTGCAGGCAAATCCCCTCCAGCTGCTGAGTGATCTGTGATGAAAAACATGGACAATCAAGTATCATGCTGATATTTTCCATGTGTAGATTAGTATCTACAGTATCTAGACGTGTGCATGAGTCCCGACCTCTTTGTGGTCCTCCATGACAGTGAGGATTGTATCTATGGTGCTGAGGATCCCCAGTGCCATCACAGTCTTATCTTCACTCTCCTCGTACTCCTCACTCTGCAGAACCTTACTGAAGATCTCCGCCTGCACAGAGGAGAAACAGGGTTTACTCTGCTGATCTGCAGAGAAAAGTAGACACTTGTACTTGAGGGGTAAATAGGGGGTTCTGAGGGGTAAATAGGGGCAAGATTGAGGGCACATTGGCATCTCAATTTTGACTTGCATGTCTATGTACTTGCCTTGCAGAACCTCGCTATTGGCATGAATATTAATTATAAATATTAACAGGATTGTGCTCAGGTTAACTTTTTAAAAAACATTTTTATAGCATCATTTCCAGTATGATATATACATTTCCATATGACATGACATATGATATAGTGTCATTTCCAGTAAGGGAACCCTGTGAACATTGTGGGATTTTTGGGAACTTTGTGGGAACTTCCCAGGGCACTGGAAATACTAGGCAGCTGACTGAGGCACACAAATAATAAAACAACAAAAAGGACATATTATAACAAACGCTATAATTTTATGAAATGACTTACATGAATAAAGAAAAGAGAAACTGACTTCTAGCCAAGCAACTAATTCACTTTATATTACTTTATAAATTTCAATAAACTAAATGATCTGTGGTGAAACAATGCTACTGATTTACCACATAAGCAGTAGCCTTTCATTTCATTTATACAGTATTATAACAGGAAGCATACCAGGTTTTGGGTCATATCTACAGCGATCACTGCGACCTCCTGATTGTATTCGCAGATCATTTTCTGGATCACGCTCGTCAAGTCGTCGTTCTCAGTCTCTTTAATGACGTGCAGCAGCTCCTGCATCACAGGCCTGATAAAGGGCCGTAAGTAGATCTTAGCTACACAGACAACATTTTGAGAGCCAGTTAGTTTAACAACTGCATCAGTTACAACAGCTATAAATACTGTGTGTGTGTGTGTGTGTATGTGTGACTGACCTTGCTCCTGGTTGCTGACCAGAGTCTGCAGCGCGATAGCCGCCTCGACTTTGACAGGCATCTCCTGGTCATTGATGAGGTCTTGTTTGACGAGTTCCACTGCGTTCCTCAGGACCAACTCGTTGTGGAACTTCAATGAGCTGAAGCAGTGCAGAACCCAACAGGACTAAATGGGGGATAAAACAGAAGCACAGCAAATAAACGCACACATACACTGACTGTGTTTCTTAATGTGTACCACTAATTTATATGCATGATTTTGAAAACCAATCATTCTAATTCCTCTAATTATCAAACCACACTTTTATCCTAAATCCCTCCATTTACCCATACGATTATCTCTATTTTACTTTAATCCAATTATCTATTGATCCATCTGTCCACCTGTCCAATTATCCAAATATTCATACTTTTAATCCAATGATTCATCCATTCATCAAATTACCCACCACTTGTCCATCCATCCCTTTAATCCAATTATTCATCCATTAATATTATCTTTTTATCCTCTTATCAGTCTATCCACATATCCAATTATCCACCCAATTATCTGTTTATCTGTTCATCTATCTATTTAATTGTTCATTATCTATTCCATCAAAACCTCCAGTTTTCCATCTATTCATTTGTTTATCCATTTATCCACTTATCAATCCATCAAACCCATACATTCATTTAATTATCCTTCCTTTATTAAGCAATTCATAATCAATTCATCTATCTATTTATGTGTCTGTCAAGCCATCTGTCCATCCATCCTTCCATCCATATACTACTTAAATTATCAACACGATTATCAATCAACCCAATTATCAATCCATTCAAATAAATCAATCTAATTATCCATCCACCCCGGGCGTGTTTTTCCTCACCCTGGCACGCAGGTAGCTGAGGTTGGAGTTAAGTAAAGGAAACACATAGTTCTGTAACACGAGCTCCATCTGATCTCTGTAGATCTGCTTCTACAAAAACAAAGGAGGAATGAAAGAAGAGATGTCATGCATATAAACGAGTAAATATACTCCTATAGAGTCTTCAAATTTTACAAACCTTTAACAACGGATCAGACAGAGCCCCGATGACGTGCAGCGCCCCATCTGTCCTGCGTGGGTCGGCGCTGGGGTTCATCAAAATCTGATGGCAGAACTCCATCATCTTGGGAAGGACCTGATCCAGCATTGAGCCCAATTTATATTACGAACACCAAAAATATTGACGCACACAGGTAATATATAAACCGGCATAGAAACGAAATCTGAAACGAGTATCCACCTCCTTCCTCTTTCTGGAAGCTTTGCACAGCAGAGTCTGAGCCGCAGTGGCTGGAAAAACGTGGTCATCGTACATATCTATAACAGCGGGAGAGGGAGTAAAGACGGAGAGATGGACGGAGACATAAATGAGACAACAACCAACAGACTGAGATGGCAGAAGAAGGAAAAAAAATCTCAAAAGGAACTAAAGGACTAACTGAATTTCATGCGGATGTACTCGTATGGGTCTTCCTGCCACAGCTTCTCATCTTCGTCTTTATAGCACATCAGAGGGAAAACCACCGCCTGAGTTATTGTCTGTGGAAATTTTTATATCAAGACTATAATATAATATACATTGATACAAGTTATATACAGGAATCAACTGAGGCCAGTATACACACACCTGATAGAATCTCCAAAAATGAGACATCATAAAAATTCTAAAGTTTACATACGCTTGATTCTTAATACTGTGTGATGTAACAATATGGATACATGATAATCCTTATTTTTCTCTCCCTTGTGAACACCCTTGTGGCTAAATGAACAGACATCTGCATAAGTACACGCTAAAATCTAGTGGAACATCTTCCCAGAAGAGTGGAGGTTATTATAACAGCAAATGGGAACTAAATGTGAATGTTCAAAAAGCAAATGTGAATCTTGTGGTTAGGCGTTATACTGTCTCTAATCCTCACCAGTATGTGTGGCTTCATCTGTTTCCACGTGATGGCGTGAGAGATGCTCCGTGTCAGGTAGTTCAGAGCTTGCTGAAGCACACGTGGACTCACAAACTGCTTCTGCCTGTGCTGGTCAATCACCTTTAACAAAACCTAGAATGACACCCAACAACACACCTGTTTTACACACATCTCATCACATAGTGTCAGTGTGCTGCATTTGATAAACTGTTAGTGAAACTTTTTTATTTATTTATTTATTTATTTTTGTGTACAAAAAAAACCCCCTCTAAATAAAAATCAAACTATTGTTCATCTTTCAAAAAAAAAAAAAAACCCACATCATCATATTTAATAATTAATACAAATTTAGTTAATATTTAATATTCATAATAATTCAAATTATAATATATCCTAAAGCCACGCCCATTTTGCCTCTTATTGACCATTCCGTCTAAAAGCAAGCGAACATTTTCTACCTGTTGTATCCCAACAGCGTAAGTCTTTAAGAAAAAATCTGCAAACTCGTAATACTCCTTGGTCACGTTGCCCGGGCTCCCGTACCTACGAACAGAATGAACAAGGAAGTACATCACTGTGGACAGGTTACTGTATATCAAAGACTTGATAACAATACGATATATTTGTGTTGTTCGGTCACCTCTCGAACATCCTGGTGATAATATGAAGAGCCCATTTCTTACACTTCCACCACACTAACTCGGGCCGATCATCTTCGTCCACCTCCAGAGTCTCCTGCGAATCAGAGGCAGACCTGCTGTGAGACCAATGCAGAACGCCAACTCGCTGAGCAACTGAAAATTAGCCTTTGATCTCATAATACATGCACAAAACGTACAGGAGGGACGTCTCGATCCACAACTGCTCTCAGGATCTCCATCCACTGGGTCATGACTGTGTTACTGAGTAGCTGGAGAGGCAGGGAATACTACACACACACACACACACACACACACACACACACAGTGACTGATATATACTAAAAAATAATGAATTGTGTAAGTATTAAAACTCTTGCTCCTGCTCTGAATAATCGATGACAAAAAGAGAAGTTACCGTTTTTCACTACTAAGTGAATTATTACACAATTACATTGTGTCCTATTTTTTATTCAGTAAAGAATGTCAAATGTATTGTTTCTATCCATTTAAACTTACATTTAAGGTTGTAGAAAGCTCTGTAAAAACAAATTACTGTTTCTGTATCATACCCTGTATATGTCGTTCTCCTTGTTATGTCAAAGTCCTAAATCCTGCTCCATCCATAGGAACAGCTTTACTGTAACTGGAGACTCATTCTAAACATGCTAAATACACACATCCTTACAGAAAACCTCACCATCCCATTGAGCAGTTTAATCTGTGGATTTACATTATATGGATGAGTACGAGTGCATTGATAAAAGCCTCAAAATCGTGACTACCGTCTTAGCTGCTGTTATAGAAACCTAAATAAAACACTGACTTATCAGACTTAGGAATCCATCTACGTTGTGTTATAAAAACAAGATAATATACTCTATGCTAACCTGCACGAGTGCATGGAATATCTTGAGGATCTGTTTCTGGATGAGGACAGAGAAAACCGTGGCGTCAGGCATCAGCTGAGCAATGAGCTGTTGGATCCTGGGCAGGAAGAGCTGCATAGCAGCCAGCAGGGGGATCCTCTCCTCCGCCTTCCGAAATCTGCCAACAACAACCAAGATTAGGGGTGTAACGGTGCACCTATTCGTACTGAGCCCGTTCAGTACAGGACTTTTGTTCTGCCTGTGTGAGAAATCGCTGCCACTTCCTGCCATCGCCAACGATTTTACGACAGTCTAGCAATAAGGATCCTTTTTCGTTCTTAAAAGAGAAAATCCTGACAATTTCGCATATTAAGGGAGTGAATGAATGAATGAAGGATGGAAGGAATGAGTTCATTTTACAAAATAAATTGTAAAAAAAAAGGTTTTAAAATAGGTTTTAAAAATGTTGTTGTTCACAAATGTTAATAATAAACAACATTAATAGAAAATAAAAAAAACACAAGCTATTTTATGTTTTGCACTTTATCCCCTTAACCGTACCCAAATTAAACCGAACCGTGAATTTTGTGTACCATTACACCGCTAACCAAGATACACCACTACACCCACTAAACACTGAGCTGTAACGCTCGACTTATATACAGAATATCTGATACACCCTTCAGGTGTCTAAGTTTGACTGATCGACATGAAATTCGGCTCCCTGTAAAGCAAATAAACTACGGTAAATACTCACTCGTAGCTTTTGACGAGTTGGTAGAGCGCGAGAAGACTCCCGTACCAGCTCCCGCTGTTCTGAGACTGCAGGAAAAGGCTGATCTTGTCGACGATGCCAGTCCAGCGGCCGGGGAAATCGTGCTTTATAATGGTGCGTAAGCAGACTGTGAGCTGTGCCCTGCCCATCAAAAATATATCAAGTCAAGACAAGAAGCTTTTATTGTCATTTCAACCATATATATAGCTGACGCAGTACACAGTGAAACCAGACAACGTTCCTCCAGAACCCTGGTGCTCCAGTAAACAACATAGAACTACATCACACAACATAGAGCTACAAAACAGAACATAGAACTACAAAACAGAACATAGAGCGACATCACACAACATAGAGCTACAAAACAGAACAGAGAGCGACATAACACAACATAGAGCTACAAAACAGAACATAGAGCGGCATTACACAACATAGAGCTACAAAACAGAACATAGAGCCACAAAACCGAACATAGAGCTACAAAACCGAACATAAAGCAACATCACACAACATAGAGCTACAAAACCGAACATAAAGCGACATCACACAACATAGAGCTACAAAACAGAACATAGAGCTACAAAACAGAACATAAAGCGACATCACACAACATAGAGCTACAAAACAGAACATAGAGCTACAAAACAGAACATAGAGCTACAAAACAGAACATAGAGCTACAAAACAGAACAAAGAGCTACAAAACAGAACAAAGAGCGACATCACAACATAGAGCTACAAAACAGAACAAAGAGCTACAAAACAGAACATAGAGCTACAAAACAGAATATAGAGTAACATCACACAACATAGAGCCACAAAACCGAACATAGAGCTACAAAACCGAACATAAAGCGACATCACACAACATAGAGCTACAAAACAGAACATAGAGCTACAAAACAGAACATAGAGCTACAAAACAGAACATAGAACGACAAAACAGAACATAGAACGACAAAACAGAACATAGAGCGACATCACAAAACATAGAGCTATAAAACAGAACAGAGTGACATCACAGAACACAGATCTACAAAATGGAACATAGAGCGACATCACAGAACATAGAGCAAAGGACTAATGTAACAATAAGAAATAAAACAGTGTAATAAACACAGTACAGACAGAGTGTGTGTGTGTGTGTGTGTGTGTGTGTGTGTGTGTGTGTGTGTGTGTGTGTGTGTGTGTGTGTGTGTGTGTGTGTGGATGAGTGAGTAACTAACCGTACGGACTCCGGACACCGGATGATGGCCTCCACCATGTTCTCTCGGATCTGGCTGCGGTCGTTCTCGTGGATGTTGAAAGGGAACATAACCTCGCCTAGAGACGGCTCACGGTCCTGCCAGTACTGACTCACCATGTTCTTTAGGTAGATGGCAGCTGTGATGAACAAAGAGTTTGAATGTAGCTTTTCTAATTATAAATAATAATAATCATCATCATGATCAAATAATCATTAAAAGAAAAAAATATTTGCATCTGTTTAGTGTTCATTTATTGATTTTTTTTTAATAGTTCATATTTTAACATATATTACTACAATATTACTATCAATGTGTGTTTTTCTTAATAATTATTTCTCATTATTTAGTATAAAATGTTGCTGAAAATTTTCCCAGTTAACAATTTTGCATATATTTCCTATATATTTTCGTTCTAATAAAACTACCATAATTTTCCGGACTATAAAGCGCACCCATATATAAGCATAGCAGTATTTTGGGAATAGCCTGGCACTGCATTTTTCCGCTATTACTGCATGTGTGCACACTGAGGATTATGTACTTATTATTTTCTGATGCTGATTTCTAAGGTTCTTTGACTAACCCGTAACGCTGTTGCCAAGAAAAATAAAAAGCAGGTTTCATTGGTTTTTCAAATTTCATTGGTCTAATGTTATGTCGCTCAGTTTTTTGGCTTGGAATTTGTGAAACCGGGAAAAACCCAGGAAAAATTCATAAATAAGCCTCTTCGTTGTTTAAGCCGCAGGGTTCAAAATGTGGGAAAAAAGTAGCGGCTTATAGTCCGAAAAATACAATATGTTATTATTATTATCTCACTTCAGTGCCATTACATTAAATTTATGCTTAATTACCTTCTTTTTGATTTACTTTGATTAAGTTATGATTGAAAAAGCATGGCCCTAGTTTCTTAAAAAAATAAATATATAATCTGCATAAATATTTGCTGTGCATGCTGTTATTCTCCTTATAAAAATATGTTGCAATCTTCCAACCAGACAAATCTGCCTACTAAAAAAAACATACGATGTAAAATTATATTGATGTAACACCATGTATTGTTTTTACATTGTACCTTTATTAGTGTTCTAGGACCCTATATAGTGAACATATACATGCAAATCCATTACAGGGAATCCTAATGGGAACATGGCCAAATAGTTGTTTTATGGATGACACAAAGAAATGCACACGTGTCTGTGTTTTATATGGTCCTATATAGAAATTGGTTGACTTTGGAAAGAAGAAGAAGAAGAAGAAGAAGAAGAAGAAGAAGAAGAAGAGAAAGAGGAAGAAAAGTCATTATAATGCTCTTACTGAAATGAGCCAAAATTCCCACGCCAGCAGTGAGAGTTTGTGTGTGTGTGTGTGTGTGTGTGTGTGTGTGTGTGTGTGTGTGTGTGTGTGTGTGTGTGTTTGTGTCTGTGTGAGTCCTGACCTGCCTGCCGTACAGGAAACTCCACCTGCTCGGACACAATGATTTGCAGCAGAGTCGGAGCAAAGTTGATGATCTTGTAAGACTGGGAAAATAAATAAAGCACAAATATATTGAACTCATTTTACTGCAGTGGCATAAAATATAGACGACAAATTTGTAAGTGTGTTAATCTCCTCTAAATTATTAATACAATACTAATAAAATAGCTGACACCCTCTTCTCTCTCATCAGTGATAAATCTAAAAAACATAAATAAAAAATACATTTGTAAATAAAATCTAGAATCTCAGCGATTTTGTGACATCTCGTGCCACGAAATAAAGTGTTTCAATAAGTCACTCTCTGTTTGTCCTATCTCTCCATCCCCCCCCCTCCCCTCCCCCACCACTACGACCTGTACTAACTGCAGTCACTAAGAACCAAACCATAAAATCATTATCCTTCCTTTTAATGACATTAAACCTGCACAAGACCAAATCAGTGATCTAAAACATCACACTGCCCAGATTGCTCGATTCTCTTGTTTTGCATCTCATCTCTATCCAGGTCACTTCAAACAGGACTGTCTATTATCCAGGGTTATTCCTACTTACCATTGTATAAAAGGTCACCTTTTCTTCATCTCCATCACTGCCTCTTTCCATCCATCTCTCGATCAATCTACCTGCATTAATCATTAACTCCTTCTTTCCTTTTCCCCCCCAATACCCCCGACCTCTCTTTCCATCTAACTAGCTGTTTCACTCTTTCACTCCATTTCACTTGTATCACTTTATTCTTCCTCTTTCTTTCAACAGTCTGTCATCATTTCTTCATCATTAACTCAACCTTCAAAGCTCATGACAGTTCCAAACTCCCAGACTGCCTTAATCAAGCCATTAACTATATAGTTCAGAGATGCTTTTTCCTATATGAAGGGCCAAAATATTAAACTTGATTAAGGACCATGGGCCGGAAATAAACATTGCATTGTACTAAACATTAAAATGAAAGTTGCTCTGCTTTCTCCAATTTATGATTCCATAATATAAAAAAAATAAATACATACAAAACATCGCTCTTAACTAATACAGTTTTATTTTCAACATTCAAGTTCAGTGAAACTTACAGTAGGAACGAATAACAAGCAAGCGGAGTGATTGCGCAATAGAGTTCATTCGGCTATTCAGTGACCCCTAATGAGAGACATGGAGCTGAATCTTTTTTTTTTTTTTTTTTTTTTTTTTACAAATAGCATTTTTCTCCCTTTTTTTTTTTTTTTAACTTTATCATATATGGCATAGCAGGCAAAAGTCATCACAGGCCATATTTGAACCCATGGGCACTAGTTTTGGGCATTTTTGTGTTAGTTTAATCATAAAACTAATCCAGTCTGGAAAGGGTGATTAATGTATCAGGGCCAATTAATATCTAAAAAAACAAATTAAATATCACATTTGGAAGGGATCAGGATGCAGGGTCGTGGACTTTATTCAGCAGAAATAATGCCAGGTAGTTCAATGGAAGGCCCCAAAAACACAGGCAAAGCACAATCCTTATATTCCATCTTCTTATTTTCCAACCATCACCTCTTCCGCTACCGATATCTCCAAATACCAAGGTTCCTTCACACTTAACAAAATAACGGCGGCAGAACTCATCCATCATGGTTAAAAAAATATATATACATCATGTGATTTCGATTAGATTGTGCAATGTAAATGTACAGAACCTATGAAATGCAGTTGGCATCTAACCACAACTGCATAAGTTACAACAAATAGCAAGATTATATATTTTTATTATTATAAATACATATATTTGCTCATGGTCCAGGCTTCAGCCTGTTCATGAGCCTCAGGCACGGAAACCACCTCAAACCCTGACCATCTATTCTTCCGACACATTTATTACTTCTGGCAAATCGTCTTTTTAGAGGTTAAGAGCGTTGCTTCTCGCTGATGTTTCAATTTCACTGATTGTAAATACACATATCACTCGCTCTAAATATACTGATTTGTGATACAGGACAGAGAGAAATAATAATGCACAAAAAATAAACACTATAGATGCACATCATAAAGGTTTAAGATCCCAGTGTCACTCTAGAAGAGGACATGTTTTCTTTGAGGCTTCCTCCTGTCGTCTCGGGGAGTTTTGTGTTGCTCACTTGGTCTACATCCGGGTTCCTGTAAGGATGCTTTGTAACAAGTCAACGGTATCCAAGGCCTTCACCACCTCCACACACACACACACACACACACACACACAACAACAACAACAAGCTGAATGTCCAACACACCAGATCACACAGGCCACAATCAGAAAACAGATTCTCCAGGAAATCTGACTCTCATCTGCCATGTTATTTTATCTCATTCATCGTGTTACAGTAATGCTAAGGCTGAATGATGTACAGGAAAATTAAACAAACCGTTAGATACAATGACAGGAAGCACTGATGCAGAACATCACTGTCATCCTCATTCCTTTATTCCTCTATTAGCGTCAAAACATGAATATTATTATGGAATATGTTTCTTTTCGCTGCGAAACCAAAAATCGGCACAAATAAAAAAGTGATGAACAAAAACCACACACCTGATTGAGCTCATTTTCAGCCGCTATTCTAAGATTCGGGTCTATAGTCCCCTTTAAAGCCTGAATAATCCGATTGGGATCCATTTGAAGCAGAAGTGCACAATAACCGCAACTTTTTTTTCTTCTCTCTTGACGGCTAGCTAATTTAGCTAGCTTTGCTAAGTGTACACAAGCCGCATCTGAATAATCAGACTACATTAGACTCCAAAGTGCACTCCATAGGGCGGAACGGTCACGGTATACTGTGCTATGTAGTGCACAAATGTAGGGACTAACACGCTGTTTGGTATCCAAGCCAAGTTCAATGGGTCAGGCCTGCCTCTTTTGCCGGTATGCAATAAGACATTGTCGCAAAACAACGTCATTCAAGGAGCGGTTTACGGCAGTTAAGTGGGTGCTATGGAAACATAAAGGCGAGTATACACCAGCAGGCCTTGTTGAACCGGAAGATGGTGGTCGGTGGAGGGGTTTTGGCCTTGGATGTGCTTGAGAAAAATGTCGTTTGGAGAAAAGTATGCATTGTGTAAAAACTTAATAAATTAAGCAAATGTATATTTTGTGGCATTTTGAAATGTAAAGCTGTTTGTTTTAACCATCTTTACCATATGTAAGTATAATATATAAGTATAATTTGCAGAGAAACATCTCAAAACTATCATTCAGATTTAAGGAATAATTTGTTTTTAATAATTAACATTTTTACAATTACATATTAATGTCCATGACATTATTATTATTATGTATGAGGGCCAAATACCAATATTTGTTTTAAGGTTTATATATATATATATATATATATATATATATATATATAAAACCTTAAAACAAATATTGGTATTTGGCCCTCATACATATATATATATATATATATATATATATATATATATATATATATATATATATATATATATATATATATATATATATATATATAACAAAAAATATGTTTTTATTATTGAATGCTTGATTCTAATGTGCGCATGCGCAGTTTTACCCTAGTTCCGAGTCTTTTTGTCCCTTCCGACTTGCCGTATTGTTGTTGCTGAAAACTGTCATGGCGGTGTCCTGGAGTGTTTTCGCCTACATATGTATACGCGTGTTTTCTTGACACTGATCGAAATGATCGTTTTAGAAACAGCAACTTTATCAATTAGCATGTATGTAAAGTTTATATTTGTGATTTAAGGTGTTTCTCCTGAGACTGTAGTCTACATTGTTCGGTTAGGTTAGTTAGCTGGTGAGCTAGGTTGCTAAATCAGCTGTTGTCCGTTGGTCCAATTCGGGTTGCAGTTTGATCCGGAATCTTCTGCTGTCATGGGCGAGGCTGTGCGTGAAGATGAGCTACGGCCGGTCCCCAGAGAAAGAGCCGTGCTAGAGAGCTTCTTCACGCAGCTCGGGATGTTCTGGTTTGACCGAGCTAAAGATTACGTGGAGAAGGAGAAGGAGCAGGGCAGCAGGAGCGCCGCGGCCATCTGGAGCTCTCTGCTTGCTGCTCTGGCGCACCTGGCGGCCGCGGAGAAGGCCTACCACAACATGACCTTCCTCGGGCAAAAACTAGGTAACAACACTGGGTGGAAATGGGAGTTGGCGTGAAGATTGGGTTGATGGTAATGGGGATGAGAATTTAGATGCTGGGGATGGGGATTGTGATTATTGGCATGGGGATTGGGATGACTGGGATAAGGATTGTAAAGAGGTTTTGAATGATGAGGATCAGGGTGATGGGATGTGTATCGGGATCACGGGGATAGGAATTGAGATGGGATAAATTTAGAGATTGGAATGTTTGGGTGGGGTGGGGGGTAAAATGGTATGAAGGGTGTAGTGTAATTGAGATGTTTGGGATTGTGGAGTTTGGCATGATGGGAATTAGCATGATTTTTGGGTTATTGGGATTGGGCTGAGGACGGGGATGATTAGGATTAGGTTGAGGATGTGGTCCTGCCTAATAGTTTAATGGGCATCACTAAATATCTAATGTTTAAGATGTTGTATTAATTCACAGATTTTTCTCTCTGGGCCTAAAGTACTGAACAAATCAGTATTTCCCTGCTCTAATACACACCAACTAATCAGCTACTCACCAACCCTTTTTACTCTGAAGTACAAATCCACTAAAAACTACACAGGGATTTTCTCCAGGATCAGTGTTTGGTATACAGTTGCTCACGAGGTTTATGTGTTTATCAAAGTTGAGAAATCTGTGCAGTTGAGTATAAAGATCCCACCTCTTTCAGTGTACTGAGTGATTCTGAGATTTAAACTAACAACCTTCTGGTTAAAGGATTTGTAAAAGCAAATTAGCAAAAAATATCATGGCTACATGATCCAGTAACGATCAGCTTGAACATGATTTCTCTCTAGGTAAAGTCTAGCCATGCTTTTGTGATGTTTTTGAGGGAAACACATGGGGGAAGCCATACTCAAAAAGCTAAAAGCTTTTGAACAAAGTAAATAAAGTATTAAAATACATTATTTATTAGACATTAATTTGGATACTAGCACATTCTATAGATGCTTGTAATAAAAATATATCCAGAGCTAGTAGCCTGCATCTCCATTGGCATGTGATGAGGCACAGATTGAGGAAATGTTGCTCATGCAAACCTCCTAAAGATCGGTTTTGATTTTTCAAGCTTACTGTTGATTTTAGTCAAATCTAGACAAGCCCTTGGAAGCCTACAGCTTAAAACCTCATTTTATTTGTTATTTTATAAAGTCTTACAGTGAGACATTACTGTGGTCATGATGTGTATTTGACCCCTGGGGGTATCTATAAAGGAGTGGACCAACTGCAGAATCTTGAGGAACGCCGTAATCAGTTGATTATTAGAACAGATTATCAATTTCCCTCCATTATTTATTATAGATTCCATCTCACTGCGTTTACTACTGTTTTCTTCAAAGAGCTTAAAGTTCGTAGTTTTTATATATACAGCAGATGGTGCCAGAGTGCCATTTTTCCGAACGGCTCAATTCCTCCTGCAGATGGCGCTATTCAGCTTGGTAAGAACTCCATTAACACTAACGATAACCCAACCGATCTTGTGGTTGTGTTTTTCAGGTGGCCAGTCGTTCTTTAGCAGGAAGGATTCTATAAGGACCATTTACACGTCCCTGCAGAACGAGCTTAAGAAAGTGGTCTCCATGGGACGCCCGGCCTCGACTGCCTCCACACCGTACCTGGAGGAGCTGCTTTCACATTTATCTGAGCAACTCTGCTACTTCACGCAGGCCAGGATGGAGCTGGCTGACTTGTACGAAAAGATGCACTGCCTCGCGAGCCAGAAAACGGTCAACTCTGAGGAGCTGGTGAGCACGCTGGAGAGCATCCTGCACAAATACAGCTCCAGGTGAGTAGAGAAGAAAGGTGCAGTCACGTGATTAGTGCTGCAACTAACGATTATTTTAATAATCGATTAATCGGATCATTCATTTTTTTAATTAATCGGATTATTATTCTTTTTTCAATTAGATGTTTCGCTTATTTTAAGTATTTAAAACCCTAATTCAGGGTATTTCTGTATAAAAGATGTATTTAAAAAATGCAAATGCCACATTGAGATTTAACCATCTTGACTTTAGACATTTTAAAGCTTGTGGCTGCTGGTTGAGAAGGACATGCTGGATTTGATTCTTTACTACGTTCAAATGTTTTTCAATGGTGTATATATAATTTATGCATATATTACATTTTTATACAAAATTAAATAAATTGTATACAAAAGTCTGTTTTTATACAAAAATTGTTAAAACAATGTATTATATTTGATATTGATTATTTTTAAACATGGTTGTCAACTTGCCTTAAAATGTCAATTCAAGATGGTTAAAAGCAATATGTGGATTTTTGCTTTTTTTTTTTTTTTTTTTTTAAAGTACACTTTAATACATAAATACCCAGAATCAGGGTTTTATATACTTATAATAAGCAAAACATCCAATTAAAAGGGTTTTTTTTGTATGAAAAACTGATTAAGCAAAGTAATCGTTAGTTGGAGCCCCCTCCTCCATTCCTCAGTCATCTTCTCACATTCCAGAATCTTGTTGAAAAATCTGTTTAAAAACTCCACTAAACCATAGAAGTTGACATAGTGCTAAGAAAAAAAGGAAAGAAAAAACCCCACTGCATCTCTCCTAAACCTCTCTGCACTTTTACCGATATGTCATCTGGTCCAACCGACTTTCCACTCTTCATCCTCTTAATCGCTGCGCTCTCTTCCTCCTTACTAATCCTATTCACTTCCTGCTTCACATCTCCACACCATCCAACATTCTCTCTCCTTATTTTCCTCATTCATCAGCTGCTCAAAATACTCCCTCCATCTTCTCAACACACTGTCCTCACTAGTCAACACCTTTCTATCTGAATCCTTTATTGCTCTTACTTGCAGCACATCCTTCCCAGCTCGGTCCCTCTGTCGGGCTAATCGCTATAAATCCATTTCTCCTTCCTTAGTGTCCAACTTCTCCTAATTTTCTCATTTCTCTGTTGATCGCAGTTCTGTTTTGCCAACCTATTTCTCCTCATGATCTCCTGCACTTCCTCATTCCACCACCACATCTTTGTCTTCATTGCTATTTCCAGATGTCCCACAAAGTACCTTTCTAGCTGCCTTTATCATCACTTCTGCAGTAATTGCCTAATCATCCAGCATTTCCTCACCACCACCGAGCTCCTGTCTGACCTCTTCCCTGAGCCTCACTCTACAGTCTTCCTCCTTCAGTTTCCACCATCTATTCTTCTTCCAGTCCTCACTCTCCTCCTCCTCTCCTTCCAAATCTGGCGGATTTTGGATTATCTTTTTTTTTTTTTTTTTTTTTATCAATCGGCATCGGTTGATTTGTGCTGCAAATTAGGCTGATTTATTATTATTGTCAGGCGCATCTGACAAACCGTGTGTGTACTTCTATGCTTGCATGAGGAAACATCTCTTTCATACCAGCAGGTGGCAGTAGTGTGCTTTCGGCGATCATTACAAAAAGAATTCGTGTTGCTTTTTTCAATCATGTCTGCTAAATTACAAAGACAAGATCTAGAACGACAAGTGTGTTCTGTTTTATTTTATTTTAAATAATAATATAATACATACATACAGAAACGGATTGAAAAGAAAAAAAATCGTGCAAATGGCCACGGGTGTTGTGGCGAGTTCGAGTCAGGAGTTTCTTCCATCATTTATTCTTCCCAAAATGTCCTGCTTGCTGTTAAGTTGACGCTGAACTGAATGTTGGTGATCAGTAGAAACCACCAAGCACCAATCAGAACAAGTTCATAAGAGCGTGTGCTCGACCCTGATTGGTGGCTTATTGACTTAAGTTTTTATCTGCTCATGAATAAAAAGGAACGACTGATGTATTTGAGCAAAAAGTGAGATATTTGACTTTGAAATGTAGTGACGTTAAATTAAGTCTCCCCAAATAAAATTACAGAAATGTGAAAAAAGTATTTAAGTGCAGTAGATTGATTAATACACTGGTTTGTAGTAAATTTCACGTAGGAACTTAAGTTGTGTTGGTAACTAAAGAAACGATGTTAGACTCTTGCTTTTTATATCCAGTTCTAGCTATTCCAGTTTTTCTGTTTGGATGCTGAATAAACTACTGCCACCTGCTGGTACGGGAGAGTTATGTTCTCTCATGCAATTGCAGAATGTACCCACAGTCACCTGCCTAATAATCGGACTAATTTGCAGCACAATAAAATGGCAAAACATCCTCCCGATTATTCAATTGTCCTCTAGAGATCGGTGTTTGTATTATTATTTTTATTTATTTATTTATTTTTATATATTCTCTTGATTCTTTTCTTGTAGTTTGTAGTAGGAATTACAGGGTTATTCCAAAATCCTCTGCCTCTCTCTGCTACTTTAGGACCACCAGACTGGTACAGTTTCTAGTGTAGTTCAAAAAGGACAAGGACATATACATCTCAAACTAGTTGCTTTTAATTGACACTTTTACAAATTAAAATGAAATAACGAGGGAAAAAAAAAAAGACCAGTCTAATGTTATGCACTTTTGCAGCAAAAAAAAACATTATATAATAAGGAATCTCATTCTAAAAATAGATCTCCTGTAAAATATAATTTATTTTTCTATTATTCATTTCGTATAACACTTAAATTGTAACGGTGGTAATAGAGCTAGCATAGTAAAGTTCTTGCATTTGAAGTAAAAGTGGTCGCTTGAATCATATCAGGGGTTTATTTCAAGGGCATTTTGCTTTCAGCTCAGTGTCCATCAATTTTTCTTGTGAGTCTTGAGATACTAACTAGAACTAACTTGTCTCATGAATGTTTTTACATTATTAAAACTGATTGAAAAATTTGACGAGGGCCAAATAGTGGTAACGTCTAGACGACTGGGTCAAAACATCTCCAAAACTGCAGCTCTTGTGGGATGTTTTCCTGATCTGCAGTGTTCAGTATCTATCAAAAGTCATCTACGAAAGGAACAGTGGTGAACCGGCAACAGGGTCCCGGGCGGCCGAGGCTCATTGTTGCACGTGGGGAGCGAAGCATGGTCTGTGTGGTCCGATCCAGCAAACGAGTTTCTGTAGCTCACATTGCTGATGAAGTTAATGCTGTTCATGCTTTACGGGTCACAACTGTTTTGACAGCATGAGGGGACCAACACAAAATTAGGCAGGTGGTCATAAAGTTATGCCTGATCGCTATATAAGTATGTAACTGTACATTTACGTTATATTTGCTGTATTTGATCTATAAGCCTTAATTTGCCTAATTGGTTCTAATTATTTGCAAAATCTAAAATTAAATCCAGAGACTAATCAAGCACCAATTTCCCATCAGCCTAACAGGATTATTCATGGGGAAGGAGCGTAGCATTGCAGCGGTGTGTGTGTGTGTGTGTGTGTGTGTGTGTGTGTGTGTGTGTGTGTGTGTGTGTGTGTGTGTGTGTGTGTGTGTGTGTGAGACGAATGACAACGGGATCTCTGCTGAAGGTGAACTCTGTTAAGGAGAAGCAGAGCTGTTAAGGAGAAGCGAGAAGGACGAGTGATTGATAAAAATAATGGCAGGTTGTGAGTAATCACTAGAGATGGAGAGAAAGACACAGAGCGAATGAAAGAAAGAGAGTGAGGGATGGAGAGGAACAATGCCAGGTTGTGAGTAATCACTAGAGGGAGTGAGACGCAGAAGAAAGTGCGATTGAGAGATGAAGAGGAGCAAGGAGCAGTTGTGAGGGAGAGAGCGAGAGACTGGCTCTCGCCAATGTTATCTGTTCTATTAATCAGACAGAGAGTGCTCTTGGACAGACCCTGCGCTCATCGGCTGTTTGACATGCGTCCGGGGTAGAATGCGATTAAAGCCTGGTTAGATGGTCACGACCTTGAAGGACGAAGCGAGTGGACCATCGTACCGATCTAAATAAATAAACGTCCCAATGACCGATATGAAAATTGTCCTTCATATTGACAGACGTCTGCTGTATGCTGCTGTTGTATGCAGTTCAAAAAGCACATCCTTTCTCTTTACTGAATGGAATGAAGTCTTCTTCCTTTCTGCACAGGCGGTTAAACAGTTGACACGAACGAGCTGCAGGAAACAGCCAATCGACTCGCGCTTCTTCTCCAGTATCTTCCCAAACGTTCAATCAAAGGTCCAATCCTCTGACCACCATCCACCAGTTATGTAACGTGCAGAGGAGTGTATTGTGCTCCATAAGCAAGTCCCCAAAGGCCTTTTTTTCCTGTCTCCTTTTCTTCACCCTCGCTTCCTTTTATTTTAGTTTCTTACACTTTCCCTCTTCCCTCTGTCTCTCACGTCTTTCTTTCATTCTCTCACACTTTCTTGCTGCCTGCTAAGACGTGTAATTAATGTTCAGTCAGGGGTGAAGAATTCGCATGCTGACTCCGAATACGGAGGTGATGTAATGAGCTAAAAGCGGCCGTGCCATTTCCATGACTCCAGTCTCCAACACTAATGAGCCTGGAGAAACGTGCTGGCGTAATGTTTCGAACACGCACACAGTTTCAGGGGTCTCACATGGTGCAGAGTAGATTTTCCTGCTATTTCGTTTGTTCCTTTAGTTATTCTGTCCTCAACATCGGCACCGTTTTTATCCCTTTTGTATCCGTCCATTTTGCGCAGTCTGTGACGGCCATTTTATTTATTCTGTGCTGCAGATTCCATCATCCCATCCTGAGTCGTCTGGAGAGTGGCTTCCAGGTGGAGGTGGATGTGTTGGCTCAGCTGCTTCGTTGCCAGGCTCAGATCTCGGAGTGGCACTTCCTGCCCCCGCTGCTCAACCTGCACGGCGCTCACGCCAAACTGCAGGCGTGGGCTCACGTGTTCGAGCGCCAACGCGAGACTCGCAAGCACCTGTTCGGCGGACAATCCCAGAAGGCCGTGCAGCCGCCACACTTGTATTCGTGGCTGCAGCGCCTTCAGGGGGCTCTTCTGGCAAAGTTCAGCTTTTATTTCCACGAAGCGCTGAGTCGGCAAGCCCCGCCCTCGGAGATGAAGGCGCTGACCGCTCGTACTTCACCCGATTACTTCGGGAAGATCTCGGCCTTCGTCCGGAAGCACGACGCCACCAACGTTTCACTGGTGTTCGATAACCGAGGCATGGAGAGCTTCCAGGGCCACGGCTACCACCATCCACACTCGTACAGAGAAGCTCCCAAAGGTGTGGACCAGTTTCCTGCCGTGGTGTCTGTCCCGGGAGGCGAGCGGCCGATAAACCACTGGCCCAACGTTATTATGATCATGAGCGACCGCGCGGCCGAGCTTAACACACTCGACAAGGTTACATACTTCTACGACGACAAGGTCCAGAGTACGTACTTTATGACCAGACCAGAGCCCCACTTCACACTCGTTGTCATCTTCGACGGCAAGAAGGCAGAGAAGGACTCTCACATTGTGGGTTTTCTGCAAGAGATTTCAAGCTCACTGAGGAACTCCAAACCCTTCAGCACTCTCAAGCCAGGCTCCAAAGGCTGAACATGGTCATGTGACCTGCTTCTTATCCAGCATTCATTAACATTAGTGTTAGAAATGGAGCTTCTCATCCATCTCATTAAAATGCTTCTATTTGAGTCTTAGAGCTGCTGAAACTTTTAATATGTAACCATTCATTTTATTGCTGGAGAAACACCAAGAGGTCCAGCCAACTTTTTTTTTTTTTTGGGTTACTATGAAAAATCGGACCACAGATTTTTTTTTTTTTTTTTTTTTATTTATTCCTTTTTAGTATAATGTATTTCACTCTTGCTGCTATGAAAAAAAAAAATACAACTCTCCTTATTTTTATTACACGATAATCTTTTAATATCTGATCATTTGATTTTATAATTTTTTCTACTGTAATTATTTGCCAAAAATAAAAGTTCAGATATTATTTATTCAATTTGCAACATGTGTGATCGAACAGATTCAACGTGGGAGTTTATGTACTGCAAGCATAATGTTATGTTGTATACAAGTTAACTGTTCACATGCTTGAAAAAATTCAATAATATAAAAAAAAAAATTATAAATAGCTTTCGAAGGTGGCGGTAATTATTTCTAGGTCTGAGAGCTTTTAGATGAATTTTCTGGTTAAAGTTCTCCTCAGATAGCTGTTAGAGACAATTAAAATATCTGCTTAGAAGAGAAATGCTGTTCGGACCAAAAACATTGAACCACTTAGCACAAAGAAGTGTTTCTACTGCTCAGTTCAGAATGATGTTGAAAGCACAACTGTGGTGCGAATATGAAAATGACAACGGGCCCAGCTTTAGCTTGTTTCTACCAAATTGCTGATTGCACCTTAATCCGACTTGTTCGGCTTTGTTTTAACGTGATTGTGTGTTTTTTGTTTTTGTAATGGTTATTCCTGATTTCCTGGTGCCTTTAACTCATTTTCATGTGAATTTAATAATGTGAACATTTAACAGGAATGCAAAATGAAACTCCTGGACTTCATTTTTTCCTGGTTTTTGTTCATTCTCTGATTTCTGACTGATCTGTGAATAAACTGGAATGTTTAACTACGCTGTCGTTCTTTGCGTTTCTTTCGTCTAAAGCAACACTTATATTAAACACAGCAACCTATACTGTGTCAACGAAATTTCCAGCCCCACACAATCCATCTGCTAGTATAAAGTCGATAAACATTTTAAACTTTTTATGGTCTGGGAGCACCACAGAGTTGTCCCCAAGCCACTTGTGTGTTGTCCTGGAAAGATTGTAGTATCAGGCTGCAGCATGGAAAAAAAAATGTATGCATGTATATGTGTGTGTGTGTGTGTGTGTGTGTGTGTGTGTGTGTGTGTGGGTATATGTATGTGTGTATATATATATATATAATTATAAAAATTAGGGATGCACCGAATATTCGGCCACCGAAGATTTTCGGCCGAAAATGGCCCAAAAGTGCATTTTTTTTTTTTGTTTGTTTCTTGTGATGACGCAAACAGAAACCGCTGCCTGCACGTGCATGTCTGAAGAAACATATCTGCGGTGTGGACCTATTTCAGTATATCTGAGAAAGACCCACGATTAGCGATTTGCAAAATATGTAATGCCGAAGTTTCAAGAGGGGGCGCGTCTGCAAAGACTTTCTCCACGTCTGGTTTAATTTATCACCTGAAATCCAAACATCCCGATCGCTATGCTGAATATGAGAGAAACGCGGCACAGGAAAGCAAAACCCCTCCGAGCACGCGCACTCCGTCTGTGGTGGACGTTTTTGAAAAGGCAAGGAAGTTTCCCAGTAAAAGTGTCATGGCAAAGGTCATTACACAAAAGATTATGGTATTAATTGCCTTAAATGATCAGCCATTCTCTGTCGTAGGCTGATCGAGCACATTGAGAGCCGTTATTCCATATCGAGCAGACGACATTTTTCAGAGGTGTGTTTACCTGAGCTGTTTGATGTTGTTGCAACTCACGTTCATAAGCATATAACTGCAGATATTTCAGCAATCAGTTTCACGACAGACATTGTTTGACTTTTTATTTCTTTTATCCTGTGCATTATTGCAATGTGCTATAAATAAATATTTTCATAATTTGTAATTGATTTATCCTTTGAAACTTTAATATTAATGTATGCAATTAAAATGCCTTGATTTTAGTAAGGTTAGTACACAGTCATAGCCATAAATGCAATGGTAATAATAATTGGCATAATTTCTTTCATTGTTTCGGTTTTCGGCCTTGCTTTCCTCTTTTTCGGTTTTCGGTTTCGGCCAAGAATTTTCATTTCGGTGCATTCCCTATATATATCACACACACACACACACACACAAACACTCTTCACTTCTATAGACTTTATATTTATTCACAGTATTATTTTCCAAACTGTTACCACAAATCTGGAGGCACTCAATTGTACAGGACGTCTTTAGATGCGCTATAATAAGACTTAAGACTTTGCATTCGCTTAAACTTGGAAACCCAAACCTGTTCCAGCATGGCAATGTCCCTGTGCACAAAGTGAGCTCCTTGAAGATCTGGTTTACATGCTTTGGAGAGGAAAATCTTGCTGCTATAGAGCTCTGATCTCATCCCTACTGAACACCTTTGTGATGAATTGGAACGCTGACTGCACCCCAGGTCTCCTCACCTACATCAGTACCTGCCTTTTGTAAAAACCTTGTGACTGATAAACACAAAAATCTATAAGCACACTCCAAAATCTAGTGGAACATCTTCCTAGAAGAGTGGAGGGAATTAGAAGAGCAAATTGGGACTAAATTTGGAATGGATTCTCATAAACCACATACCACAATGACCAGGTGACCCAATACGTTTGGCAATATAGTCTATATATGTCTATCTATCTCTCTATTGGGACCTTGGAAGGCACTTCAGCAGGACTACATTGTTTAATAATTTGAATAGTACAATCTCCTACAGCAATACTTTAGTAGGTTATTATATAGAATATAACTAAAGACCAATACATGTACTATTGCTCCATTTCACCATTCATTTTTTTGTACTTAGACCTGTTTTAATCAATACAAAGGATAATTTATTTTCCTTTCTGCAAAATTACCAGTTTCTTTCAATTTATACACTTATTAAAAAAATGGAAAAGCATACCCATCTAATCCATACATTTTTTTTAATTTTAATAAATAATTATACATTTATTAAGAACCTTTTGGTTTCAATCACAGTTTATTCAGCAATATCTGTGTATGTTTTCAGACAAATTGTGTTGTATGGATAGTTTCAAATATAACAGCACGGGCCAACACTAAATATAATACCACAATCCAATTTTTCATCAGATTGTTTATTTAGGTGATAATAGTAAGTTTTGGATGAAACACACTTAGCGATGTCACCGTCCACTTCACAGGTTCCTCTTTATATTTGGAGAACATGATAACTCAATATGTACATGTTGATTAAATGGTGAAAGGAATAATAAACAAAAATGGCTACCATTGCATTCTTCAACACCATGTAATTCCATCTGGACTGTGGCCAAAGTTGGGAAGTAATGAAGTGCAAATACTTTTTCACTGCATTTAAGTAGATTTTTCTGGTATCAGTAATTTACTATTTATATAACTTTTTACTTTCTACTTCTTACATTTTTTAAACCAGACTTGTTACTTTAGTTTTAATTTATTTTCTGTCATTGCACAGCTTTTTCAGTCCACCACTGGTGTGTCATTTCCTGACTCTCACACACCACAGACGTAGACTAGTTTACTAAGCAAACAAAGAGCAAAGTACTCCAGTGCTCATGTTAGTTCTCACTCTCTAGTGTTCTGTATTGTTGAAAGATTTATGATCAAACTCTTGATGTCACCCAAATGAGGATGGGTTCCCCTTTTGAGTCTGGTTCCTCTCAAGGTTTCTTCCTCATAACATCTAAGGGGGTTTTTCCTTGCCACAGTCACCACGGCTGCTCATCAGGGATAAATACACACAATTCACCTTGACTGTTGATTTCTGTAAAGCTGCTTTGAGACAATGTCTGTTGTGAAAAGCCCAATAGAACTAAACTTGACTTGACTTGACAAAGCAGAAGGTACCAAGAAGTGACGCTATCATGGATGAGACAGAGGGAGTCAGTGATGTAAACATGACTGAGAACAGAAACATTCCTGATTACATGATCATCGTCTTTTCTCCGATTGTGTTCTATATGGTGGTTTTCAGCCTGGATACATTCATCAGGTAACAAAATGTAAAATTCTTTTGTATTTATATATAAATATGAGGTGAAGTCCAGTTACCAGCGTGACACTAAAACATGTAGTAGTAATGATTACTTTTTTACTTAAGTACATGTCAGAGCCCAAACATCTTTACTTTAATTTGGGTGAAAAAGTGTTGTCAGTACTTCTCCCCCCCAAATCATTGTGGCTAATTGAAACCAGCTTTAAAATAAACCAAGACAATGATCCGAAGCTTACATTGAATCTCTGTAAACGTTAGCAAACAGGGGGCTGGAGTGTTATCTATAATATGATGACCTGCCCAGTAACTGCATGCAAATTATATTGAACTGTTTTGGGATAAACTGTATCATAAGGTCGGAAAGAAATCTTCAACTAGAAAATAAGTTTTACAAGAGGCCTGGTAAAGTATTTCAGCTGAATGATCGGAGAAGTGTGGAAAGCAGTGTAACATTTGTACTTTTATAAATCTGTTTGGTCAAAGAAAATCTTCATACTGTTAATTGTCCGAGTTTGTTGTATAGAAACAGAAGGGACCTGAAAAAGGCTCACTCAAAAACCATAAAATACTTTTTAAACTTTTGAGAGAGACGACGTGTCCACTAATAAGTACGATTTAGACACAATCATCATGCATACACAGTATATTTCCTTTTCTGCAGATAAGGAAAGGTCTGTAAAGCATGACCTTTCTGCCCAAAGGTCTGTAAAGCATGCCTGTGCATTTACATAATGAGGAAAAAGGAGCCTAACATCAGAGTGGTGCATATGAACTTACTTTATTTCAAAGACATTCAGTTTCTGACACCTTGTTAAAATGCACTGCAACATGTTATAGTGCTACATGCCAAATACAGTCCTATACATGAAAGTGCAACATCACAATGGGTTAAATGTACATACTTATGATTTCATTCAAAAGTGGTTACATGTTTGGAAAGAGCTCTATTCGTAAAATTTCATTCTTGGAACGACGCTTCAGAGAAAGACAGGCACACGACACATCGGCAGCAGAACAGGCTCCTCCTCTATACACACGTCCTGAAAGGCACTTTCGCGTGAACACGCGGCGTGCATGCGTGTGGGTGTGATGGGAAATATGCTTGTGTGTGTGTCTGTACGCACACACGCCGTCACGCGAGAGAGCACCAGTAGAAACGAATTGTATTTGAAAAAGAAAAAAAAAAAAAAAAAGAAAAAAAAAACAACAAGGATCAATAAATAAGTATAAAATATTGCAGGTAGAAAAGAAAAAAAAACATCATTAAGTAACAATCAGGAAAAAAATTATTAGAATTATTATTTGTGCATAAAAAAGTGAAAACATGGCTGTTTGGTAGTCACATGACCTCTGCTGATGCAACTCCTCATCTTTAAGCATATCTATACATTTGAATCCACACTCTGTCTTTCACTCTCTCACACACACACACACAAACACACACACACACTCTAACAGGAGAGCCTGTTACACATTAAACATTAAAGCACACACTCATACAGGAAGTACAGGCTGAAAATCAGAATGGTGACCACTGCACTCAGGAAAAAAGGTCAAATCTAGAACCCTTTAGAATCCTTCATAGTGTCCCATGTGTGAAACCCTTAATATTCCCCCTCTCAGACAGATGTGTCCCCCTCTCTTTAAGAAATTAAGAACCCTTGTTTTTACCCCCTAAGAGTGGTAGTGTGTGTTTAATGGCAGCAGTGCCAGAATGGAAGTGTTCCCACGGCAACCAAAGAGAAGACGTGGCCTGACGCGCTCAGTCCCACCATGCCAGCTTCTTGACGCCTTCCTCGTCCTTTCCTTCTCCAGTCACAAGCAGCTCCACGACAGAATCTTTTTAAAGCTCGTTAAAACGAAAAGTGCCTTCGGGACGTCTGGTCTCCGCCCCGTCCCTCGGCGTCCAATCAAGTTGCGTTTCCACTGTGATCAGGAAGGTTTTTGTGGTGATCAAGGCTTCATGTGGTGTCAGAGTGAAAAAAACCCAAACAAAACAAAACGTGGAACATTCAGTTAAAGGAGCAATGAGCAACTATTGGGTTTCTGTCCGTCTTGTCAAAATCCTGTCCGTCTGACGGCATGACATGACGACATTCATAGGGTCACTGACGTAAAACATGTACATACAGACTGCCGTTATATATTCATATTTATTAAAACTTATATATAGTTCAACAGAACATTACGCTTACTGCTCCTTTAATACATTCAGTCTCCTTGAAATCACCAGTCTCCTTGTTTTTGAAGGCTAGGTGCTACATTCACTATCAACACCTGATATGTGACAGAACCCTTTTCCCATGATGCACCTTGTCACTTTCTTCTATTTAAAGAAAAGAACTTGGAAAATCAACAAAGAAAGCAGCATAAAACTGTAAGGATGGCCCACTTTTTTGGCAGGAATTACCCTTCATAAGGCGTGGCAAATCAAAGCACTGATAATGAATTGCACCGACTCCAAAAAAACAAAACATGACGCTTTCCAAAGCCAGACTCCTGAAACATCTGCAATCACTCTCTCGCTCTCTATCTCTTTTCTTTCTGCCATCTCTGAATGTGTTCCTTATAAAATTATCTACGCACACAGACACAGGTTACAAGTCCTAGTCATGTTTTTTTTTCTTTTTTTAGAGAATATGCGCGCACACACACACACACACACACACACACACACACACACACACACACACACACACACACACACACACACACACACACACACACACACACACACCACCCTGACGACACGGTAAATGATTATAATAGCGTAGACTACTTCTAGTTGACTCTTCTCTTGTGTGGAAGCTATTCAGTATTAACACACCCTGTCACACTCTCCGTAAGTGTAATTCAGTCCTCAGGCTTATTGCCGACCCTGTTTTTCCTCAGGTTGGACCTGTTATCAGGCTCACATGGTGCCTGATTTGTCATTGGGGAAGTTCTGGGGTGGAGTCGGGGGCTGTTGAGGGGGCTGAGCATTGGTTTTTGGCAGGATGGTGGGTTTGGGGCGCAGGGCTGGGGGGCGGAGCATCACGCCCATGCGGGGAGAGGGGAGTGGTTCGGGGCAGCGGCGGGCCGCTGGGCCTGGTAAAGGTGGCAGGGGACTGTGGGGACTCAGCGGACTCGGGGAATCCGACGGGCTGGAAAGGGTGGAGGGGGTGGAGCCTGACGGAAGGGAAGGGCTGCTCTTCATCTGGTCTAGCGTGTCAAGCACCAGGTCTGGCTTGCCGCTTTGCCGTTCCAGCTCACGCAGCTCGTTCAGGGCCAGGTTCATCGTCTCCTCAATGTCCTGCACATAAAAGGACACCCCTCATGAATAAAGCAGCAACACTTATTATACAATGTGCATCGAGTGATATTTTGAGCTCTAATATATGTGTAGGTAGCTATCTTGTCAGGTATTCAAAAGAATAAATAGTATTATATAAATCGATTTGGAAAACACACCAAGCAATAGCACATTGACACAATTATAAAATAATTTCTATTAAGAATTTTTATTTCTATCTAAATGTAGGACAGTCAAAAAAACATTTCACTACATGTACTCTGTATGAATGATTTGAATGATTGTGAGAGGAAAAGTATGATCAAACCTCACAAATCAGATGTTGCTCGAATGTGTTTAATACAGAAATGTCGTGTCTCATTCCTGAGCTCTGTTGAATTCTCAAATCTAATTGGACACAAGCTGGTTATTATTTTTCTAGAATTCAAGTGTCAGGATAATTTCAATTATAATTTAATTCAACTGTATGTCCAATCAAAGGTTCATAATATTCAATTTTATATGAATGTGTTTTAATCAGTTTCCAAAAAGAAATGCATGATATTTGTGTAAAAAAGTGGCAAAAAAATTAGACATTTTCATTTATTTACTTTAATAGAAATGATGATTAAAATAATTTAGCGCTAATTATAGTACATGCGTGTGGCTTGCATGTTCAATTCTCGACTTTTTGAAAGATAATTCAGAATTTATGTAACTTTTAGAAAGAAGAGAATATTCATGGCGCTTAAAGCTGCCAAACTGCTTTAAAACCTGCATGTGAACGTGAATTTTTAACAATGCACAAATCAAAACTCAACACTGTAGCGAAAAAATCTACATTCTTAACAGGGCTACAAGATATGTCCATGTCACATGAACCAGAGAAGCTTCTATTACGTCTATTTAGATGGGCAATATCATATTTATTAAATATAATCTTTAATATTTTTGATTAATTTAATAATTATTATTATATTATTATACTAAATATTTACAAATATATTCATATGTACACACACTTTTACACTTTATATATATAGTGGTTAAGATCACATGTTCTATTATATAGTTTATATGTTCTATTGGGAAATACATAGATATAAATCCAAAAATATATATATTTATATTTTTTTGTAACTGTATTATGGCTGAACGTCTCATCACTGACCTGTGCCATAGTGTGTGCATTAAGCGTGCGTGTCCGCTGTTCAGGGACACTGCAGTGTAGAGTAGATGGGGACTGGCGGATTGGTGGACTTTCCCTGTCCCTGCGCAGAGACTCGTGACGGCTGATGCTGGAGCTCAGAGAACCGTTGGTGGTGGTGTTGTTAGTCGAGTTGTTGTTGTTGTGTCCTGCACGGCGACGTGTTGTTTCAGGACTGTCTTGGTGTCCGCTGTGTCCACGCAGCAGTTCGCGTGGACTGAAGTGACCAGTCACTGTCACCGTCACCGGCGGCGAGCTGCGCTCTAAACCGTTACCATGGCAATGACCGGGGGCACGGCGCAGGAGGGCCTCGGTCCTCTTCCTATGACTGGATTTGGAGATGATGATGAATCATTAAACAGAACATTAGAGGATTATAGGTTTTCTGAAGGTTAATTGTTGTGTTTTGTGGGAAAGTTTCATTGTCAATGTGTCTAATAGTGTGAAACATGTGTGGCTCAGGCCTCAGTTTAAATCGAGTGGAATGGAATTTCCTCTGTACATGAGCTCATATTCCTCACAGATGCACTCAGATGCAGACTCAAGAGAATGTCTTTAAGGGGGAGTATGTATCCGTGGAGAATATGACTGGTTCTCTTCCATTTTTCTTGTGAATTGGGAATGGAGAAAGTGTTTGTGTGTGGGTGTGTGCATTTGTGCGTGTGTGTCTGTGTGTGTGCATTCACTCACCGGCTGATGAAGGTTTCTGGCAGTCTGGGTTCAGTCGGGGAGGTCAGGGACCTCCTGGAGCTTACTTCATCTGTAGGAGTGCTGCTGTGTTCACTGTCTGCTTTCTGACTCAGAGTGTCTGACATGGCCTCCTCACTGAAACCACAAACACACTGCTAGCGTAGCTTATACTTTCTTACATATCCATCATCAACATCAACTCAAATATCTCCTGATTTAAATTAGACAAAACAAAAGATATGAATAATAAATAAACACAAATCAGTGCAGCAATTATACTGCGCCAACTATCTGAGTCCACAAACCTAAAAGATGTAAACTGAAACAAATAATTTCCTTCATTCCTTCCTTCCTCACTCCCTTACTCTTTCACTTCCTCACTCTTTCACTCCCTCACTCCCTCACTCCCTCACTCTTTCACTCCCTCACTCCCTCACTCCCTCACTCCCTCACTCCCTCACTCCATTACTCCATTACTCTTTCACTTCCTCACTCCATTACTCTTTCACTTCCTTACTCATTTACTTCCTCGCTCCCTTACTCTTTCACTTCCTCACCCACCCACTCCTTTACTCCTACCCTCACTCACACACTCCTTTACTCCTTCCCTCATTCACTCACCCACTCTTTTATTCCTACTCTCTCTCACTCAATCACTCCACTTTTTACTCAAACACTCAACACTTTCTCATTCACTCACTCACACTCCCTCAAAACTCACACACTCCCTCATTCACTCCCACCTCACTTTTTTACCAACTGACTCACTTCTTCACTTACTCACGCCTTTACTCACATTTATAACACATTCATTAATTCACACACCCATCCACTCACTTACTCATTCACTCATGTTCTATTTGTGTGTTAACCAAAACTACATAAAATATAGACTCAGAGTTCTGCATTAAACTCTTGTACCAACAACCAGTGTACAGGACTGGTTTCTGCCATCAAATAAGCATAGAGCTAAAGGAAACGTTGTGTTCACTGTGTTATGAGAATCTTTGTTTCTAACATGGGTTCAGGGTAGGGAAATCACTTTAAACATTTTAAGGTTTTAGTAAATAATTCCCACATTTTCCATTAGGAAAACTCTTTACTAACCACATTTCAGATTGAAAATAATTTCTAGGAGTGCACAGGAAACACGGATCGTGAACGATCAAATTAAATTGACGGGGATTTAAACCAGTGCACTGTATGGAAGCATTGGCCAAATTCATACATGGCTATTTTAAGACTTCTTTTAAGTTTTCTATACTGTATATAAACTATTTGTGGGTGTACTAATCAATAATAATGCACACATGCTGTAGTAACACATGGTGCTAATCTCTTATATGACCAAGATCAAACAGAATGGTTTCGTTTATGACCTTGGATTATGCGAAACCTATACACTCAGTGACTGGGAATCTATAGTGACATTATGGCTGATAAGAGAAAAAAAACAGATTCAGACTTTTGTACCCCGCTGTACTTGGTACCATCACTGTGTAAGCCCTGCATGTGTGTTCAACTCTGCACTCACTCCTGTAGTGTGATGTACTGGTGTGGTATGAGTCCGTCAGTGCCGTTACACCGTCCCTCCCACCAGTCCTCAGAAGCCCTCTGGAAGAGCAGTAGAGATGCTCCTTTTTTGAAGGTCAGCTCACGACCCGAGCGCCCTATATAGTCAAACTTTGCTAAGGCCTCCACCGGCTCACCCTCTGCAAGATACATGGAGTAAGTCAACAGATTTTTAACAATAAATACATACATTTAGGCAGGAAACAATAGTATTCTTAATTAATATGGACAGTTTTGAAATGATGGCTCAAGCCTCCATTTGCCACAAACAGCTTTGCACTGAAGTGTCTATCAGTAAACATTAAATAACTTATGATGAGGATGAGATGAGATGAGGATGGGTTTTTATTTTTGAGTCTGGTTTTTGTCAAGGTTTCTTCTTCATAGATTTTCCAACACCAGAATCACAATTGGCGTGACTGAAAGATCATTAAAGGCAAATTGATAAACAAAAATTGCATTTTTTAAATCTATTTTTTGGTCTAAACTGTTACAATGTTACAACTTTGTTACAATGTCCATTGCCAAAAGTGAAAGGTTATACTGTAGTTATGAAACATTGCACAGGTAACTGAACTGAACAGTTTGGTGCTTATCAACAGTACTAAATAGGTTAGAATTATGGTGCAAGACTGAAGAAAAAAGTAACAGTATGATGCATGCAAAAGGATGCAGTATATACATACAGTGAATGGTGTGCGAATGGCTAATATAAAGGATTATAAAGGATATATAAGGAACTAATATAAACGGTTGTGTTAAAAAAGAAAGGAAAGAAAACAGCTAATTGCAGTACAACATTCAGTTTATATTCAGTTTAACAGTAATTACAACATTAAAACTGTAAAAAAAAAAAAAAAAAGAAGTATGTGATTTTTGTTTACACAATAATCCCTAGCCACATCGCGGTTCAGCTTTTTCGCAGTCTCACTTTTGTTTTGTGGATTTTACGCTGTATCGTGGGATTTTGCTGTATATACGTAGTATTGTTAAGAGTTATTTTAATTATTTTTGTGGTAAAATAAGCCTTTTCTCGCCTAAAAAATTAAAAATTTCAGAAGAGCTGTAATGGTCTTCTTGGGTATGCAGTACATTTATTTCATCGTCATCACCTTCATCATCATTAGTACTGCACACTTCATCATTATCATTCAAGTTATAGAATTTTTTATGTTAAAATTATATAGGTTTAAGAATATTGAAAGTGTTTAAAAGCAGAGGGAAGGTTTATAAGAGAGTGTCAGGCGGTTTATAAAGCCTTAAGATATACAGGCATTCTGTATACTGTACTGTATACATCTTAGGTTGCCACTTCGCAGATTATTGTACTTCTAAATAGAAGTATCACAAATCTTTAAAAAAAGGTTACTTTTACTGCAACTACTGTGCATACTGTATGTGTACATTATTCCATATACAAATCAGACATTTTCTGCTATCTACCTATATATTGTTTAATACCATCATTTAAAAATTACATTTTTTATTTCTATGTAAGTAAATCCTAGTTTTAGGTCATTTCTGTTTTGAATGTAAATTACAGTTGCGAAAAGCATTTTACTGCATGCTGAACTGTGCAGGTTTGAGTGTGTAATGTTTAATCTGATTAAACTTGATTCCCTTTACTGAGAGTAATTTTGGGCAAACCAATTTCAAAGAAAAAGGAAAAAAGCATGTAAACCCTGGAAATGTCTAGCATGCTTTAGCTCAATTATCAGACCAAATCACAAGGAATTGTTTTAAAAAATAAATTAATAATAATAATAATAATAATAATAATAAAAAAAAAAAGCTAGGCAGCGGTTTCATGAAAGTATTTTTTACTGCCATAGCTGTAATGTACATTTAAGACTTGACAATGGAAAGTCTAAACCCCCAGTCTCCTCTGTTCCAGAACTAAATGAGTGAACATGAGGGAGCTTTACCCTCCTCACTAGTCTGCGTTTCAGTGCCGCCATCTTGTTCTCCTTCTTCAAACACTCCTGGCTCACTGTATGGACTCTCACTAGAAGAGAAAGATCAACAAAGGCCCTTTCAGAAGACAAACACTAAAAAAACAACAACATTTACTTCATCTCATAACTGTGGTTTATATTATACATGTAGCGCTAATGCAGAAAGACGACAATATAATTTTATTCACATCATTATTACAATTAATAATGATATAATAAACGCTGTAAACTATTTTCTATATAAAATGTACAAGTTGTCATGTCAAGTAGTATACATACTGAAACAGCTAGCAACTACATTATGCCATGCAAAATGGTGGACACATTGGCTATGAGCAAATACAGACACTTGGAATCAGCTAGCAAACGCCGTAAAACCCTTATATGTTTAATACGGACATGTTAAAGACAAACTGACAATGGAAACAAGACAGGATGGTCAGAAGTGCTAACATTTTCCTCAGAAACTTATCAAATTAAACTGAACTTGCACTTAGCATCAACTGTGCTAATGCTAGCACATTATATGGATTCCTCCACATTGAAAAATATTAATATTGTATATCAGCATGTAAAATCTCTGCTGTCTCTGGAAGGGAAATGTCCTCTCAAAACAGTATAGAACCTCAAGCAGTTAATTAATCTCTGAGTTTCATGGCATTAAATAATAAATGAGTAGATTTGATTTTGATTTTCTTTTTACTTCAATTTGTTACAAGACACTCAATTTAAATATGTTCCCTTTTTCCAAGCAGATGATTAGCTAGCTAATTTACCCAAGTACACTAATGCAAGTCTAATGAGTATTAATATAAACTGGCTCTACTTGTGAATATTCATGTCTAGTGGGTGGCCTCGGTGAGGAAAATAAATAAATTTTATTTGCATTATAAATAAATACATACATAAAAAAATCCAGAAAACAGTGCGCAGATGTTAGAGTCGAAGTCAAGGACTATTAAGAAATTAGATATTAGACATTCATTCAAATCATCAAACAAATGGCACAGTATGAAATACAGCATACTGAGTTTTGAGTAATTTAAGAATCTGTGGAAAATGATAATATTTAGGATATTCCCATTTTTGTTTGTATTGTACCCATGTTTTTATAATGCGTGCATAAAGACCCACACGAGCACAACCGTTTAATCACGGTTTTTCGTTTATCGCGCGCGGTTTTGCAACGTAACCACCGCGATAAAAAGGGATTACTGTATTTGCAAACTTCACTGAAAACAACCTTGTACGGCTTTTCCATTTTGGATGGAGAATCCTAGCGCTCATGATTTCTTTTTTATTTCATTCCCCTCAAAATTGAAATGACAAATTGTACAGTATTTTTGTGTTTACATTTTACTTTTTTTGCTAATAATATTCTGGGTTTGAGTGGGAAAAACCGTGCCTCTGTCTGACAGTTTGATGCAACCACATCCTGCTGCCATGCTGGAATTTATATTTTGCACTCAGACCAATTTTAGATATATACATTCCTGGGCAAAGGGGAAAAAAAACAGGAAAAAAAGACCAAAAAAATTCACTCATGATGTTAAAAAAACAAATTTTTTGACTGCTGACTGCTCTATTAGTCACGGTTCTACTAATAAGCTTGTTTCAGGGCCTTGTATCTTTTAAGGAAAATTTATTATTGTAATCATTTATATCAGGAAACTATAGTAACAATATAATAGACTTTAGTTGTTTATTTTAATGCAAACCAATGTTTATTTAAGTCTATCAATTATAACTTTTTTTTTTCCATAGTTTTAAAGCTATTACAGCAAATATATATCATCTAATTTCCAAAATTTCTATGCCGAAATATATTTCAAGATCGAATGTAAGTGCTTGTGTTTAAAGCTGGTGATCTGGACTTCGACTGAAAAATCTGTTTAAGAAAAAATTTTAATCTTCCAATGTCACAGGTGTAATTTACATGCAGGACGTTTGCACCAGTCTGAAACAGTGCAGCCATAAAGCAAGTGCATAACTCAACTCAGAATATGTGTAACTTTGCCTGCGTAAAACAGTGGCTCATGTCAGGGACTCTGAACACAACCTTTTTTCTTAATTCTCACCAGTATTCTGTGCTGCTCATGCACTTCTCGTAGACAGGCCCATCCAACTCTTTGGTGTCGGGAAAGATAGCCTCATGGTGGATGATGATGGTCTTGATGATCTCGTTGACGTGCGCCTGGCAGGAGACCTGGTCCAGCAGATCTGGAGTGGGCATTAGCGTCGGGCCGAAGCAGATGGCCAGGTTCCCCGAGTCCATCATGTTCTCGTCACTGTACTGCGAGAGACTGGAGGACAGTAAGAGAAAGAGCTGACATATCTTCTTACTACAGTGAGAAATTATAATTATTAAAAAAAATTCTAGTAACCAAGTGACTTAGATGTTTGAAATTAAGTGGAGCTCGATGCGTTTTTAATAAGACTTTCCAAGTCTCCAATATCACATAAAACATTCATAACTGTGGTGTCATTAGTTTGGATTATTACTGGATCCATTTCTCCAGACTCGCTGTTTCCAAGACAGAACGGCACACTGGTGGTGAAATCACAGAGAAGCTCATCACACCTTTTCTCTTTTCACATCTACCCATCCTTTCACACACACCCCCCCCTCTCTCTCACACTGCTTCTCTCTTCTCTCTCCTTGTTTCTGTGTGTCTCTCTTGGCACATCGCAGGAATTGGATTTAATTTCCGGTGTGAACGCTGCTACTTAGTTTAGCTTCATCTCGCCACTCTGGAGACATTTTCACCTGATCACGATGCAGATGAAGATGATGATGATGACAATATCTGTTAAAAGGTATATATTTTTGGAAACATGCATAAAAGTGTGTGTGGGGGCAGTTAGAGTGTGTGTAAGTGTGTGTACTCACTGATTGAGGAATGCAAAAAGATATCTCATGATCACAAGCGTGGGCCGTGGTGATGTCATCAAGAGCTTCCGGATAGACAGCGCTCTCTCGTACAGATTCTCAGTGCCTGGAAATTGGATTTGAACACATACCTATGGGCAAGTTTTCTTTGCAAATACAAAATCACTCTACACAGGACTCAATATACATTTCTGTACTATTTAATTCTGTAAAATAAATATGAAAATACATCTTTTGTGGTTAAAACAAACAAAGAACATGGGATTGAACATTAGATAGAAAGTAAGGTCATAAAAAACTTCACTTAAGTACATTAAGTTTAACTTGAAAAATATGTATAATACTAATGATCATATATTAAAAAAAATAATAATAATTTAATACAAATACATATTTTACATAATTTTTGTGTTTTTAGGTCAGAGATCCAATCCTGATACCATCTTTTTATTTATTAATAATAATTATTATTTTTTTAACTATTTATAGTTATGATTAATGTTATATAACATTTTCGATGCTCAAGTATTACGGTTTGTTCTTTTAAAAAAATTTACTTAGACAAACAAAGACAAAACAAGAAGTTGCCAGTGAGGGAAATTATTAAGTAAATGTAAACTTTTTATGTAAAAGTAGAAAATATTTGCAAGAATAAAAATTACTCAAACATTTAAAAAAAATGGATTTTTTAATTAAACAATTGCAAAAAAAAACCCACAAAAAAAACAACACCTTTTTCTAATTCAATTAATCTGTATTTGTTATTTTTTCTCTAATATCCAACTCACAATTTGTTCCCTAATTTCAGCCAGATACTGATGCTGGATATCGGTCCCAACTTTTCTAGCATTTTTAATGTTATCGTTATCTCTCGTGTTTGGAAACATCCTGACTTTTACTAATGCTTCACTTTTCAATATTAAAAAAAATCACACATTCTAAATCATTTAATTTTAGGATTAGATCATGTGGAGCTGTTGCTAAATAAATAATAATGTCTAAGAGGGAGCACATCCTTATTATACCCAGTTGTTAACTCCAATCAGATCGATGCTGTTAGGGTTAAATGAATAAACACCTTCTGTGTGGAGAACTGAACCATGCAGTGGTAGACATCACTGACATCAACACACAAAGAAAACAAAGTTGGACGTCAGTTGGCTGCTCCGAATTCCAGCATCTCTTCAGTTCCATGTTGAATTTCTGACATTAACTGGTGATGTTTGAAAACAATAAATCATTTAAACTAGCTGGAAGTGTGTGCGAAATACCACACAAAGACACACACACACACACACACACACACCATCTGTCCTAACTCCCTAGGAAACCAAAGAATGCAGCACCGTGTCATATCCGTATTGCTTTTCCTTTCTTCTTTTCTCTTCCTCTCATACACCTCTGTTTTTCTTCCTGAAGACCCACACATACACACACAGAGGAGGAGATGTACGTACGGACGCAAGCGATGAAGTCATTAAACTTCTCTTTGGGGAACAGCGAGTTGTCCAGGTTGCGGAAGTACATCTTCAACACGCCGGCCACAGAATTGATATCGTGGTTGTTCTCTTCGTCCGTCAGCGGGTCGTTTCCTAAAAAGTAGAATAAAAAAATTAAACACAGGTGCTGCATTGGGAATTTTTTAATTAATGAGATTGGAGAATCCCGACTAGACGGCGTCGAAAAGCAGCTCCGCGTGTTGCAGGAAATAGTGCGCGCTGTGGTTTGTGTGAACTTCCTGGGAACAATTCCGCAGAAGCTTAACAGATGCCTTTGTTGCATGCCTTCAGCTCTGGGGTGCGTAAAATGGAGCCTTAAAACAGTGTACTCTGAGAGCATGGGATGTCGGTGAAAATGTGCATGTGTGTGGTTTTTGTGTGCAAGAGCACAAATCATGAACGTCCACAAACCTCTCTCAAATGAATTTTTGATGTCGTTGACCTCCACCTGAGAGCCAGACACTCTGAAAATACCTTGGTGCTGCAAACCTGCAGGGGCAATCACAAGGACATACTTCAGGCTCTGTAAATGTCTGTTTGTGTGTGTGTGTGTGTGTGTGTGTGTGTGTGTGTGCACGTGTGTGCGTGGACATGCGATTATGCATCAGCTGTGCGTTACTAATTCATAACCACAGCTCACCGTAGAGGTTAATGTAGCGGATGCAGCTCTCGACAATCAGTGGAATGGCCTTGGCAGAGTCCTGAACACAAACAAAACATCCAACATTCAGCATCACAGAAGGTCAAGGCTGAAGGAAAAAGTAACGCACGACACACTGACAGAAACGTGGGCAGAAATGCTACCTGGTGCCTGCTGTGGGAGTTCCGACGACGGCTATTAGAGAGAAATGAAAAGATTCTTCAAAAATTAGCACACAAAAAAATTAAGCCAACGATGGGAGGTAAAAAGGTAAAACACTACAGGTAGATTTCTTTACATGATCAGATTATATGATTAGATTTCTTGTATGTTCTGTACGCACCTAGAACGCAGTAGTCTTCTCTTCAGTAATATAAAGAAAAGTAATGAAATCTCTCTCTCTCTCTCTCTCTCTCTCTCTCTCTAATGTTTTATATGTTGTATATTTATGTTAATGTTGCATCATCTGCAATATTGTATTTATTTATTTAAGTTACAATTATTTAATTGCATTCTGCTTATTTAATTTTTTCCGTTTTCCCCTACTATTGTTTGTGTAACCTGCTGCTGCTGTAATGCAATTATTTCCCTCACAGGATCAATAAAGTATATACAAGTCTAATAAGTATTGAGACACTTGATTTTCCAGCCATATATTCAATATATGGTTCTTCTCGAAACTGTTGCCACAAATGCAGTACCATTTTTCATTCATCTAGGAAGACTACAAAACTCACACTTGTTCCAGCAACACAAAGCCCTTGTGCACAAAACAAGCTTCATCAACATTTGCTTTACAAGTGTTTTACATGGACTATAGAGCCCTGCCCTTAACCCGATTCAACATCTTTTGGATGAATTGGAATATTGACTGCACAGGAGGCCCCTTCACCCTATCTCAGCAACCAAAAGTCTAATGGAACACAAGAAGAGAGGTGCTTTTTATAACCTCCTTATATATATAAAAAAACATACTGCAGGTGTTAATCAGATACTGGTAAAGGTGTTTTTCTTCCCAAAATTTTTCTTGTTTCTTAAGAGCACAATCATAGTGGAAAAAAAAAATCACTTTAATTGAATGTGCATTGGATTTAGGCACATTAGATAAAGTCTCAAAAAATAAAATAAAAAATAAAAATAAAATAAAAAAACTCAATGGACAATAATGAGCATAGATAATTGTGATATCTACGGGTTTAAAAATAATTACCCTATTACTTTGTATTGTCAAGTTTGTAGAGCAGTGTATTAGGAGGAAGAAGAAACCATCAAAACAAAGAGGTCTGTTCTTACCTGGTGGTCATTATGTCTGCTCTGTAGCCTGTAGGGGAAAAAAAAACCCTAATTATTATTTCCACCTTCCACCTCAACACCAAAGAATGTTATTTCACATGTCTGCTTACTGAGATCAAAATGTGGTCGTCGTATTAAATGATATGCGAAGCCTGAATGAATTGTGACTCCTAACTCCTTGTCTTCCTTATTTTCTTTTATATTCTTAATCAAAATAACAATATTTGAATTTACATAAAGGAGTCATTTTGGCAGTCATAATGGACCACAATGTCATGTGATATCATGCAATAAACTGAAGTTTGGATTATAAAATAAACATCAAGGACGATGATATCTCTAGAAAAAACAAATGCAAACTTTTAAAATAAGTTCTTACAGCATTCAAAAACTCTCTTTTTTTTTAACCAAATATGATGTTTTAATCACCTCTATAAAAAGTTTAGTTCTTGAATGTAGCTGGATAAAAAAAAAATAAAATGAAATACTATTGACCCAAATCATGCATGCAAAATGACTTCTTTAAAAAAAAAGATAATTTTAAAGTTAAAATTAAAAAGTATTTACTTAATAAAATATCTAATATATGAATAGAAAGTGTAGCAAAAAGAATTTGCTTATTATGGTGGGTGCCAATACTTTTACACATTAACCATACGGATCTTGAAGCAGTTTTTCTGTTCAGGACTATTTATTTGGGCTAGAGTACACTACGATATTTATTTTTCCTGCTGTAATTTTTTATATTACAATTTCCCCTATATTTAAATGAAATAAAACTCTCTGTAAATAATTACAATTCCCAATAAGATCGGGTCATTTAATTATTTAAAAAAATACAAATAAATAACCCTTCAGATTAAAACAATAAAGATCTTGCTTTTCTGCAAGTCACTAATGAAAAATACAACAGTTCACTTATACAACTGTAATATATGCAATTAGCATCATCTACAATAAAGACATTAAAAATATAAAAAAAATCACTAAATCAAACACATTGATTCAAATGCATGTTCAGATGTGGAAAAAAGGATGAAGGTAAATTAACAGTGCTGCAGATGAACTCACCCTCTGCTATGCTCCTCTTCAGAAGATCGTGTTTGGCCTGCAGTTTGGAGATGAGGTTACTGCCTTCTAGGTACTCCCTCAGTTTCTACAGCACATAAACACACACAAATGCATAGTCAATATTAATGAGATCAGACCAAAATTAGTGATTTAATTGCTCCAGGTCAGTACATGCCGGTCTATTATTGAGTAAATAAAAGAAACTGACACTGAATGCTGCAGTTGATAGATATACTGCTTTATCTGGATTCCATGAAGCCATGCACCAGTGCCATGGTTAGTAATAAACATACGATTATACACCTTAACATGTCAATAAAATGAACTTAATCCATTGTATCAGTCTCAGTGTGTGTTTGAGGGGTGGAAGGGACGTGAAAGAGACTCGTACAGTGAAGTAGAAGAGCTCGGTCTCCTGCTGATTGGCTCGTCTCTTGGCCAGGCTGGGTTTGCTGAGGTAGGTGTCGGACACACTGGATTTGACTGACTCAGTGGAGCGGCTGTGCTGGAAACTCTCAGACACATCATAGTCCTCCATGTTCAGCATGTCTTGGATGGTGCTCAGGGTGGCCTCTGATGTTTTCTTCACCTATGGAAGGCAATGCATATAAGAAAGATTAGAAAATGCATTGGGTTGTTTGTAAGTGGTGACAAGTTCGGGATGTCATAAACCATCATACATACCAACGCCTCCTGGAAAATTAAGACTCCTAGTTCTTCTGTCCTTACATAACTATAGCCATGCCTTTAAGTGTGGCTTAGTTGTGATTGGACAGCATTTTGCTGTGGTACAATTGCAGTCCACTGATAAAAATAAATAACACTGAAAATGCTTTTTTTTTTTTTTAAAGCTATGACGCAGTTAAGGATTTGCTTTTCAGCATGCAATGTTTACTGCATGCTACTATGCATTTTACACCCAGGCTTTCAGTGGTCTCCTACCTGAATCAATCCACCTCGTAATACTATCAATATGACACCACAGCTATAGAAACTATCAATACTGTAGAGAAACGCAGTATAACAAAGCACTGCATCACAGACAGGTATCTCATGCAGTGAGAATGAATGTCATTACTAAAGCAAGAAACACAATGAACACAATTTAACAAGTCTCCTTTCACTTCAGCCACAGCTGCACTGCCAGCATGCACCATCTCTAGCAGAAGTATCAATATTAACTTCATTTATGACCTTGGAAACTCCAGGGATTATAGTTTTTATGGGGATTTAAATTGAAGGCAAATTGTGGTGAATGTCCTTGTAAGTATATATGTGAAAAAATCAATATCTTCTACTCTGCCAGCCATTGTGGAATAAAAAAAACAACAAAAAAAACAGCTACTAAGTCTACATGAATATAGTTCAGATTGTGCGGTTTACAATCTCTTTTTAGTGCCCTCTCTGACCATCCAATCACAGGACATAAAAATGCTGACGTTACTGTATGCCTGCTAGATAGCCCCGGTGTCACCAACTCGAAATCTGATTAAAGCAACAGCTTTATGTTTATGTACTTTACACTACAGGAGCCTTAAGTGTTTATTTTGAAGTCCTCAAGGAAGATTTCTTTGACCCTCGCAACAAATGATGGCTGAAATATGACTGGATAGAAACTCAAAACAAACATACATTCCTAGAGCAGTGCAACAGAGAGAAAAGCTATGGAATGGACAGAATATACTATTGGGAATTATTTAATACATATTCATAAAAGAAAATATGTTTAAACAAGTCAGTGACTGTTTGGAACCACTGGTTTACACTGTGTTTCCGGTTTTCTCAACACTTTGATAGAATTTCCCTCCAACAAGACATTATAACAGGTGATGTCACAGGTATTACACTCCACAAGGCATTATTTTTACAAAGGATTCTATAGCATTAATAGCATTCTGAATGATTATGGTTGTTCGAGCTCCAATGCCTCCTCAGAAACAATCAGGTGCATATTTATGAACAAAGAAATCAATGTAGGAAAGACAGAATTTTGTATTGAACATTTCTAATCTGCCCATCATCTCCTCAAGCACATTGAACAGTGGCAGTTAACAAATGTTATGTCACTGTCAGTGCATGTAACATGAACAAAAGACTATTATTTTTCCATCACACAGTAAAGAACAAGAGTCAGTGAGTCATGTTCCCCTTCACCGAGTCCCATTTACATTTATGGCATTTAGCAGACGCCCATATCCAGAGCGACTTACAAAGCAGTTGAGGATTAAAATCCTTGCTCAAGGATTTGCACCTATGACCTTCTGATCCGGAGTCCAATGCCCTAACCACTAAGCTACAACCTTCTATATATTACTATTGAGATCTGCTGGAAACTGTCAAGAATCTAACTTGAGCCTTTTGTAAGAAATGTTGCTTTTCTGCTCAACATGATTTCACAGAGTGGTTATATGAGTTACAACAGACCCCAGGAGCTGGCCATTCACCCTTCCCCAACACAACTGCTGCATGGTAGATGTTTTTTGTGTAGAGACAACAGTCTTGATATTTGGATGGCACCAAAAACATGGCACATTCAAAGACTTCCTGATTGGTTCATTACAAAGTGAAAGAAGATACATGTCTTATAAACTCTCATGATTACAGATTTGAGAATTTGTTTATACTGTGTGGGTATTCCAGATGGAGTTCAATACACAAAAAGAGAGAGAGAGAGTGTGTGTGTGTGTGTGTGTTCGTGTGTGTGTGTGTGTGTGTGTGTGTGGGTGTGTGGGTGTGTGTGCTGAGCAGGAGAACCTTATTGCACAAATTAAGCCTCTCTCAGCACTTTGGTTCTGCCCTTTTACACAGCAAGGACTGCAGGAAACAGCTGGTCTGCCAGCAACCCGTAATAAACAACCCTCCTCTCCAACAGTGAGAGAGAAAGGCATGCAGTTGTGTGTGTGTGTGTGTATGTGCATGTGCATGTGTATCAGTGTTTGAGAGATAAATACATTAATAAATAAATGGATAAATGGAAGAGAGAGAGAGAGAGAGAGAGAGAGAGAGAGAGAGAGAGAGAGAGAGAGAGAGAGAGAGAGAGAGAGAGAGATGTGTTTGTGTGTGTGTGTGCGCAAGAAATGAAAAATAGTCTGTCTATCACATGTAATTCTTTATTCTCAGTGGCAGTGCAGCTGCTAAGGTGCTTGTTTCCTAAGAGTGTGTGTTGGTGTGTGTGTGTGTGTGTGTGTGTGCATGTGTGTGTTTGTTTCTCACCTCCTCGTTCTCAATCTTCAGTGTGGAAAGACGAGACTGGAGCTGCTGATAGCGGAGGAGAAGTTCAGCCTGCACCTGCGGCATCGCCGTGATCTGACTCACCTGCCAACACGCACGTACACAAACACACAAACCTAATTATACAAGCACACAAATGTATGCATAATAGACACACATACATGCACGTACATTTTTATACAAATGGCAAACACACAAACACACCACAAATCCACTATACACTACATCCTGTAATCATTATACACGTAAATCATTCGTATGCTTGAACAGGCTGCAGTAAATTGTAAGTCATGTGATAGACACTAGGTGGCGTCTGACCTGGTCCCCCATATGAGGCTGGAAGGCAAAGCGTGCCGGTGGTGTGAACGCAGTGGGGTGAGTCTCCATAAAGCGCTGGCGATCACTGCGGGGGTCCAGACTTTCTACTGCCCCCTCCAGGATGTCCAGACCCTCATGACGAGACGTCTCCAGGCTGTACTCGGCTGACAGGTAGGTGCGCAATGCTCGGCTCAGGCTGGAGTGGTAGCCCAGGTCACAGCACTACAAAACACACACACACACACACACACACACACACACACACACACAATGTTTCATTTCAACTCTTTTGACATAGTATTATTTTATTGGTATATTAAAACTTTGAATAAATCACATACATTAGATTGAAGATTATAGACAACATGGAGCACCAAGTCCCTGTGAATTAATGGTTACTATAGAAACAAGTAAAGTGTTAAAACAAGTACATTTACATGTATGAGATTTTGCAGATGGCCTTGGTGAGTTACAAAATTAGTATAATTATATTAATATTTAAATCACAAAAATAAAATAAAAAAATCACCTTAAATCTATCCTGAAAATGTAGGATTTAAGAGCATTTTAAAAGCACTTAAAGATTCAGCCTGTATAATCTCAATAGGGAGAGGATTGGTGCATGGGAGGAAAAAGCCTGATCACTCATAGAATGTATACAGGTAGGAGGAACGACTAAAAGACCAGAATTAGAGAAGTGGAGATCACGTCTTGGAGTGTAAACAGTTAAATGTTGTGACAAGTAATGAAGTGCCATACCATGTAGGGCAGGGGTCTCCAATCTTTTCCAGAAAGGGCCAGTGTGGGTGCAGGTTTTCATTCCAACCAAGCAAGTCCACACCAAATTCTACCTGTTCAAATCTAATGATCTACATTTTCAATGACTATCAGGTGTGACCATTGATTGGTTGTAATGAAAACCTGCACCCACACTGGCCCTTTCTGGAAAAGATTGGAGACCCCTGATGTAGGGCCTTATAAATAAGCATTGGAATTTGTAAATCAATCCAGAATCTGACAGGAAGCCAATGCAATGACTCCAAAACTAGAGAAATATGTTCATCAGACCTGGGCTTTGTCAGAATCCTAGCAGCTGAATTTTGAACAACCTGCAATTTGTTTAAGGTAAATTTTAAAACCTCAACAAGCAAAGCTTTACTGTAGTCGATGTGTGAATAAACACAGGTATTTATACATTTTTCAGGAATGGAAAAAGATAACATTGTGCACAGTCTTGCAAAGAGTTGATTGTTAAGATTGTGTCAAAAATCATCCCCAAATTTTCTAGTTTTGACTGAAATCTAAAAACAGATCCTTCTATTTTTTAGGGTTTGAAAACCAGTTTAATTAGTTTGATGGTGTGAACCGATAAGCTTATCGCTATGAAGACGGAGACATCCATATTATTCAAGAAAGTGTACAAGAAAGCCAATGCCTGTATTATTGCCAGATTTTGAATAAATGAAATTCCTGGGTGACACGTGCATAAAATTAAAACATAAGACCAAGTCCAAGAGATCTTAAAAAACTGGGAGGAAAGATGTACATACTAAAAAGCAATGTACCCAAAATACTTAATAAATATTTTGTAAGATTATCAATTAATTATTAAAACTAATTTCAAATAAATTCGTTCAGCCTTAAAAAAAAAAGTAGTTGTTTAACACTCGACTGCTCCATTATACTTAATAGTGAGGGGTTTTAAACGACCTCGCACTGGTTCCAAATAATTGCGATGTCCCAGGGTACTCCTAGTTCCAAAATTTCAGTTTCCCTGCATCATGATGTATAAACCGATACTTTGTCTCTACAAGCATGAATTTACACATGCTTTCTGACCAATCAGATTTGCTGTGGTGTAAAATTCTATCAAATCTCAAAATAATTATTTTAATTCACTTTAATGATAGGAGAAGATTGACAGATGTGTTAGCTGTCCTATGAGCATGCTTTTATCGTAAATAGTGTTATAATAACATGATGGCCATGCCCCCTTTTTCTGTTGACCTTGTGATTGCTTCCTCCAAACCCACAACAAAATAAACAGGAAAACTACATCACTGGTAGCATCGAGTCATACGCTGCTTATGCTGACGTTTCAGTTATGTCTCATGTCTGGTGTGAATATATCAGACTTGTGTCTGAGGACTGAATTGTCACCCGACGTTTTCAGAAAGCAGCCCGTAGATAAACGTTTTTTCTACACAGCAGAAGGTTGATTATCTCTACAGGCAGACGAGCCGAGTGGTTAATTCAAAGCGTTTCTCCGACCGACTCGAGCCCTTTAAGGTTAATTCAAAGCTGCTCTAATCAATGCTTCACGCTTTCTCATTGGCACACACGCGCGCGCACACGCACACGCACACACACACACACACACACACACACACACACACACAGGTTCTCCTGCTGTCTTTATCGGCTCCAACGGTGAGTGAAGACGACCTCAGTGAAGGTCGAAAAGATGCTGCAGTGTTCTGAGGCAAACATTGCTGACCAGGCCGAGCCTGCTGTTCACTCGAATGTAGGGGGAAAAACAAAAAGGGGATGACGAGGCTCGTAGTACCAGAACACCTATGCGAGGATTTTGCATGTTTATTTTTGCGCATTTTAGCACATTTCGCTGCATTTATTTCAGCAACGCATAGGTGGGAATTTGCTTTCTGCTCCAGCTCTCTGTGCCTTACGCTGAAATGAAAGAATCAATAGTGAAGCAATGTAACTTTCCAGGTGGACATTTCCTCTCAGGATTCTAGGCTGCTACAACAATCTCAGTATTGTCAGATTCTATAATACACCAAAAAATAAAAAGACAATCAGTGTTTGCCTCGTTAATATCATTCTATTAATAGATTGGTGTGTTAAGAGTGACAAAGTCTTTTCACAGTCTTGTGAGTCTTGTGACAAAAATTATAACAGGACATTACAGCTGTAATAAATTATAGTACTTTGGATACATTTAAAGGCAAATACTTTTGTACTTTTACTCAAGTGAACGTTTAAAGATAGCATTTTTACTAGAGTAATATTTTAACTAGTGTAAATTTCTACTTTTGCTCAAGTAAATGGTTTGTGTACTTTGCCCACCACTGGGTATAATAATTGTACGTGTGTTTAAAACAGTGTGTGTGAATCTAAGACACTGGAGCGGTCCAACATCCTCTACAATGTACTACAATGAAGACTTAGTTCTGTTCTGAACAATTCGAAAGCAGTGTTATACAAACGAGGGTGCCAATAAACCTGCAAATGACTGTAAAAAAAAAAAAAAAAAAAAGGATGTTTTTGTCTGTGTGTATATATATATATATATATATTTATATTCACTTAAGTGCAAATTACGAGCATTAATCAAGACTATAATTTTTGAATGCTTAGCGAGGTGATAACAGCAGAAAGACCGGTATTGCAGACGTGCTACGCTTAGCACGTGACACGTTCTCGCGAAACGAATCAGCACTGTTTTGATACTCACGTCAATCAAGTGGGAAAGGTCCTGGATGTAGTACTTAAACAGAGCAGCGTTGGCAGCTTCCAGAGTCAACAGATATTCGTTTCGAGCTTTCATAACCTTCAGCTTATTCTCAGAGTACTTGGCCTGCCGCTGGTGAGGAACAGAGGTGAGAAAAACAGGAAAAAATATAGAGGAAAGGAAAAAAAGAAAATCAGACGAGTGGGAGTTATAAAGTAATATGCTTATATTAAAGCAAGCTTTAGCTTGGCTCAGCTGAAAGGTTCAGTACAGTAATTGGTAAAAGATGCTCTAATTAAACCCCTTCATCAGGACCCACATTCCACTAATGAAAAAGAGAACAAAATGAAAGTATGAGGCTCACCCAGCTTTAGGAAATTCACTAAAGCTTTACTAGCAACATTAACACTGGCACAGGTATTCAATTACATAGAAACACCCAACACCAGGGGTAGATTGCGTGCTATTCCAAAAAAACTTTAGATGTTAGTCTACCAGCTATCCTCACTATGGCATTTGCCACTTGATTGAAATACAGAGCAACCAGTCTGAGATATTTTCTCTTCTAACACACTGGTCACCACGCATGCCCAGTCAAATGCACTCAAGATACCGCAAAACTACAGCGAGCCCAGTGACTCCACTCATTTATGTAAGTCAGCCTTTTCCCAAATGAAGATTATTAGGTGCAAATACTGTTCCACCATGACTGATTATCATTTGGAAGTCTGCTTGAGGATGGCTACCGGCAACTACTGCCGGACAATGCAACCCTGTCTGACTCTATTCGGTGCAAATCATCAAAGAAAGGTAGTGACTATAAATGTATTAAATTGTATTGAGTTCTAAGGTTTCATTGCAAGGTACGCCAGTCGAGCATTAACAGCTTTAACTTCTTCAGCAATTTGAGCTACAGAAGCTCGTCTGCTGGAGCCACTACCCTGTCGCCGGTTCACCACTGTTCCTTCCTTGGGCCACTTTTGATAGATACTAAGCACTGCAGACCAGGAACATCCCACAATTTGGCCCTCGTCAAACTCCCTTAAATCCTTACGCTTGCCCATTTTTCCTGCTTCTAACACATCAACTGTGAGGACAAAATTCACACTTACTGTCTTATACAGTATATCTCACCCACTAACAGATGCCCTGATGAAGAGATAATCAGTGTTATTCACTTCACTGCTCACAATGTTATGCCTGATCGGTGTATATATTTAGGATTTAATCATGTAGGTAGATCATTTTGACTTGGGCATTTTAAAAGAAGCTTGCAAGCCGAAAAGGTGTGAGAACCCCAGACGAACACCATAACAAATGTCAGGATGCTGTCTTAACTCCCATACCTTCTCCTTCATCTTCTGGATCTTGCGGGTGGCATTGCGGCGCTGATGGCGCTCCTCGTTGCGCAGGCTGAACACTTCTCCACCTCGGCCCTGCCTTTCGCCCTGCCGCTCAGCTTCCTTCAGCTTGTTCTCCGAGCTCAGAGTCTCGCTGTGGTACATGTGGTAGGTTTTCATCACCTGCATAGATGTTGCCAAACCATCAGGACAACACTTAACACTGAAATATTAAGGCTTTTTTAATATTTAGGTCTTACTAAATTTAGAGTCTGTTTTCTAACCATTATGATTTTGTTTTCCTGGACTCAAAGTATGACTAAATTTGAAATCGTTTGAAATGACTTTCTACTGGTTTTGACAATGATGAGGAAAGTGACACAATCTGTTGAATGTCATTGAACGTTTTGGCCTATAATATTGCGTTTGTGACTAAATGGGAATTGGGTCATTTCCTGACCTCAGCAAAGAAAAATCTATTTTATTGTCCCTTTAACTCGAAATTTGAACAGTTTCTCAGGAGCTCCGTTTCTCTGGGAATTCCACGATGCCAGTTTAAACAAGGTGACGCCCAAAATCAAGGCCAAGAGAAAATGCGGTATGTTTTATGCCTTTAAAAAAAATAATGTAGATGTTAGAATTATGATGGTCAGGTCCTCAGAGAATCCCCAGTTGGCCACCATGTCCCACTCTTAGCCAACCTGCTGAAATCCTGACTACATAACTAGATAACTATAAAGTGGGAATTAAGGAGTTGGAATTCAGAGCTGCATCATTTTTGACCTATGTGCTTTCAAGCTACAAAGGTGTAAGGTAAGTGTATTTTTTTTAACCTTACATCCAAGTTAAGTAGGAGTCTTCTTTGTTATTTTCCTAGCCGAAGATCAGAATTTTATCTGAAATCTTTCAGAATTTCACCCAACGTCTTTTGTATTGTTTATCAAATTTTGTCCCGGTTTTCATTTTTTCCCTTTGTGCTAATACTGTAACAAGTGTTATCTGGTTTGTGAGTGTGTGTGCCAAAGTCTCTTCCCAACTTTGCACCACTAAAGCCACATGAATGCTCTAAAGTGGAAAATATAGAAAATCCAGAGTTCCCAGCTGTCCTGAACACCGCATAAAATCACGCCAAATCTACACCTAACGCTAAGCAGCCTGAGAAACCTTTTTTAATTATCCATACTGCAGTTGTTTATTCACATCTGTGAATGACTAGAGAAGTAATATTTAAAAAGGAAGTCAGTCTTCCCTACATCCGTAGTGTTTTCACATGCCCACGTTGGGATAATCAGGTAGATACGACAAAATACACTGTGCCCCATCTGTGTGCTTAATGGATGCCGTGTGTGTGTGTGTGTGTGTGTGTGTGTGTAGAGTGTGAGCACATGTACGTGTATGCGAAAGAGGGAGAATTTGAGTAATTGTTGCCATATGTAAATGACCACTGCTTAGCTCAGCTACAAGCCTCGTGATTAAGTTGTAAAGGATTTTAACGAGGACGTGCAGAAGCTCTCGAGTGCACATGCGCCCTGAAAGAACAGCGCAGAATGCCATACATGTACACAGTGTCTCACAGCTCGGTGTGTGTAGGTGTGAGAGAGGGAGAACCAGAGACTGAGTGTGTGTCTGTCCATCTGTGAAAACGATCGGTGGTAAAATCTTTGTCTGATGTGTTTTTAGATACTGTTTAATTACGCACAAATTAAAGTTCAATCCGTACAACAACGATAAAATGACAACCAATTTCCTTCTAGAGCTTCCATCATTTTCTACTATTACATTTATGTCCTGAAAACAAACCTATGCCTTGGCAGTGTGACAGAAGTATGAAATGACAGAATGAACAAATGAAAGATTGATGAGATTGCAGGAGCTGAGGTGTGGAGGATAGGAGGCCAGTGATGGGGCGGGCGGGTTGTGTATCGGAGAAATGATAAAAAACAAAAAAAACAAAAAAAAGGCAGGGTATGTGGTTAGAGGCGAGCGAAAGCGACAGAATAAACTGAGAATGAAAGAATGATGAGAGGCTTGGGACACATAGGAAAATATCCTCACCGTATAGAGTTCATTAAGAATCTTCATCAGGTCCTCCTGCAACTGGAAAGTGATCTCTTTACTCTAGAAAAGAGAGAAAGAAATAGATCATACAAAAGGCCTAAGGTTTGGGTCAAGCTCATATCTAAAGCAATAAAACGCCATCTGAGACAGCTGATGTGAACAGAGTGGGAAGATCAAAAGCCATTTGGGGAACAAAATGCCATCCTATTACTTTTTATCCGTCAAGTTCATTCGGGCTTGGTGTCATGATTCCGATGAAAAAAGCAGACGATGTATCATTCAAATAGAAAGGCATATAAGATCACACCACTATTTAAATAAATAAATTTTAAGGAAGGAAGGAAAGAAAGAAAGAAAGAAAGAAAGAAAGAAAGAAAGAAAGAAAGAAAGAAAGAAAGAAAGAAAGAAAGAAAGAAAGAAAGAGTGTAGCCCCTCCCCTTTGTTAATGACAACCCACATGGTTAAATTAATCTGCAAGACATTTAAACCAGCTTTAAGGTTTTCAAAACACAGTGCAGTTTTTTTTCTCCATCTTCTCCTTATCTAGAAACCTCAGTATCCATCGGGTATTTCACAATCAGTATCCATGTACTAAGATTCAAATATTTTGCCAAAGAGCTCTTTTCACACTCACAGAGAAAAGCAAACTAATACCTCAGCTCGGTCAAAAGAAAATAAAGGGAATGAAAATAGCTTAAAAGGACCATTTTCTGAAAATCATATATTGTCCATGTAAATGAAGTGATATACAGAACCCAGTGCAACTACACACCAATAAAACCTCCCGAGAAATCACATTAGGTATAGTAGCGATCCTCTCGAAATAGGAAATATTGCACAATTTCTCTTTTATATAAACTTCCAACTGCTTTGTCTCTGCTGCTTTAAGTAACATCCAAACCCATCCACCCATTCAGCAGTCTATTCATTTATTTATCCACTATTCAACCTGTAGTCCAACTGTAATCTCTCAATCAAAAATCTAACAATTTATCCACTTAATTTATTTACTAATCCATTCGATTGTACAATAATCCATCCATCTAATAACTTACTGAGGCAGCAATCTTATCCATCTGTTCATCAAACAGCCCAAAAGAAAATCCATAATCCCCACTCCTTTATTTTAATATTTATCCACCCATCAATATAATTTTTCAATAATCCAATTCATTCACTCAATCATCTGGTATCATCCACCAGTTTGATTCATCCAGTTAGTACATTCAATCAGTAATTCATTTATCTATCTATTCAGCCATCATATATTCTATTTGTCAATCTTTTATTCTTTCATTAATGAATCCATTTGTTTAAACTCCAACCATTTAATGATCCACATATTATGACATGAAATTATCCATTCATTAAAATAATATAAAAAGTCAAATAATCAATCCACTCATCCATTCAATCATTTAAGAAAAAAATTAATTAATTAAATAATACATGCATCTATACATACATCTGAAAATGAATTTATTATCCATTAGTCCATCCATACCTTTAATAAAAATTCATTCCCCCATTCAATCACCCATCCATCTATCCATTCATCCATCCCTTTCCAAACCACCAAACCAAGAACCCAAAATACAACTGCTTTTGTGTAACTTCTTTTTGTATTCTCACTTTCTTGAGCAGGCGTGTGTTGTCCTCGCTGACGTGCGAGAGGCGCGTAATGACGTTGTTGAGGTAGAGGTCGCTGAGTGTGGCATGATCCTTGCTTTCTCTGCGCACTTGGTTTAGAAGCAGGTACCAGCAGTTTACAGGTGACAGCAGGTTTTGGTCCTTCCTGCAGCAAACATAAAAAAAAACACAGTAGAGTGTGAGGAAGTGGGAAAGGATTTGCTGAATTAAGCTCCAATCCCATTGACAAATATTTTCCTATCTTTGATAAATTAATATCTAGTAGATGTTGAGGAAATTACCAGTCAATGGTATTTGTTGAGGAAAAGTCCTCTATATGACTTGTTCTATAAAGGAAAATATATTTTTTTGTAGAAATCACAACAACAGTCCTTTAGCACTGACTGGGTGGCCTCCGGGTTTGCTATTTTCTGATGCCGCTTTTATGCTTACGACTTTCTGCTCTTCCAAAGGCCACTAATGAAGCTTTTTCGAGCATGTCCTCAGGAAATGTACAGCTTTTAATGGGCTTCTGTACTACAGCTGACTACAGAACCCTGCTTTAAAATAATCACATCTCCCTTCTCCAGGATTTCACTAAATTCCATGCAAGCATTACAGGAAGTTGAGGAAATGTATCCCAGTAAAACCATAAGCATGATCCTCAGTAAAGTACCTCAAGAAACCACTGGAAACATTCCTCATGTGGACAATTCAACAATTAAATATCTTACTTTAGCAGTCAGAGGAATATGATCCCTGGGCTGTGTGTGCAAACTATGACTGTAATAAAAATGTTTTATTAACTAAGCCACAATTCAAATCTTTAGTTGTGCTAATAAATACATGATTCACATACATGACACATGAGAGCAGAGCTGTTATTGATGTTTGCAGTGCAAAACTGACTAGAATAATATAAATAAATAAAAAACCCAGTTCATGTTCTTTAGTAATATTATATATAGAGCTAGAACTTTCCTCTAAATCATACACAGAGATAAATTAGTACCATAAGATTACATTTATTTGAACTGCTTTTAATAAACACGCTCAGAAAGGTCATTAGGAACTATTTATAATTATTGTCTCAATCTGTATGGAATTGTGACTGCATGTTACTATGGTAACAACTTTTTATGAGGCAGTTCTTTAATTAAGAACGATATAGACAGTATTATGTGCATCTTTGGATGCAGTAGCATTAAAATTTCCATTCACTTCAAGTAATGCATAACAATACCCTTGTGCACAAAGCCAGCTCCATTTAAATACAGTTTCCAAGGGCTGAAATGGAAGATCTTGAGTCACCTGCTATAAAGCTCTGAACTCAATATTAATGAACATCTTAAAATGAATTGGAATGCTGTGATGTCAGGCATCCTCACCTCACCTACAGCAGTACCTATATTTACATTTAATGGCAACTGTTATTGATTGCATTTGGCAGACGCCCTTATACAACTGAGCTGAAGTTTATGAACCTTACTCAAGGGATTAGAACTCACAACCAATCGATCCAATGTCTTAACCACTGAGCTACCACTTCCTGTGTTTTTGACTTTACTAACGCTCGTGTCTAAACGAGCTCAGATTTCCACAAGCACACTCTATAAACTCCTCGAGCATCTTCCCAAAAGAGTGGATCTTGTTGTGACAGCAAATAGGAACTAAATGTGGAATCTGATGTTCGAAAAGCACATACAAATCCTATGGCAGGTGTCTACAAAATTTATCCATACAGATGTTGTTTAGTGGTTTTTTTACATTTCAAAATTATTGTACCAATATTTATAGAGGCCCAGATTGTATAAAATTGGCAGACAAGTGTCAGACAGATAAAGAACCACAGTAATTATTATTACTATTATTTGTTAATTGGTTAATATTATTATTAGTTAATGTACATTTTTGGAGGTATAATATTTATGAGCTATGATCATTTGCAAATGGCGATGTCTGTACAGCTTTGTTGGTGGGGAAAAATCAGGCAGTGATATTAATGCAGGAATCTCTGAGCAGACATTCAGCAGAATAGCCCTGTGAGGACCTGAAGGACGGCAGTGCAATACACACAAGCGAAGCTGTGCGGTTTGTGGAGAGACACGCATTCATGCAAAGAAAAGGAGAAAGTGAGAGAGGGAGAGAAAGGGGGTCCTTTTTGTCTCTTTTACACTGCCTTTTCTTTTTCTATGGTTTCATTCTTTTTGCTGCAGAATGCAATCTGCATTAATGAGATCACTCACACACACACACACACACACACACACACACACACACACACACACACACACACACACACACACACACACACACACACACACACACACACACACACACACACACATATATACAATGACAGGAGCAGAATACATAAAGGATGGAGAAGCAGTTATCTCTTAGTATCTCTCTGGCAGTTCTGTTTTTTGGGGGGAATAAGCAGACAAGTAGTAAGTAAGCTGCTCTTCTATTTGTGATGATCTGTGTAGTCCTTATTAAAGCTCTTCCACCAAAACAAAAAAAAAAACAATCAAGTGAATAAGATAAAAGATTTCAGATGTGGTGAAAACAACCAAAAAAGAAAAGAAATCAGGTTTTGGTTCGAATTTATCGATATTTTATATAATATCAGAGAAGATTTAAATGTTCCTACAGAGAGCAAATTAGCAGAAACAATACAATACTATAATACAGTCATTCTGTCTAAAAGTGTAATAAAAAAAACACTCTGATCAAGTGTTTGATATCGATAGAACTTTTTTCTGATTAGAATACATGCAAAAGAAACATATCTATAGATAGGACAGCATATACACAGTTTTCAAAACTATATATAGAAGAAAATGATTAATGAAGTGTAAAATTGTGCTGATTTCTTGGTAATTGTATCCCCACGTTTGTCAGCTCGGCTCACTTGTACTGCTGGTGGTCCTTGGTGCTGCGCGTCTTGGCCATGAAGCGCTCGGCCAACTTCTCCAGGTTGCGCGAGTACTCGCTCTCAATCTCCGACTTCTTTCGGAAGAAATCCTGCAGGTCCTGGAGAAGCTGCACTCTCATCTCCGTCTGCTGCTCCAGACATTTCTGCTGCTCCAACAGCTGAGAGCGGATCTCTGTCCAAACACACATACGTACAAAAAAAATAACACATGACAGGAATTAATCAAAACTGTCCGAGTCTGTCTAGTTTTCAATCCCAATCCAATTATTCATTGCCTGTTTAGTAATAATCACGAGGGGGGAAAATCTGATTTATCTTGTATAGAAATGACTTTTCACACAACAATGAAAAACTCTTAAAATTGATCTTAATACAAATATCCAGGGTCTACTGAATGGGATCAAAACTGGGACGTCATCCTCCCAATAATGAAAACAATCTCAATGAAAAACGTTCACACTAACATGAATACAACAGTAAGGCACAATCTGGCAACTTTTTTTTACGAGAAATATACTCTCAGTGCAGTAGTGCAATTAAGGGTGAAAATCCCCACAGTTTCAAATTTCAAAGATGTCAAAGCAAAGTGTATGTAATGTTTCACAAAGTGATTTAACATACAAAATTATTGCTGGTCAAAGATATTTGTGTTTATTCCTATCTGCAGAGGATGTGGTTATAATAAGATCACATTTTTTTTTATTTAAAACAAGAAAAGCATGCAAGACAAATATCAAAATCCTTCTTTTTGTCAGTACAATACCTTCACCTAGTTTTCTGAAGACAAACGTCTTCACTGAACACTTAGTTCTTTGATAAATGTCTAGTAAGCTAGGGCTACCAATGTTTTTTTTCTCTCAAAAGAAAGAAATAAACCTTACTTGTTACTGACTTTCATTAAACCCATCATGTACATTTAGGTCTATTTAAATGCGCTTTGCACTGATATATGAAGATGCTATAATTATATTATGTGCTACACATTCATTCATTCATTAATTTTCTCCCGCTTATCCGTAATTCAGGTCGCGGGGGCAGCAGTCTAAGCAGGCCCCCGCCTTCGACTGCTGCCCAATCCTCACAGCACCGTCCCTTACGGTCCCTCCTGCAGGTGGTGAGCCCACGGGAAGGTGTGCTACACATTTTGAATCTTATCCTGCTGCATTACATACACCAACTTTTAAAGATTTTTCATGTGAATGGATGACAGGCAAAAAAAATTTATATTTTTTGGCCAGAACTGAAATGCAACATAATGTTATACAACTCTCCTGCTCCTGCTTACACGTAGTCACCTCAAGTATTAGCATGCAATAAAAAAGTTGCTGAAGTTGCCAATGCCTTGCTAGCGTCTTTTCGAGAGCCCAAACACGACGTGCTTAACCAGAATCTTCCTTAGAAAAGGATGAATCCAAATTGTCTTCCACCTGGGAACTGATAAATGCATTTGTGTTTGCACTGTGGTGATTTTAGCAAATTTTCTTTACAACACTATCCAAGGTTTAAAAGGATAGCCATAGATCCATGTTAATAAATATAATGATGAAGATGAACATGTTGCTATAACAATACTCAGAATATAAGGTATTATACAACAGCTCTTTATGGTCCACTAATTTAATTGTATATTCCAAGTATTGTAAACACCTGGTCTTTAATGGGTTTTGAGACACATGCATGAACAAACTAGGCAAAAGGCAAAACCACAAAAATTGAACAGTGGATGACTGAAAGTTCTGTAGACAGATGAGTGCAAATTTGTCTCTAACAGAAGAATATAAGTAAGATGGAGAAAAGATGTTTGCAGACTGTCTCTTATCCGCAGTCTAACATGGTTTTGGAAACGTAATGGTTTGAGGTTGTTTTGGAGCAGGGAAGGCTGGTGACAGGAATACTTCAACTCCATGCAATTTTGAATGGACTGCAGCTAATTGGAACTAACAACAAAAACATACAAGACAATGACCTGAAGCATACGTCTTAGTTCTGTAAGCTTTATTTAAAAAGCAGTCGACTGAAGTGTTCTATTTATTGAAATGGCCTACCCAGTCACTGCACCTAAATCTTATTGAACTGCTCTGGGATAAAACTGGATCGCAAGGTCTAGCAAAAATGGCAAGAGATGCTTTTTTTACCAATTTAACATTTGCTGTCGAATATGAAGGTTTTGAAAGTGAAAAGTAAGACAGGAGAATAATTTTACTAAAGAGAACACCTTTATGTGCTGTAAAGTGAATGTGGCTTCTTTGGGATCTACTTACTGCTGTTTACCTTGTTAATGCCACACAATAGTTTAAAGGTTTGCAGTATAGGTTATTTGTTTTTTAATTATTCTGTTCTGTTTATTCACTGTACTCTACTCATCTCACGAATTTGCCTTGCCTAGAAAAACAATGTATTAATATTATATAGAGGAGAGATGCCTAAACTTGGACCCATGCACAGAAATTGGCCTGTGGTGACTTTAAATTTTTAAATTTATATATACATATATGTTTATAATAATAAGAATCAGCTTTATGTCTCTCATTAAAGGTTACTGATATTACAAGCATATGGCTGTATACCTTACTGCTTGAAACAGATTACAGAGAAGGTTTTCTATTTATGTATTTATTTCAAAATACTATAAAATCCTAAATGAAGGGAACTTTTATTTTAATATAATACAGTTTGGTATAATGCAAATTTATATTTATCCCAAGGCCCTCAATCAAGTATGATTTTAGGTTCTTCATAGGAAAAAGTTTGGGCACCTCTGCTATAGAGAAATAACAATAAAAACCCACTGGACATGATTTTCGCTAGTGCATGACAATTCAAAAGGAATGTTTAGACATATTGTGTCTGTTACTTATACTTACTATAATTAATTCTTGCTTGTAGAAATTATAAAAGCAATAACGCATTCAAAAGCTAAAGATCTTCATGAATCTGATCACCTACAGAAAATTTGCTACTATTTGCTAATTACTGGCGATTGTGAATACATAATTGTGGCCTGTAACATGAACATTGCAACAGTACCATCACAATGTGGATGATGCTTTGTGGATGATGCTTTGAACCGAACGGAGCGTGGCGGATTTGTCTGGTGCACAATTCCATGTGCTCACTGAAGCAAAGGGCAAATTTTCTGCCTCTTCCAACGTTCATCCTGCACACAACACACAGCCATTACAATTTGCTGCTGTTACCAAGACAACAGGTAGGGGAGTACTCCATGGGGATCAGTGTGTGCATCCGTATGTGTGTATGTAGTGGGTGAGTGGGTGTGTATGAAAAATAAGTGTGTAAGGAGAAACATGCAAGATTGTTCTCTTTCGGTTATCTATGCCCCCTCCACACACACACACACACACACACACACACACACACACACACACACACACACACACACACACACACACACACACACACACACACACACACACACACACACACACACACACCCCAAACAGACCAACTGCTTAATGTAACACTGCCTGTCAGGTTCCACAAGCCCAGAATGTCAGATGAGATGGCTGGCAGCCTGGGTGCTCCATGTGGGTGTGGGTGTGTATGTATGTGTGTGTGGGATGGCTGGCAGACGGAACACGATTGCTGGAGAGCAATCGTGCTAATCAAAGTGCGTGCGTGTGTGTGTGTGTGTGTGCTTTGCAGTGCATGAGCGATTGGATTATAACCAAGGGGACTCTTGGATCTGATAAAGCAAGATGCAGAGGAGCAAAGGAAGAGAAGAGAAAAGAAAGATACGCCTAAAGAGGACAATAATGATAAAAGAACAGCAGGAGCGGGGTATAATAGATCAATAATGTATAATAGAATAGTATAATAGTAGAACAGGTCAATAGTACAGTACAGCACGAGTCAGACTCGGTGACTCATTTCCACTATGAGCTTTAAATACATGGGTGGATGACAGGATTAAAAAATAGAAGAAAACAGAGTGGACTATGATTATGTGGCTCTGGAAAAGCTATGAAAAGGGAGAGTGGTGTGTTCTTGCCGAGCCAGCGAGTTCTCCGTGGCGGCCGCCTGCACCGTTGCTCCCCAAACTGCTGGAACGCGTGTCAATGGCAGTGAGGCAATGTACTGAAGAAGACATGGGCTGCTCAGAGTGTACAGTCGTTCTCTCTAGAGATGTTGTATAATCAGCTTCTTGTTGCATCCAGAAGCTGAATTGTTAAGAATCAGGTTTCATGGGATTGAGGTTAAAATAAACAGGCTTTAGCAGCTGTATCTACATTTAATTACTTTTTTTAAAGATCTGTGGAAAGATGGAGCTAAATTTAGAAGGAAAAAAAAAGATTTTTTTTTCCCCTTTCAAACATCATGAAATAGTTCTGGAAATGCCCTTAATCAGTTTCACTGTCAAACATTCAAATATCTTTCTATTAAGGAGATCTAGCTGAACAGCTAGCAAGGAAGTTAATAAGAGTTATTTTTCACCTACAGTTGCTGTATTTAAAAAAAAATTATTTTGACCTCTGAGATTATAAATCTCTTATGAAAGTTTTTATTTTTTAAAAATTCACTAAGATAAACAAACGTTAACATTTAAAAAGATCATCTTGACCAATAGGTATTAAAAAAAAAAAATCTCACAGTTGGCTAGCATTTAGCTATACAACTAGCTCCTATTTCTGTATTTTTTACCTGTATTAAAGTTAAAATGCAAATTATGACAAATAGCATAAATGCAAACCTACTACTTTGGACAAAATGTGAATCTACACCCTTTCAGGAAAAAAGCGAGTATGCAAAAACAACACAATCGCATTTCACCTGATATCTAGCGGGTTTGTAGGTGAGCTGGAGTTAGTGAGAAGCCACAAATAGGTAGCCTGTAGATACACTATTTGGGCAAAACTTTGTGGACACCTGACCATAAGATTGATGTGATTTTGCAAAATCCTATTCCAGGTTTAGTCCCTAATTTGCAGTTATAATAATCCAACTATAATAAGTGTAGTTCCACTAGATTTTGCACAGATTGCTTTGTGTCTCAAGGCTGTTAGTAAAGTCAGGTAGTGATGTAGGTGAGGTGAGGAGGCCTGGGGTGCAGTCAGCTTTCACATTCATCCCAAATGTGTTCAATAAGGGTTGAGGTCAGATTTCTAGATCAGGTCATTCAAGATTTTCTACTCCAACAGATTTAAAGCATATCTGGCTTTGTGCACAGAAGCACTGTCATGTTAAAACAGGTTTGGGTCTCCAAATTCAAATGAATATAAAATGTATTGTTGTCAAAGACATTTTATACAATTGTGTGCCTCAGTTTGGGAAAGAAGTCAATATAATAGTTTTGTTCATGATATCTGACCTTTTAATGTAAAAAAATAGCAATAAATGTTAGCTACCCTTGTTAAATATTAGGACAATCCCCAATTATATAAAGCAATAACCATACACAGTCACTTAACTAGCATAACAAATCAGATCAAACTGTTTTAGCAAATGTTTGAAGCAAAGCCTTTTTGTTTTGGAAATCAAGTTTATTTCTTTTATTATGCTAATTGAATTGAATCCCACTTTTTATAGAAAGTTTTCATTAAGAAGCCTTTTTTTTTTTTAAATACATCTTGTTTTCAGCTAATCCTTTTCATTAGCCTTTTTATACTGCAATTTTGTGCTTAAGCTTTATAATAATAATCATAACATTGCAAGTAATATCACATGGCAATGTCCAAAAGAATAGAAAAATTATGATGTTTTTTTTTCCTTCTAGCATTGGAGTGAGTGCATCCTCTCACATCTCCTCTCAAATTCAGTCATGCTGAAAAACAACCAGATCTTTTTTCCTCCTCATGTGAAAGCACGGCACGGAGTCACATTTTTTTTTTTTTATAAAATCCGTTCGAAAACAGCAGCACGGGCAGTTTATCACTGATCTGTAAAAATTTCATTTATATGCTAAAATCTACATTCGCTTGTATCGAAGTGACCAGTTATGATTTTTTATTTAAGGCAATTTACTTCAAGTTGATTCACAACAGTTTAAATCTCTTATGCAAATACGCAAGGAGGGGAAGATCATCAATGCACCTGATCTTGTAATAAAATATGCAGACATTGTTAAAATCTGGTTTTTGAAAAATTTGGCTGCATTTACATACAATTTATTGAAAAATCACACCAAAAGGCAAGGAGCCATTTTTCAACATTTTTCTTTTTTCTTCTGCACATTATTTAAACATGATTCACACTTGCTTATTAATCATAAACTCTACGTCTTGTCTGTATTTGACCTTTGAACTTATGACCCATGTGAGCTCATCTGATATCCCGAGGCGTGTATCACCACGGTCTGGGCTGTCTCCATAGCAACAAGGCATTTGCGACTGAAACGATGAGTGGGAGAATATAGGCGTGCAGCATGGGGCTGCTAACGATGCTCTCTCTCTCTCTCTCTCTCTCTCTCTCTCTCTCTCTCTCTCTCTCTCTCTCTCTCTCTCTCTCTCTCTCTCTCTCTCACACACACACTCACTCACACACACACACACACACACACACACTCACACACTCACACACTCACACCTGACTGATTTCCAACTCAACCTGAATAAACACACATCCTCATTGCATGTTTTCAAGCAAACCTTTAAACTCTGCTCCTGCTTGCAAATCCCTGTTTCATTTGCTTCTATTCTGTCTCGTCCTCTGTTCGTCCTTTAGAAATTCGTCATAAATTAATTCAACTCTTAAGCTCTCTTCCATCACTTGATCTTACCCCCTCCTACTCCTCCTCTTCCCTCTCCTCCTCCACCATTTAGTCTTCTCTTCCTCCAATCTCAGTCTCAAAATTCCGGCTATGGCATATTGGCTCATGTCTCAGGAACCATTATCATATTTCACAACACTTTCATTTACATGCTGTGTGTGTGTGTGTGCCCACAAGACAGACTGCTGCTCATCACACAAATGCTGTTGACTGCAGGAAATCACATTCTGCTCATTAAATTTCAAACAAAAAGCGTGAAAGCCCCAAACAAACAGGAAGCACAAATAAAAAGGATAAAACAGGTTACTTTGAAGTCAGCAGATTTTTCACTCCCGCAGCTCCTCATCCCAGGTGCCAACATTTCCTCATCAGCAACCCATTTAATATGTATTATAAATAAATCAGTAATAAATATCCTTATTCACACCAGGGATGATTGATCTGGTTTCAGCGGCAGCTTTTGTGCATCCAGAAAACAGGTTTTCATCACGAGATCACTTACTGGACTCGCAGAAGCGCTGAACGATAAACTGCACCCCAAAAATCACTGTAGAGATGCAAATAAATTCCTCACCACCTTCTGAATGTGAGGAGTCAAGATAGCATTTAGAAGGCAGGAGGTGAAAAGAGACGGTTAATCCGGCTTTACGCTGTATGATTTCCAGACAGATTTTGATGTCTCGGACAAAAAAATAAATAAATCTCATACAGGAAAAAAAATATTTTGCTTGGGTGTAGAGATCAGTGGACTTAAAGCATAACCTGAGCAGTGGCAAATTTAGTGTCATTTCGGCCAATATTATATAATAATAATTTTCATTTTTAAAATTATAAAATAGCACTGCTACAACACTCATCTAACAGCCACCAATGAAAGAATTTCAAAGGATCATAAGAAACTCATGGGATAGCTACAAGCAAAGTAGTACAATGAGAAAAAAGAAACCCCCCCGAAACTCAAAATACATTTATACTGGGCAGAATTATTTCATGTGGGCAGGAATAAATAACACTGTATTCTCATTGGCTGATGAGATTCAGATCAAAAGTGTTCTGGATGTTCATTACAATTATGACATTTAACAGTTAAGGGCCCAAGAGTGGCAAGGGCCACTGTTCAAGGACCCAAGAGTGGCAGATTGATGGTGCTGGGATTTTAAATATTAATTAATTCATTCATTCATTCATTCATTAATGAGCCATATGTGATTATCCAAACCTTAAATATTAATTAGATACTTGGATGGATGGACGGACTTTCCATCAAAGCATACACACACTTGATATGAAGAGAACTGCATGCAACATGTTCTCCAGAAGTCTCTACTTGAAAGTCAGGGATCCAGATCAGTGAAAGAAAAGTGTGTTAACACTGACCCTCACCCACACCACCACAGTTTTCAGCTACAGAGCTCCTTGATTTCGTTTTTAGATTCAGATTTCACTCTTCTTCTTTCTTGTTGTATATTTTTTGTTCAAATTCTTTTTTTGAAAGTTGGGTAATTCATGCTAGTTGTGTATTCATTCATTCATTCTCTCCCGCTTATCCGTAATTCGGGTCGCGGGGGCAGCAGTCTAAGCAGGCCCCCGCCTTCGACTGCTGCCCAATCCTCACAGCACCGTCCCTTACGGTCCCTCCTGCAGGTGGTGAGCCCACGGGAAGGCGGCCCCACGTCACTCCGACGTCACGGACCTTGATATTTCCCTCGTAAGGGACCCCTGGAGCATAGAGGGTTAAGGGCCTTGCTCAAGGGCCCAAGAGTGGCAGCTTGGCGATACCGGGGCTTAAACCCCAGACCTTCCGATCGGCAACCCAGCGCCTTAACCGCTGGAGCCACCACTCCCCCGCTAGTTGTGTAATACAATGCAATTTATTCATTCAAACATGCTAACAACAATGACGAAATATAAAACGAAACATCCTAACAGACAGAAACACATTCTTTTAAGTATTCACCAATAAAGGATCTTCATTGCATAATCTGACATGAAGAACACATCTGTTCAGCAGGGATTTCATTGAGATTGCAATCACTTTTATAAAAAAAATATTTCAAATGCCTTTTTTCTCAATGGGAATTTTTCAACTATGAAGAAAAAACCATGAAACCCAACACTTAATTTCTTTGTCAACCTAATATTATTATAAGGGTTTTTAAATTTCTGTGAACGTAGCATGAAACCAGTATCATGTCTCTACTTTTGGTCATCCGAGGTGTTCTGTCTACGATTAAATGCAGACTCTGAGCTGAACTGCCCTCTGGAGAGCTATGATGTAGAAATGCATTTAAATTAAGTAAGGAATAAAAACCCTCGAGGGTGTGCTGTAATAAGAAAATAATCAATTGAAAGAGCGGTGTGGTAAATCAGAGTTACTGTTATCACCCGATTGATTTTACAATCGCCGAGGTGTTTTATTTCTTTTATACAGCACAAGTACACTAATTAACAAATTACAAACTTTTTATCCTTTTATGGTTACATTTAATGTTTGAGAACATCCTTTTACTCCAACCACTTATAACAGCTATTGACATTTCTTTACCATGCTCAATTTTTTTTCTCTATTTTCTTTTTTTTTTTTTTTAACAGAAACCTAAAATCGAGTGCTATTCAGCAAAAGAGAAGAAGAAAAAGTCTTAACTTTATTACAGGTACATTCAAGTAAAGTAAAATTCTTTTCTTTGCATATGCTAACTTGTTAAATAATTGGGGTCAGAATACAGGGTCAGCTGGGATGCAGAGCCCCTGGAGCAGGGCCTTGCTCAAGAGCACCATTAGTGGCAGCCTGGCAGTGCTCGAGCTCAAAACTCCAACCTTCAGACCTTCTGAGCTGTAACCCAAAAGACAATCATTGAGCCACCACTGCACAGTATTTCAAAGTGTTATGACAACAAAATCCATTCTTCCAAAGAATGTGAACATTCTAAGATTTTTCTATCTATCTATCTATCTATCTATCTATCTATCTATCTATCTATCTATCTATCTATCTATCTATCTATCTATCTATCTATCTATCTATCTATCTATCTATCTATCTATCTATCTATCTATCTATCTATCTATGAAGAAAGGTGAGTAGAGTCAATAGCCCTATTTGTGCTACCACAACTACTGTACAAATCCATACTATTAAGATTTCTTTAAAAAATGAAGGCCAGTTAATCTTTAAAATCTCAAGAACTTTAAATGTCTCCCCAAGTGCAATCTCCAAAACCATCAAATGCTTTGATGAAAAAGGCTCTCATGAGGACTATCCTAGGAAAAGAACACCAAGAGCTACCTCTGTTGCAGGGGATAAGTGCATTATAATTACCAGCCTGAGAAGCAAATTTTCAACACCTCAGTTTGGAGTCCACATAAATGTTTTTTAGAATTTATGTGGCAAGCATATTTCAACATCTACTGTTCAGACTGTTCAATGACCATGGTTAAATTGTGACAAAAGAAACTATTACTTTCAAAGAACAACAAGACAAAAATAGACTTGCTTGGACCAAGAAACACAAGTAATAGACAATATATCAGTGGACAACTGTCCTTTGGTCTGATTAATCAAAATGTGAGATTTTTGGTTCTAACCATGATGTGTTTTTTTAGGCAAAGAGAGAGTGGATGAACAGTTACTAAATTTTCAATGTGAAGCATGGAGGAGGAGGTGTGATGGTGTTGCGGTGCTTTGCTGGTGACACTGTTGGTGAAATTTGGGAGCACACGGAATCGCTACTGCAGCATTTTGTACCGCCATGCCATCCCATCTAGTTGGCACTTAGTTAGACCATTACTTGTTTTCCAACAGGACAATGACCCAAACACACCTCCAGGTTATGTAAGAGTTATTTCTCCAAAAAGGAGAATGATAGAGTGCCGCATCAAATGATGTGAATTCCACAATCATCCGATCTTAATACAATTGAGATGGGTTGAAATGAGTTGGACTGGAGACTGAAGGAAAAGCAGCCTACAGGGGGGGAATACATGCTAATGAATAAATGCTATGACTAAACACCTAGGTTTGTCTACTTCTGGTCCATCACCTGCTACTTGGATATCCAACACAGCTATTAAATGCACTGCTGCTTGCTAATTAATGTCCATCTGATGAACATATCTAGTCCCATTAGTGTTGCTTTAAAAAAATCTAAACAACTGTCCTTTTTTTTTGGGCTCTTTGTTGCCACTTTCCTAGATATTTTCAGGTCATAAATAAGATTATGTAACCTATTATGAGATTGGAGTACTGCAGGTATTAGTATTTCTAATTAATGAAAAGAACATTAGACTATATAAACACTAAAATCTTTCTTGTGATGTAATGGTGTCTATTTGCACCTGTGAGATATATATATATATATATATATATATATATATATACATATACATATATACACACACATACATACATACACACACACACACACACACACACACACACACACACACACACACACACACACACTTACACACACACACACACTTACACACACTTATTTCCAAACACACTCACACACCAAATGTATGCTACTGTAACAAAATGGCCACATCCAGATTTTTCTTTGGCATCCAAGTACAGTAGTTAGCCAACTTCTCTTCAAGAATAGTTGAATTTACAATCTAGCAGTATGGCTAACCAATATTAGCCATTTTGATTTCATCATTATTTGGGTATGCACTTATTTAATATAATTATAATAACTTTAATAAACTAATTAATATTATTTTTTTAAAGCTGTTTTTAAAAAACCTGTTGTGACAGAGTTTTTCCACGAGAATTTTTTTTCCACTTAAAATTTTGGTGGAAATGCAGTAATTTACTTTTATCTTCATTAACAAGACCTTTCGAAATGATACTATTTTAATTTTACAGGTTCACAAAAAAAGGTACTGAGGTACTAATATCATGCAATGACCACAATAGGGCACTGATCTAAAAAAAGAAAAAGAAAAAAATCTCTTCCAAGCCATCCATGTTCTGTACATCTCTGCAAGACTGTGCTGTATGAAAATGAGGTTGTGCGCCAATTTGTGCATGTGCGTGTGTGTCCACGTGCGTGAAGGTCCCACCAGAATGCAGGATTTCAGGCTGGATGGCAGCCATTGCTACAAACCAACATCAAATCTCATTACAAGCAGAAAGACTAAACCAGATCATTAAAACGCCGTCGCATTGCCTTCTGTCTGCCTAATTCCCCTGCCCACATGAGTGTGAAAAAAAATCCCGGAGAAAACACGCTCACACATGTATCCACATACACCACGGAGAGTCATCACTTTCTTTGGATAGAATGAGGGTGACTGAAGCTCCCATGTGTCCCAGCATTTACCAAACACACTGTGGTGCTGATCGTGCAAAAGTGTATCTTTATAATTAATAACTACAGCAAACTGACACATTCTTGCTTCACTATCTTCCTGAATCAGCCTGCTGGGGTTTGTGTGTGTGTGTGTGTGTGTGTGTGTGTGTGTGTGTGTGTGTGTGTGTGGGCAGGTGGTGTCGAGGTCACAATCCTTGCTTTCCTCTTTGCTTCCTATTTAAAAAAAAAAAAGAGAAAAGAAAATCTGATTTCCTGTTCAGATACAAATAAGAACAAGCAAGAAAAAAAAAAAATGCTGTGATGGCCTTTAGTCTTTATTTTTTTAAACTAACACAAAAGATGATGCCTTCTAGGAAAACATCTCCCTCCAGATTATACTTAACACACACACACACACACACACACACACACACACACACACACACACACACACACACACACACACACACACACACACACACACACACACACACACACACACACACACATAAGCAGCTTTCCTGTCAGAAAGGGTCACCAGCACAGCAGGCCACTTACTGTACTCAGCAAAATTAAAATTCACAAACACACCGTGAACGAAGGGCATTGTGCAGAGCCACATGCAGCGGACTAACACGTGACCAAGTAAGTGTCTATGGTCTGTCAGTAAAGATGGGTGTGGTTTCCTAAAATAGCAGCTTCCCCTTATGATCATATATCACACCGTTTTCACCTCTGCTTGTTTTTAAAGGGATACTCATGCATTTTTGTGACCTAATCTCCATCCACCTTGTATGTAGCAGATCTTAATTGTACGAATAGGAATTCGATTATTCCCTGTACTGAAAAAAGAACAATAAACCTTTTTACTTAACTCTCTTTTTATAAAAAATTGACGTTTTACATTTAATTTATCAAATGCACAAAAAGATTGTGCAAATTCAAAGCTATTACGTTCAACCAATACAGGTTTTTACAAAGCGCCAGATACAAAGTAAGTGAGTAACACCAGCTACAATAGAGTGGTACAATGTATCCCAACATAGCTGAGTTCCTGTCACCACCTTGAAACTGAGAATTTTTCTATTACAGCACGTCTGGAAACATTTCATTCCTCCTTATTCCACAGCAGTTTGCAAAAGCATAATATATAATTATTCTTCTCTATAATTTGGTCCACTCCCACCCATCATCCCAGCTTTTCTCTGTCACACTGACAGCTACCCCCCTGGGGGAGGCAGGAAGGCTAACGGGTCCTTCCTCTGAGAAGCATAATTGTGCCAACCACATGTTTTTAAACTGCTGCTAATGCAGCTTCACAGGGCAACATAACACGCTCAAAGAAAAGCGCTGTCTGCTCTCTTCCACATACATGAGCTCACGATTGGCTGGTGACAAACTGAAATAAAAGAAAAAGAAAGAGAGAGAAAAAGAATGTAGCCCATCTCTCGCAGCCAGACAGCTGGGGCAAATCTGCAATTGTAAAGTACAGTGGGGTAAACACTAATCTGTTATGCCACACAGGAACACATTACATACAGTTTACACGTTACATACTGTAATTTCCGGACTATGAAGCGCACCCATATATAAGCCACACCCACTGAATTTTACAAATATTTTTATTCATTCATTCATTCATTTTCTCCCGCTTATCCGTAATTCGGGTCACGGGGGCAGCAGTCTAAGCAGGCCCCCGCCTTCGACTGCTGCCCAATCCTCACAGCACCGTCCCTTACGGTCCCTCCTGCAGGTGGTGAGCCCACGGGAAGGCGGCCCCACATCATTCCGACGTCACGGACCTTGATATTTCCCTCGTAAGGGACCCCCGGAGCATAGAGGGTTAAGGGCCTTGCTCAAGGGCCCAAGAGTGGCAGCTTGGCGATACCGGGGCTTGAACCCCAGACCTTCCGATCGGCAACCCAGCGCCTTAACCGCTGGAGCCACCACTCCCCCCAAATATTTTTATTTTTAACATAAATAAGCCGCACCTGTCTACACTGAAACTAATGCACTTTACACAGGCTTTAACGAAAGACACGTTACACACGGTGTAAAGGGTGAAATTTGTTGCGCTTTCTTTAGAAGCATAGTGGTATTTTGGCACAGCATTTTTCCGGTATTACTGCGTGTGTTCAAGACGAGGATTATGTCCTTATTATTTTCTGATGCTCATTTCTAAGTTTCTTTGACTAACCCGTAACGCTGTTGCCAAGAAAAACAAAAAAGCACGAGTTTTGGAAACCCGTCTGTGCTTATATGATTTCTGTTGTAACTGGAGTTAGTGAGCTCTCCCTTCACCCAGACTCAACGCGTTACAACGGCTTGTATCTAAACAGTAGCCGACCAAGAAAGTCATTGTTCACTGTCTTCCTCCTTCCTTTCACAACTATTTCTCTCGAGAGTTTATCTTTTGGCATCGTTGTGCATTTAAAAAAAACTTTTTTTCTCCCGATGCCGTGCAGCTCAGAACACAGGTGAGGTGCGTTTTTTTCATTTCCGTTCGGAAATTTAATTGGTCTAATGTTATGTCGCTCAGTTTTTTGGCTTGAAGTTTGTGAAACCGGGAAAAACCCAGGAAAAATCCATAAATTAGCCGCTTCGTTGTTTAAGCCGCAGGGTTCAAAACGTAGGGAAAAAGTAGCGGCTTATAGTCCGAAAAATACGGTATTTTATCCATTTGTAGTTATGTATATTTAATGCCGTTTAACATCTGCAAAGTTCATCATTATACCTATTTATCTCAATGCAGCTTGCTACAAAAAACGAACAGACAAATAAAAAACACATTAGAACAAGGCTGCCCAAAAAAAAAAAGCACGCCTCAGGGCAGATGTTTTCCAGCCCACGGCTATTCGAATGCATGACAAGACACGTTGCAAATTTCCCTTCCACCTGTCAATGGCAGCAGACTGTTTGGATGCAGTTTGCGAAAACGCACAAGGCTTTTTTCCTCCCTGTGATTATACCTGCAACTGAATTCCTATGATGATCTTTAGACAACAAAAATGCAAAAAGTAACAGTAAAAAGAGGCAATTTCAAATCCACCAAGCATGAAAGACCTTTCAATATTTTAATGAAACTCTCTGGAAAAATTACAGTTTAAGATATGATTAATTAAATTTTTAATATACGAGTTTGGTCTCTGAAATAGGTGGGTGGAATGGGGGTGGTTTCATAAACAGCGTTCATCCAATTTGAATGCAAATACACCTTAAAGTAAAGCTGAGCACATGTTCATTAAATGTTTTATTATATATGGTTATTGGACACATGTTGCTTCTTCACCTTCAGCTTGAGGATGCCTGACAGGTGCTCAATAGGGTTGAAGGGGGTCTTGGAAAGTTTCATTTTTATAGTATTTTTTCCTTGAGAAGATATATCTATCTATCATATATCATATATATAATATATAAAAGCCACCAACCGTGACTTAACAACCAAGGTTCCACGGTTTGTCCCTTGATTTTTAAGTCACGGTTGGTTAAATAATATATAAGAATATTTTATAATATTTTATACAAACAAAATAGAATAAATCTAATTAAGGCAATACACTTTATTATATTGATCAAATTAAGTAATCAATTAAATTGGCACAAATGAAATTAATTACATAAATATTTATAAATAGTTTACATTTGCTAGAACCTATTTGAGTAATACAGATGTGTATGTAAGTGTAAGTGGGTTTTACATTTAAAATTTAATTTCACTTCATTCATTTACTCCCTTAATGTGTAAAATTTTTCATACTAAAATAAAACTTCCATAGAAGTATCCATAAAGAATCCATAGCGCTAGCGTTAGCCGCTGGCCACTTCCTGAATTCCATGGATTCTTTAGCTTTTTCATGCATGTGCAAAACAAATCTTATTTCCGGTACAGAGTGAGTAGCCACAGTCACACTGCGTAATCTCTATTTTATTTTATTTTTTTATACCATTGGCATTGTTGTGTATGTTTTTTAAGATTAATAATAATAAATAAAAAAATGCGCTCAAAGTGCGAGGCAGAGACAAAACAAAATTGCAGTCCGCCACTTAAAACGCTCCTAAGGGAACTCTGTAACTGTGTTCTGCACATAAAAAGGATTACATTCTGTACACATGTGTACTGAACTGAAAGCCCTGTACTGAAGATTTTCTGTATGAATACGTATACCGCTACACCCCTTAGATACCAGATGTCTAACCATTTCCACTGCTCTTTTGCCTAAAACCATGTTAATGATGCATAACCACATATAATTTCAAGTCATTCAAGAATGGCAGATTTTTTCCCTTTAAACAGTTCAAAAGTGTTTCACAAAAAACAAAAACAATTGTTTTGCATTAACGTTTACTGACAGAATTCAACTATTGCTCTATGACATCCATTATAAGAGATGGGGTTTTTTTCCTCAGTTAATTGAAACATGCTTCAAATTCTTGTTTGTGGCAATCGTACACATGCTACAGATTTGGAGAATTGAGCTTGGGTTGAAAAATGCTGGAGGAGCCTTTAGTGCACTGTGAACGGGACAAACACACACACACACACACACACACACACACGCACGCACGCACACGCACGCACGCGCACACACAGACACAGTCCGGTATGCGTGGCCCATACTAATCAGTACTACCACTGCAGCAAGAGGATTCCCTGATCTTTCTCTCACTAGACTCTCTTGTGCACAGACACACACACACACACACACACACACACACACACACACACACACACACACACACACACACACACAGCAAAAAACCCTTCTGTCTCCTATGGATAGACACACAGACTGGCTGATGTCCAGGAAACCATGGAAACACCTACAATGCACCAAAAGCCTGTTGAAACAGTTTGGTAATGAAAGATCACCCAGACTAACTGGCACAATCATGGCCGATGCACTACATACCACCAGACAGATGGACGTGTCAAAGATCCAATGTCCTTTATCAGGGTGCTCCAATACTATTAGTGCATTCAGCTTATTAAGCAATTACCGAACACTATGGTACATATCCGAGGTCCACCCTCACACCGGGTATCCCTCTATTCTGATATAGAGTTCAGTACAATAATGACTCTTGGATGAGAAAACGGCTGACACAGCAGGTGCACACACCCTGGACATGTGGCTACGATAAAAATATCTATACCTGAGCATATAAAAGGGGTTCAGACGTTATACTGCAACAAGACACACACACACCTACAGTACACTCCAAGGGTGTGGGCTTTGGGTTGCACAGGGTGGCACCTGCTTTGCTTATAACAAGGCAAGCTCTGACCATCCCTTGTGTGAAATTCATGCAAAAAAAAAAACAACAACAAAAAACAATCCTGAATCATATCCAGCTCATAGAATACACACATTTATAATGTGTGTATTCTGATGAGCAGAACTACAGACCAATGAGGCGTTTAGAATAATTCCATTATTGTGCACTATTGAAAAAGATTTTCTCTGATGAATCTCAAATGCATCTTGTATATAATTCAAGTGTGTGTGTCTGTTTGTGTGTGTGTGTGGGAGGGGGGGGTGTTAAAGAACTGTTTATTGTGCAGGCATATCTTTTTGCAATCTTTTGTGAAAATAAAAAACGGACACAGTGCATGCACCTGGATACACGCGTACAGGAGACTGATCGGGTTGCTATGGAGCTCGCGCCGCCCTGCGCCATTCTGCCTGGAGGCGCGCGAGCATGCTCTCTCTCTCTCTCTCTCTCGCTCTCGCTCTCTCTCTCTCTCACACACACACACACACACACACACACACACACACACACACACAGAAAGGTAAACGACCCATGCACAGCCAGATGGCATGCTATTCCAATTGCATTTATCTATTCTAGTGCATCTAAAAGAGGAAGAGCACAGAGATGAGGATGAGGAGGACGAGAAAGAGAAGAGAGAGAGTGAGAAGGAGAGGAAGATGAGAAGAAGGAGGAGGCGGGTGGGCGCCTGAGCATCTGCAGACAGGTAACAGTCAGGTGTGCAGCTTTTCTGAAACTATCTTACCTTTCACTTGACTCTCATACTCTGTAAGGATTTCCTTCTCCTTTTTAAACTTCATTGTGCCCGACATCATGTTCCACCTTTAGGTTCTCTCTCTGCGGTGCGGATTTACTTCTGGTCCAATTCTTCCTCTTCCTTCTCCCAGTCCTCCTGTTTTTTCACTGGCACCGATGCGTCATATCCAGCCACGGGTTCATGCGATCCAGTCCCAAAAAGAGAAGAAAAAAAGAAGACCCAGTCCAAAACCAGAACTGAAGCCGTCTTTGGGTTAAATGTCCACCGCGTCGGGTGTCACACCGGGGACAGGAAATAACGATTGGCATTGAAGTCTAACAAGACTCCAGGAAGAAGAGCCTGGATCTCTGTCTCCTTCTGTGTCCTTCTGTCTCACGCGCTACTCCAGAGGAGGAGAACCAGGCGGCACGCGATCCACTAATAAAATGCGCGCGCGTGTGTGTGTGTATGCGTGTGTGGGCTCACTGTTTCACGCCTCCCAATGCTGCCTCGCAAACGCTCCAAACACACACCTCCAACACGCTCCCTATTACTGTCAATTGAGATGGGCGGGGTTGTGGGCGTGGTCTAGCCTGGGGTGGGTAACTAGGCAGAATTGACAGCCAGCCAATTGTCGTGTCGCTTCCGTTATTCGAACGCCACAAACGTCCCACGGTATAAATGCAAAGGAGAAACAGCGTCATTAGTACCTGAGTATAGGCGAGAAGGATGTTAGTTGGAAATACTACCGTCTAGGACGCGAATTGTTTGGTTTGGGACGCAGCCCGTAGAGCTGCAGGGGGCTGTGAATGAACACAAATTAAGTGCTGATTGGTTAATTGGTGCCATTAGTTGCGTTCAGTCACAACACAGACAACACGCCAAAAAGAGAGAGAAAAAAACGGGAGCAGATGCAGAATGAGTGTGCAGGGAGGAGCTGTGTGTGAGCATCAGGAACACAAACACTAGGTTTGATATGGCAGAAAATTAAAAGCCCTTATTTATCTGTGCCTGCAGTCAGGAAGTGGAGGGAGTGGGAGAGTGAGAAGGAGGGGGGAGTGTAAAGGGAGTGGGGGACAGTGGGAAAAATGGGGAGAGTGGGGGAAAAGTGTGAGTGTGTGTGGGGGGGGAGTAAGGGGTAATGTGGAAAGTGGGGAGAGTGGAGTCAGAGGGGGTAGTTAAAGGAGTGGGGACAGTGGGCAGAATGGGAGACTTGTTACAGTGGGCAGAGGGGGAGGAGTGGGGACAGTGGGAAACTGGGGACAGTCAGCAGAGTGGGAGACTTGGGACAGTGGGCAGAGGGGGAGGATTGGATACAGTGGGGACAGTGGGAAACTGGGGACAGTCAGCAGAGTGGGAAACTGGGGACAGTGGCCAGAATGGGAGACTTGGGACAGTGGGCATAGGGGAAGGAGTGGAGACAGTGGGGACAGTGGGAAACTGGGGACAGTCAGCAGAGTGGGAAACTGGGGACAGTCAGCAGCGTGTGAGACTGGGGACAGTGGGCAGAGTGGGGAACATGGGGACAGTAGATGCAGTTCGGACAGTGGGGACAATGTGGACAGTGAGGTCGGTTGTAACAGTAGTCAGTTCTAAAGCTCCCATCAGCAATAAGCTTAATTTACTGTTTACTTGCTCGCTAGCGCCCTCTGCCTTCTTGCACAAGAAGAGCACATTAATGAAGAATGCATCATGCAGAATTATACAGTGATGTTTGATATTTAACAAAGTACACTTACTTGAAAGAATGTCTTCCTTTCCACTTGTTAAAAAAATAAAAAATATAGCAGTGGTGTGATCAATGTGCATCAACTTAAAGAGGTTCTGGAATCTAATTTGGTCTGTGTGTTTATCTAGATCTATCTTAGATATTTTATATTTCTTTTAATAATATAGTTTTAAAGGAACTTTAAAGAAACAACGTTTCTTGAATTACTCATCCTGTGTCAGTCTTGTGTTCACCCAATGAAATGCTCCTGTAGTTCAGTACATATCTGCCCCACCCAAGTGGTCTTTTCTTGCTGTAGAACAGTTGTAACATGTGATGTTGGCAGCAAACATGTTATGTCAGTGTGTATTTGTTTATGTTTGTATGAAACTAAGGCTTCTTTCATTATCAGCTCTAACATGTGGTTCCTGTCCTTGTTAAAGTTGATCAGGTGTAGGTGAAGTTGGTGATGAGAAGAACTCGAGCTGATAAAAAGCCACTAGTTACTCTTTACTGTTCTCCATAAAGACTAGTTTGTCAGGTTACCGTTTACTACTGGCTGTCGTGGGAATCATTCGAAAATTTCAACACTGACTTCCTGTTGCAAAATGATGCCGTATGAATTAACAAACTTAGATTTCTATTGTGTTGACTTATATTGTTTTTCACAGAGGGGTAAATTATTGTTTATTGCAGTATTTCTATTGCATTATTGCACTTAAGTACATTTTTAGGGAAAATTGTACTTCACTACATTTTAATGTTTAATATATCACCTATTAATCCACTGCATTTTAGAAAAATATATGCCATTCTTAGCTACGTTGAATGAAACAGAACAGTTCTGTTTAGAATGTGTGGTGAAAGGTGGATGATAGCTTGGTGGTTTAGGCATTAGACTTTGGATCAGAAGCTCATGAGGCCAAACCAAGCTGCCACTCCTGGGCTCCTAAGCAAGGCTCGTAACCCCATAGCTGCTCAGTTGTATGAATGAGATTAGTGTAAATTGCTCTGGATAAGGGTGCCTGCAAATGCCATAAATAAAAAAGGCTTCTCTCGTTGTATGTCTGCACCTATAGAAAATGTTCTTCAGCATCAAGTATTAACATATAATTGTCACAGATCACTATTTTTTTCTAGAGAAATAAGAGCAATTGTACTTTTATAACATACTTTTATATTCATATTTAAGCAGGGTATTTGTACTTTTTGCTTGTGTACAGGAGGTTTTACATGCATGCAATTTCATGTGTAATTAAAAATAAATACTAATGTATGCTTATTTATGTTGAAGATGGTGTTTATTGGTGAATTTGAAGAATTTTTTGATTCTTATCCTTAGATAAAAAAAATTGCACCAACCCATCAAAAGTAAACGATTAGTACCTTTACTAGTCTTTTTTTTCCACCATGACACGTGCATGAGGTGTACCTATTATGCTTTCCTCTGAAAGGTGAGTATGTTCCAAATTTACATTACAATTTCTTTGTGGAATTAATATTCAGATTTTTAATTCCGATTTATTTGTTTTAATTTTACCAGAATTCTAGGTTGTAATGTAATGTAATGACGCTACCCGACCAACAGGGAGCGCTGTTGACGCGCCTTTATATTATTAGTGTGCACATGCATATCTGCATAAAACCTTATTTAGCATTTTACCTTCCACGTGCATAAAGTTAGATATTTTGTGCAAAAAAACAAACAAATAAAGGGTCACGACGATATGAGACCATGCTAGAGCACTTCCACACTTCACGCGTAGGCAATACTATACATCCCAGAATGCATTGCGCTGCGACTTGTGACGTTCCGGCACGTGTCTCGGCTTCCTGTAGTGAGGCTGCGCGGCGCTTAAAGGACGTGTGTGTGTGTTTGTTGATCAGTAACTCCAGGGACTTTAATTGCGCAGCTCGAAGATACATCCTTCAACGAGACTCGGACAGGTAGGATGGGAATCGGTTTTCTATGTCATTGCTTCATATGATCAGATCAGATCAGACCAGACCAGACCAGATCAGATCAGACCAGAGCACATTCTGGGTTTCTCCTGCGTTTGTAGTTGAGATGTTTTGCTCAGGAATCTCCATTCATGATCTTCTCTTTTCTTCTAAACTGAAATGAGAAAACGAATTAAGGACGTGTTGGTCGATCTGATCTAATTGCGTCTAATCTCACATGACCTTTCAATAAATTACACGATATTACATGCCATGACATTTTCTTTCTGATGTGTCATGAGTTCCTGTTCAAGCTTCTCATTCCTTCCCTAGTTTTTCCCCCCTCTTAATGTCGCTTTGCAGCAGAACATTCTCCAATAATCAGAGCTATCATTCTTCTTTTCTCTTCTTTATGAGCTTTTCACACTGAAAGGTCATCCCTGGGGTTTTTTTTGGCAGTGTATTCCTGGTCATATTTATAGGTTTGTTCCCTTCACAGTGAGAGATTTCTCATTTGTTTTTCATTGAAGTGGGAACAGGATAAAGCTGGAGGATGTGAGTTTTGGATTCTCTTAGAATAAAATCAAAAGGCAAAAAAAACTCCATTGCTTTGGTGTTTGCTTTTTCTCCAACACTGTGTGTGTGTGTACAGGTACATGAGGAATTAATCACTGCAGGTGTGCTGCTTTAGGTGAAAAATAACCAACAATCGAGTGATGGGGCATTTCTTCCTCTTTATGCAACAGTCTACTTTTTTAATCCATTTATTATTATATTTAACGTCTGAGAATCGAGTCGGTTCATGTTTACGTTATTGCAGCTATAAATGCTCCTTCCTTCACCCGCCTCTCTTTAGTCTTTCTCTTCAACTTCAAGATCAACAAAAACCATGCAATTTTTACAGTAATCTTTATTAATGTCATGTTATTATTATATCATATTAACATAATCCAGCTATATATAAACAAAAATTAAACACACTAATAAACATCTATCTATCTATCTATCTATCTATCTATCTATCTATCTATCTATCTATCTATCTATCTATCTATCTATCATCATCATCATAATAATAATACAATTAATAATACATATATAAAAATAATACATAATAAATATATGTATTATTAATAATTAATACTTTATTTGATATAATAATAATTAGTATTAATATATATTTTTTATTTATTTTCATACTTTTTATTTATTTATTTATTTATTTATTTATTTATTATTAATACTTTTTTCACTGGTTTATTGGATCTGGGCATTTCTAGCTTATTATAATTCACATGCTTATTTTATTCTTTACTTTCTTCCTTCTTTTTTACTATGCACTATTATTATTATTAATATCATTATATTTCCTATTGTTTTTTTTTGTGTGCTTGTGTGTGTGTGTGTGTGTGTGTGTGTGTTTATGTTTATTTCAGTTATGATTTAGTTTGTATTAAATTTCTGATTGTTTTAAGTTTTATACGCTGAAGCACATCCGGTTTTGTAAATAGAACAAAGGTGATTATATAAAGCATGCATTTACTTTTTTAATTGTTAAATATGGTTGTGCAAACTTTTGCTCTGTATAAAAGCTGACCAATTGGATGCACAGTTCAGGAAATTCATGTAGATTTCGAGATGATTTTGAAAAGAAAAAAAGTTTCTGTGGTGTCTTTAAACCTTGTCTGAAGGATTTTAGTGATGAAAATTATTATTGTGGTTATTGTTTTGTCTCATGGTTAAGAATTCAAGGTGACAGGATTTCTAAAAGTGTCTAAACTAGTCAGAAGTGCAGTCTCTTTAAACTACGTGTTAAAAGAAAAAAACGTTTTCTAACAAGTTTGTAGTTTAAATGTAATTAACAGGTATTTTTTATGTAAATAAATGTTTGTTTTCCCTAATAGAGACTTTTTGTTTAAGGTCAAATCTTTTGATCATTTAGGTTTTTAAAGGCGACAGTCAGGCCACGGTGATGATTATTTTTTTTTAATTAGGTAAGTTAATTTTGGAACAAAGCATCAGGTGAAAAAAAACAAGTAGCTGCAGAAAAAGCAACAAGTTTTTTTTAAAGCACAGTTGTAACTTGAGACTATACGATTGTTTGTTTTGAATCGAATGGGTCACATGACTGCACCCTGTAACTTATTATATATATATATTTTTTTAATATCTCAGTTTTCAGGTTTTAGTTCACACTTCTATTTCAAAATGGAGTTTAATATTTTGTTCACATAGGAAAGCTTTAATATTCGCTGCACAAGGACCATGTCTTGGTGAGAATAGGAGAAAATTTTTTGTGTTTTAAGGTGTTTTTTCAAAACTTTTGTAAGATATTTTGTGATGGAAAGGGATAATGTCTATGTGCTAGGCGAATACTGTAAATAAATACGTTATCTTTGAGTTCATGTACTGTTTTTAAAAAAAAATGTATTGTTGAAACCTGGCAACCCTGAGTCTTATCATAAAATGTAAGAAACATGGCCTCGACCAAACCCCGACATCTGCAGCATTTTAGAACGAACCTGTTTTTTTTTTTTTTTAGTTGTAAAAATGATCAAATTGATCGAATATCGTTAATAAACTATTACATTATTAATGCTTATTCATTCTTATTTCAAGCAAATTCTTCTAATGATAAATGTCAGTTTTGCAAATTTCTGTTTAATGAAATAATCTTAAATTGTGTTTATTGTAAACTTGTATAAAAGAAAAAGGAAAATCTGATTATTTCCTTGTGTTGTAGTTTTGCTGTATCATCGTATTTCAGTATCGCTGTATAGTTGTGTCACAGTATTGTATTGCAGTATCTTACTTTATCGTTGTATTAAAGTATTGTCATATTGTCATATTGCAGTATTGCTATATTGTTATATCTGTATCATCATGTCGCTTTATCGTTGTATCATAGTATTGTAGTATTGCTGTATCATATTGCGATATCGTCGTATTGCAGTATCGCTGTTTTTCATTGCCGTGTCAATGTATTATAGTATTGCTGTATCGTTGTATCAGGGTATTGTTGAATTGCTGTATCACTGTATTGCTCTATCATAGTATCGCTTTATTGTAGAATGACTGACTTTTCCGGCTCTCTGTAGTATCGCTGTATTGCAGCATCAATGTATCGTAGCATCGTTGTATTGCAGTTTCGCTGTATTGCTGTACCGTGGTATCGCAGTATTTTAGAATGAATGACGAAGATTTATCATCGTATTATCATCAAAGTATCAAAATTCCTTCAAGACATTTCTGTGCTACTCGATACGCATCATTGTATTGCATTCAAATGTACTGTAACATTGCTGTACAGTGGCTATACCAGTTTCTGTGTGTGTGTGTATGTGTGTGTTGGTGGTGAGAGACAATCATAAACAGGTCATGTCAAATCACTCGTTTTGTTGTTTCCTGTTTTTTGCTAAATTTATTCATGTAGTGTTCTGTAAAAGCTTGCATCATGATAAAAATTGTATTTCTATATTTAAAATAGAAAGAAGTTGAGAGGGTGGGCTGCGTGTCATGCTCGTTGTGCTTGTGTTATGGACCCTGTAAACAGCGATGTTCAGCCTCACCCTGCTCTGGTGTACCGACTTGAGAGACCCGTGCTCAGTGAAGAACAAATCGACACACAGCTGCATAAGAAAGAACGGACGCTCAAGCCCGTGAGGCGGAGACTAGCCGAACACTGCCGGTAATACGAACTCGAATTAGTCGTAATTACTGTTCTTTAAATGTGTGTGTTTTTGAAGGTGTGCTGTAATTATACCAAAGCAACACTTTCATTCTGTAATTATAGTTTTTCAAATAAAAAGTATAGTTCAGTCTAGGTAATCCCCCCTACACACACACACACACACACACACACACACACACACACACACACAGACACACCTCAATTCTATTTAATTTTTTTACTTCAGCTGTTCATCTGAAAAGGCCAAATCTGCCATATTTGGTTTCCTGCCCATCTTATCATGGCTGCCGTCTTATCCAGTGAAGCAGTATCTGTTTGGAGATATTGTTTCGGGTCTCAGCACCGGAGTCATGCAGCTGCCTCAAGGTTGGGATCTTGTTCATGTGACCGGCGTGTTTGTACAGTAACGTTGCTTTTGATTCATTTCAGAACTCTTGCTCACTCCACCTGTCTGTCTCATTCACTCTGTATTTCTGTCTCACTCACTTTCTCTGTCTCACCCTCTCTCTTTTTAACTCGCTCTCTGTCTCGCTCACTTTCTCTGTCTCGCCCACTCTGTCTTTCTCTCTCGTCCACTTTCTCTGTCTCGCTCATTTTCTGCCTTTCTGTCTCACCCACTTTTTCTGTCTTTCTCGGTCTTTCTCTCTCTCTCTCTCACCTACTTTCTCTGTCACGCTCACACTCTGTCTTTCTGTCTCACCCACTCTCTCTGTCTCACCCACTCTCTCTGTCTCGCTCACTCTGTGTTTCTCTGTCTCACTCCCTCTGCCTCACTCTGTCTTTTTGTGTCTCACTGTCTCGCTTTGTTTCCCACTTTTACTGTCTCACTCTGCCACTGTCTTGCTCTTTCTTGCTCTGTTTCTTTTTTATTCCTCTGTCTATCTTGTTTTCACTTGATTTCCCTTGCTTTCTATTGTCTTGCTATTTTTTCTGCCTTACTCACTTTTTCAGTTTTTTTTTTATCTTCATCTCTCTCTATTTTGCTCTCTCTCACTTTCTGTCTCTTTGTGTCTCTTGCCGTTTGCCCTCTGTCACTTTATCCTTCTTAATATTCAATTTCAAATTTCAAATTCTTTATTGTTTTGACATTTTACATACAGTTTTGCCAAAGCCTCAATAAAAACAGGGAGGAAAAAAAAAGCAAAACAATACTGAAAATAAAAATAATACTTTATTTATTCTCTCTCTCTCTCTCTCTCTCTCTCTCTCTCTCTCTCTCTCTCTCTCTTTATTTATTTTATCTTTCTATTTCTTTGCAGGTCTTGCCTATGCGATGTTAGCTGCTGTTCCTCCAGTTTATGGCCTGTACTCGTCCTTCTATCCTGTTTTCCTCTACACGTTCTTTGGCACCTCCAGACACATATCAATAGGTGGGTTTCTCACACAGCTTGGGGTCAGGGGAGGCCTAGTTTATCCCTACAGACTGAGGCCAGAAACTTAGACTCTAGACCAATTGATCTGCCTATTGGATTGCTGTGCATGCTTACTTACCTTTAGTTTCACAACAATAGTAATTATTCAGATCCATTTTTCACATACAAGACAATTAAATAAAATGGTGAAAAAAAATGGGACCACTTTTGTTATCACAGCAACCGTTTTTGGATGGTTTTATTCTCTGAGATTTGGGTTTAGTTTTTGGTTATGTCACGGGAAGACGTCATCCCGGCGGTTTAAGTTTCCGTTTAGCGGAATTTCGTATTTGCAATATTGTATTTTTCTATGTAATAGCCTTGATCTAGAAGCTATTTATTTATTTTCAGGTTTTTAGGTTACAGCTGCATTTCCTCACAGCTGGATTAGTGTGCAAACGTTCAGGCCACATGTGTGTCAAGTTTCATTTTTCTCGAGTGTTACTGTGGCGCTGAGGCTAAAGGGCTGATAAGCTCTCCCTGTGAGGAAGATAAACACAACCGTCCCTCTTCAAAGGACTCGAGCAAAGATCTTCTGTATCTGGATTTCAGCAAAATGGTCACGGATAGTAGTAATCATTCCAGTGAGATATTTTAGATATTGTTTTTTCAGTGATGTTGAGAAAGAAAGGGCATTTTAATCTTCTCGAGACTTACTCTAATAGTCAGTGAAGGCTTGAGGCGCTTGAGGTTTTGTTGTTCTGATGATGAAAGAATAGGGTAGAATAACTTACAGGTTCAGGATAGTAGTGAGAAAATCTGTCCATCAGAGATTTTCTTCAGCTTGATATCTAAAAATCGGGTGCTCAGATCTTCTGAGGGTTTCTATTAAATGATCCTCAAATCCAGCATATGAACTATGTACATTGTGAAGTAAATCCAAATTCTTGATTCTTGACCAGAGTCCTTATTATTATTATTATTAGTAGTAGTAGTAGTAGTAGTAGTTGTGAAAGAAGCTTTACAGAATGTAAGAATTATAGATTCTATATTTGGGTGACACCAAAAGTGTGATTATAAATCATTAAAGCATCAAAATATTAGATGATGTTATTATTTATATACCAGGCCATTGGTGGAATCTGATTGGGCTGAAGGGGTTGATTAATTTTCCACAGCAGCATATTTCCCGTGACCGTAATCCAGGTGCACATCCCAGGTTTATATGAACACACTCGTTCTAATATGTTACCGTAGTAACAGATCTAGATTTAATTTATGAAATGAATATTCATTAAGTATTCATTATTTTATTTCCTATTTTTGAAAGGAGCCTCCAGTGTCGGTGTTATTTAACAGGGATAATACTTAAAGTTTTTCCGACATATAAACGGGTAGGATGTGCCGTAAGCAGAAATTGTCGCAAACTGCATTGGCAGCAGAAGATCAAATCGTTCAGGATGTGGTTTAGGTTTGTCACATTAACTCCATTTCAACAACAATGAATTTCATTCCTTAAATATCTCCCAGAGGCAATAGAAAACATTTACTTTACATTTATGGCGTTTGGCAGACCTGTTTATCCTGAGTGACTTCCAAAAATGTTTTGAAAAAAAAAACATTCTGATTATCATCACAGACTTTGAATATCACCTGTCTCAATCTCTGTAGGAAATAATACATTTTAAAAGCAGGTTAGAGGTGAAGAGGTATTTTTTAGAGGTTCTTTGAAGTCTGCTAGTGACTGAGCTTTTTTGACAACAAAGGAAAGTCCGTTTCACCTTCTTGGTGCCAGAACAGCAAAGAGTCTTGAAGCATGTCTTCCTTGAACCCTGAGAGTTGGTGAGGTTACCATCATGCAGTGGTTATTGAGGGAACATGGCGTAAATCAGGATGAGGTAAGAGCTGTAAGGTAGAAAGGGTTTGGCCCATCAAGGTGAGCATCAGTGTTTATAAATCTGATCTAGAAGCTACAGTAAGTCAGTAAAGTGATGTGACACACCCTCCAGAAAAAAAAAAAACGAGTAAATGCCTTTTACAGACTCCACCCAAGTACTCAGTTTGTTCATCTTATCACTTTAACCATCTGTCACAATGACTTAGCACTTCCTCTCCTACACACCTGTACGTAGCGTAGCGTCAATGTAGCCTTTATGTTCATGACTCACAATGAGTCAGTAAACTGAACAGAATCACCTCAGTATATATTATTTTTATTTTATTTTTTATTTCTGTAAGAATAATGTTGTTTTTCTTTTATTTATTTCAAGTCTGCACTATGTCAAACATAAAGCTGTAATTTTTTACTGACAAGTTCTGGACAGAGTTTAAACTTTTAGATTCTCTGTTTAAAAAAAAAAAGCAGGAAACTGAAATGACTGATCTTGTGATTTAAGAAATATCTGGCAAACCGAGATCCTGGTGTAAAATGGCTATGAATGCACTAAACTTCGCGTAAACATTTATGCAACATATTGAGGTGTGTATACAGCCCACAGCGAGTTATGTGAAGAATCTGGCAAAATTGAAATGTAAAACAAATTATAAAATGAAAAAAATATTAACAACTAATAATAATTTTTATTTTTTTTTTAAAGATGCAAAGCATGCAACTAATAAATGGATAAAAAGTAACATTTTCTATTCTTTAATAAATAAAATATTAATCTTTGCAGATCGCTGTGGTGTCAGAGTACGTCCACTTGACATTGCTTGATTTTTATTTTTTTTGTACTTGCTATTCTATATGCACGTTGTTGTTTCGTCTGATTCTACAGGCACGTTCGCTGTGATTAGTCTGATGGTCGGAAGTGTGGTGGTAAGAGAAGCACCGGACTCCATGTTTATTCTGAATGGGACGAATGGAACGGAGATTATCGATGTGGCGGCTCGAGATGCCCGGAGAGTCCAAGTGGCCGTAGCTGTCACTACACTCATGGGGCTTATTCAGGTACACGTCAGCACCGTAGTTTCTGCCCCTTTGTCCAAACTGACAAACAGTGTATGAGAATAATAATAATAATAATAATAATAAATAAATAAATACAAATCCCTACAATTACAATAGGGTTTCTGCACTACGTGGTTGGACCTCTAATAAACAAAAAAGTCCAACCAATGTAAATAAATTAAGGCACTATACACATATAGTGTGTGTGTTTTGGTTTCTGGTGGAAAAAAAGATATTTACATTTTTGATGAATGTGAATTTAATGATGAAGATTAGAAAATGCTTACTGATTATAATTATATTATTCAATCACGACACTCTCTTGTCTCTTTCTTTGATTTCTTTTTTTTTTTCTCCAGCTGGTACTCGGTGTGCTGAGGTTTGGCTTCGTGGCAATTTATCTGACCGAGCCGTTAGTGCGAGGCTTCACCACGGCCGCTGCAGTGCACGTGTTTGTCTCTCAGCTAAAATACTTGTTCGGGGTTAAAACTCAGCGCTACAGCGGGCTGTTATCTGTCATCTACGTGAGTGAATTTCACAAAACACATACAATCTGTTCCTGTTATGAGTTCTTTAACATGTCCTGCTGCTCAATTACTCAATTACTGTTGATTTTGGCTTAATTTTTTTTTTTGCATTGTGTTTGCACATGGGCACAAGGTCACGGTGAAACCTGATATCTGCGTCACGAAAACGCACGCACACATACACATAAACAGTAATCTAATGCTTTACAACATTATAATCCAATCTTCTGCTCTTCTGCATTGTCTCAGAATTGTTCGAATTATTTTAAATACTGTGTGTGTGTGTGTGTGTGTGTGTGTGTGTGTGTGTATGTATATGTGTGTATATATATATATATATATATATATATATATATATATATATATATATATATATATATATATATATATATATATATATATATATATATATATAATAGTTGGTAGGACCAGATCACATACCAGTAGAAGAATGGAGATGTTCAGGAGAGATGGCAGTGGAGTTTTTACCCAGATTGTTTGAAACAATTTTGAAATGTGAGAGAATGCCTGAGGAATGGAGATGGAGTTTGCTGGTACCGGTTTTTAAGAATAAGGGAGATGTGCAGACCTGCAATAACTACAGGGGAATTAAGTTGATAAGCCACACCATGAAGTTATGGGAAAGAGTAGTGGAAGCCAGGCTGAGAGAAGAGGTGACCATCTGTGAGCAACAGTATAGTTTCATGCCGAGGAAGAGCCTTATAGACACAATGTTTGCTTTGAGAATGTTGATTGAGAAGTATAAAGAACGTCAGAAGGAGTTGCATTGTGTGTTTGTGGATTTGGAGAAAGCGTACGACAGGGTGGAGAGAGGAGTTGTGGTGTTGTATGAGGAAGCCAGGTGTGTGCGAGAGGTATGTGAGGGTGGTGCAGGACATGTACGAGGACAGCGTGACAGCAGTGAAGTGTGCAGTAGGAACGACAGACTGGTTCAAGGTGGAGGTGAGACGGCATCAAGGATCGGCTCTGAGCCCTTTCCTGTTTGCAGTGGTGATGGACAGGTTGACGGACAAGGTCAGACAGGAGTCTCCATGGACTATGATGTTTGCGGATGATATTGTGATTTGTGGTGTGAGTAGGGAGCTGGTTGAGAAGAGCCTGGAGAGCTGGAGATATGTGCTGGAGAGAAGGGGAATGAAAGTCAGTAGGAGTAAGACAGAGTACATGTGTGTGAATGAAAAGGAGAGCAGTGGAGTGATGCGGTTGCAGGGAGAAGAGGTGGTGAAGTTGGATGAGTTTAGGTATTTGGGGTCAACAGTGCAAAGTAATGGAGAGTGTGTTAGAGAAGTAAAAAAAAGAGTACAGGCAGGGTGAAGTGGGTGTAGAAGAGTGATAGCAGGAGTGATTTGTAATAGAAGGGTATCTACAAGGGTGAAAGGGAAAGTTTATAGGACCGTGGTGAAACCTGCGATGGTGTATGGTTTAGAGACAGTGGTATTGACTAAAAGACAGGAGGTGGAGTTGGAGGTAGCAGAGCTGAAGATGTTGAGGTTTTCGTTGGGAGTGACGACGATGATCAGGATTAGAAATGTTTATTAGAGGGCCATGCATGTAGGATGTTTTGGGGACAAAGTGAGAGAGGCGCTATTGAGATGGTTTGGACATGTGCAGAGGAGGGACATGGGGTAAATCGGTAGGAAAATGCTGAGGATTGAGCTGCTAGGAAGGAGGAAAAGAGGAAGGCTAAGGAGGAGGTTTATGGATGTGGTGAGGGAAGACATGCAGGTAGTTGGTTTGAAAGAGGCAGATGTAGAGGACTTGGCAGTATGGAGACGGATGATCCGCTGTGGTGACCCCTAATGGGAGCAGCCAAAATAAGAAGGTTTTATTTGTCCAGATTTTTCTCTGATTTTTATGTTCTGTGTGCAGAGTCTCATCGCTGTGTTTAAACACATTGACAGCACTAATGTCAGTACGCTCATCTTGGGATTGGTGTGTATCGTGTTCCTGTATGGCGTGAAGGATATAAACGAGCGTTTTAAAAAGAAGCTGCCCATCCCCATTCCTGGAGAAATCATTGTGGTAATGTTGCCTTGTTTAAGCTAACCTGATGCTGTATTTATACAGTATGTTAAAGTGTAGGTGTATATGGAGCTTCACACTTAATTTATGTGTGGATTTGCAGGTAATCGTCTCGACGGGGATTTCATACGGCATGGCTCTTTCTGAGAATTATAAGGTGGATATTGTAGGAGAAATCCCTACAGGGTGAGTCTGAGTGCTCAGAGGCAGAGTCTTTGTGTTGCACTGTATAATACAATTCTAATAGGACATTTCTTTCTTTCTCTTTTTTTTTAGACTTCAAGCGCCAGCTCTCCCAGATTTCAGTCTCTTCCCCAACGTGCTCATGGACGCTGTAGCTGCGGCTGTGGTGGGATTCTCTATCGGGATCTCCTTGGCTAAAATATTTGCTCTTAAATATAACTACAGTGTGGACGGAAACCAGGTGACTAAACACTTCCTGTCTGTGATGCGTAGCTTGAATAAGACACTAATGACTCGTCAAACACAAGAATCATGTGAATTCTTCTTTTTCTTTTAGCTGCTCCCAATAGGGGTCGCCACAGTGGCTCATCCGTCTCCATACTACTCTGTCTCACTACTCTGTCTCCCTTTCACTCTTGCAGATGCTCTTCTATCACAAATCACTCCTGACACTCTTCTCCACCCACTTTTACCCTGTCTGCACTCTTTTCTTCACTTTTCTAACACACTCATCATTACTTTGCACTGTTCACCCCAGGTACCTGATCTCCTCCACCTTCTCCACCTCTTCTCCCTGCAACCGCACCACTCCACTGCTCTCCCTCTCATTCACACACTCATTCTTGTACTTTGTCTTACTCCTACTGACTTTCAATTCCCGTCTCTCCAGCATGTACCTCCACCTCTCCAGGCTCTTCTTAACCTGCTCCCAACTCTCACCACAAATCACAATATCATTCATATCATCCAATATCACCACTTCCTGCTTCACCATCTCCACATCATCCAACCTTCTTAACACACTCTTTCACTAGTCAACACATTTCCATCTGCATTCTTTATTGCTCTAACTTGCAGCACATCCTTCCCAGCTCTGTCCCTCTGCTCGCTTTGCTACAAATCCTTTTCTCCTTCCTTAGTGTCCAACTTCTCATACAGCTCCTCATATGCCTTTTCCTTGGCTTTTGCTGCATCACTCTTCACCTGCTGCAGCATCTCCTTGTGCTTCTGCCTACATTTCTTATCTTTCTCTTGATCCCAATTCTGTTTCGCCAACCTCTTTCTCCTTATGATTTCATGAGCATTATGTTAAATCCTGTACATGCATTTTGTTGTATTTCAATATGTTACCATAGCACTTTTGTAGAGATAACAGCATTGGCAGCTTTGGTGTCTTTTAGGCCGATTTTGCTGTTAATATGGCAGGTTAATTTATTTCCTGAACAAGTGCACCACTGATTAAGAGTTGCGTTCACATTCATACAAATTATGTCACGGGGTCAGTGAAACTGAACTCTGACCACCACCTTCAGGTCGTCCCTGGTACATTTGAGTGTAGATGCGTACGTGTTTTCTGAACATCCCATTCCAAATTTAATCAACATTTGCTCATATAATATATCTGGCAAGATGTTCCACTAGATTTTGGAGTGTGCTTGAGTTTAGTCAAGTCAAATCAAGTCAATATAGCTGTCGCAGTACCCTGATGCTCGAAATTTGTGCTAGCAGTTTTGGGAGGAACCACAAATGGCTGGAAAAGTCCCAATAATAAATAAAGGTGTCTCAATAATAAATAAAGGTATCTCAATCATTGTGTCCATTTTTTCCCCCGAGGTTTATAATGTTCTGAGTGGTTTTATAGCTGTCATTGAAACAGCAGTGATGTGATAAGGTTGTGATTTGTGACTACAGGAGCTGATTGCGCTCGGGTTGTGCAACTCTGTCAGTTCCTGTTTCCACACCTTCGCCGTCACCAGCTCGATGTCTCGCAGTCTGGTGCAGGAGAGCACGGGCGGAAAGACTCAGGTAACACATAAATACATACACAACGAATTTCTACACTACACACCGTGTACTTAAATACACTGAATCAAAATCCTTTAATTATTTGGTTGTAAGCAAAATGTGTTTATAAAACGGAGTGAAGAAGGATGAATCTTTTTAAACTCATTTACATCTTGTACCCCCATTATTATTCCATATTTCACAGAGCATCCTATGTACACTTGTATCTAATCTCTGCCCCAATGAATAAAATGGTCCAGTTTCTACTCTTCCACAATATTTTTAATATAAAAACATTTGTTCAATCATTATAGGATTATCATACGATTTAGAGTGTGATTAAATGTGTGATTTGGGTGGGATAGTTATACACTCTCTTTCCTGTCCATCACACTAGCCAATTATGTATGAGTAAGAGGGCAGATGGCTCTTTTCCATTTACATTTATGCCATTTGGCGGATGCGCTTATCCAGAGCTACTTGCAGTTATCTCAGTTATATAGTTAAGCTATTGAGACCTTGCTTAGGGAGCAGACAGTGGTAGCTTAGTAGTGCTGGGATTTGATCCCATGACCTTCCGATCAGAAGTCTAACATCTTATCCACTTAACTACCACTTTCCTGTTACCACTGTGTCTTATTCTGCCAATTGATTTAGTATGAGTTGGCATAGACGCAGCTGACTGATTAAGAATCTGATGATTAAGTAAATGTAATTCGTTACTTTCCATTTCTGAAATTAGTCTTATAAAAAACAGTTCGTTCTCAGTGTGTATCCGGATATGGTGGCGGTGACTGTTTCTTTCTACACAATAGTGCCTTGCTTTATTTTTTGCCTGACTTCGTATAAGATGTGGTGTGTGTGTGTGTGTGTGTGTGTGTGTGTGTGTGTGTGTTCGTTCATCTTGGTCATGTTGTCATAACAGTAGTTTAATTACTGTTGTAATAAATGTAAGATAAGCAAACATCCTGCAAGTCATAAATGTAAGATAAGCTAACTGCTGTTCTGTGTGTGTGTGTGTGTGTGTGTGTGTGTGTGTGTGTGTGTGTGTGTGTGTGTGTGTGTGTGTGTGTGTGTGTGTGTGTGTGTGTGTGTGTGTGTGTAGATTGCAGGCTTTTTGTCCTCCATGCTGGTCCTTCTGGTTATTTTGGCAGTCGGCTTTTTGTTCCAGCCTTTACCTCAGGTACATTTTGTATACCTTTTTAATAATTCATATAAATATAGAAATGATTTATTTCAGGTTCATTCTGTGTTTGAATTAATTCCTTATATGCTCCATTGCACATTATTTTTAGTCTCAGACATATGCAGTGTGCATATTCTCACTGGATATTTATGTTAGTCTCTGATTAGGTTACTAGATTACCCATACTGCACCACAGTGCATCTAGTGTTTGAAGAGCAATGTTATCTCACTGCCTTAATGTGTGTGTGTGTGTGTGTGTGTGTGTGTGTGTGTAAAAATGAATGTTTAGTTGATGTATTAATTCATTATTCTTTATGCATTATTTCTTTAGAGTTATTAGATGTATAAAAAAATTATATATATATATATATATTATATATACACAGTATATATATATATAAAATTATTATTTTTATTTATTTTATTTTTTTTTGGTCATGGTGAAGCGTTGACTTAAATTTCTTTTCAGAAAAACACAAAATAAAGTCCAGTGCTTTTCTTACCAATTTGAAGAATTAAGCAAGAAATGGCAAATTATACCATTTGACCACATTTATTTGTGTGCGTTTTTGAGACTATTTTTTGAGACTTATGCTAAAATACACACACTTAAAAAAAATTTGTGGTCAAATGTTGTACTTTGTTAACCATGATGTCTTTTTTTACTTACTTCTGATTATTCTGGAGGGAAAGGCTAATATATATATATATCTCATGGCTCACTGTGGGGGGGAGTGGTGGCTCCAGCGGTTAAGACGCTGGGTTACCGATCGGAAGGTCGGGGGTTCAAGCCCCGGTATCGCCAAGCTGCCACTCTTGGGCCCTTGAGAAAGGCCCTTAACCCTCTCTGCTCCAGGGGACCCTTACGAGAAAAATAAATCAAGGACCGTGACGTCGGAGCGACGTCACCACCTGCAGGAGGGACCGTAAGGGACCGGTGCTGAGAGGATTGGGCAGCAGTCGAAGGCGGGGGCATTGACAGCCCGATCCCTGGACACAGAGAAGCATCTGGGAAATCTGCTTAGACTGCTGCCCCCGTGACCCGAATTACGGATAAGCGGGAGAAGATGAAATGATGAAAAAAAAAAAATTGCTCACCGTGTGCTCCTAGTTTCCCTGCGCCACCCTGTGTGTGTGTGTGTGTGTGTGTGTGTGTGTTTACTCCCACTTTCTCCCACTTAGAAATAATGGAGGGGTCTGAAATTGTCATTGTAGGTGCCTGTCCACTGTGAGAGACATAATCTAAAAAAAATTAAATCCAGAAATCACAATACAGTGGAACCTCGGGTTACGAACGCCCCGGCATACGTATAATTCAGGTTACGAATCGCAGTACATCAAAATTTTTGCCCCTCGTTCTGAACAAAATTTCGGGATACGAACGTCGCGCACCAAAAAAAATCGCAGGCAAGTTGGTTCTTTTCGCCACCCACGCTCTCCCACGCAGCTCGTCGCATCAGTTAGCGTCCTGTGTACCTAGCGAGAGCATTGTCTCAGCGTTCGTGTTAACACTGTCTTTATTTCGTTAATATTCATTAATATTCTATAATATAAAATATAATAATATATAAATAATATAATATAATAAGATTCTCCTTCCAAACAATAACTCTCCCTCCTCCCCTTTTTACGAACGTCGTTTCCATCATGCCAGCAGCGAGTCTTCTTAAAGGTAAAGTACCCAGTAAAGATAATGTTTTCCTCTTGTATATGTTTTTATGATGGTATGATTTTTATATGGTATGATTACATTTTAAAAGTAAATAATATTAGTGTCAGGAATCCCCCCCCCCTCAATCAGTAAGAATCCAACTACTAACATGGCCAAGACCAAAGAGCTGTCCAAAGACACTAGAGACAAAATTGTACACCTCCACAAGGCTGGAAAGGGCTACGGGGAAATTGCCAAGCAGCTTAGTGAAAAAAGGTCCACTGTTGGAGCAATCATTAGAAAATGGAAGAAGCTAAACATGACTGTCAATCTCCCTCGGACTGGGGCTCCATGCAAGATCTCACCTCGTGGGGTCTCAATGATCCTAAGGAAGGTAAAAAATCAGCCCAGAACTACACAGGAGGAGCTGGTCAATGACCTGAAAAGAGCTGGGACCACCGTTTCCAAGGTTACTGTTGGTAATACACTAAGACGTCATGGTTTGAAATCATGCATGGCACGGAAGGTTCCCCTGCTTAAACCAGCACATGTCCAGGCACGTCTTAAGTTTGCCAATGACCATTTGGATGATCCAGAGGAGTCATGGGAGAAAGTCATGTGGTCAGATGAGACCAAAATAGAACTTTTGGGTCATAATTCCACTAAACGTGTTTGGAGGAAGAAGAATGATGAGTACCATCCCAAGAACATCATCCCTACTGTGAAGCATGGGGGTGGTAGCATCATGCTTTGGGGGTGTTTTTCTGCACATGGGACAGAGCGACTGCACTGTATTAAGGAGAGGATGACCGGGGCCATGTATTGCGAGATTTTGGGGAACAACCTCCTTCCCTCAGGTAGAGCATTGAAGATGGGTCGAGGCTGGGTCTTCCAACATGACAATGACCCGAAGCACACAGCCAGGATAACCAAGGAGTGGCTCTGTACGAAGCATATCAAGGTTCTGGCGTGGCCTAGCCAGTCTCCAGACCTAAACCCAATAGAGAATCTTTGGAGGGAGCTCAAACTCCGGTGTTTCTCAGCGACAGGCCAGAAACCTGACTGATCTAGAGAAGATCTGTGTGGAGGAGTGGGCCAAAATCCCTCCTGCAGTGTGTGCAAACCTGGTGAAAAACTACAGGAAACGTTTGACCTCTGTAATTGCAAACAAAGGCTCCTGTACCAAATATTAACATTGACTTTCTCAGGTGTTCAAATACTTATTTGCAGCTGTATCATACAAATAAATAGTTAAAAAATCATATATTGTGATTCCTGGATTTTTTTTCTTTTTTACAGTGGACATGCACCTACGATGACAATTTCAGACCCCTTCATTATTTCTAAGTGGGAGAACTTGCAAAATAGCAGGGTGTTTAAATACTTTTTTTTATATAATACTTTTATTTTTATATTTATATATATAAAAATATTTTTTTTTTGGTCATGGTGAAGCTTTGAGTTAAATTTCTTTCAGAAAAACACAAAATGAAGTCCAGTGCTTTTCTTACCTCGATATCAATTTGAAGAAATAAGCAAGAAATGGCAAAATATACCATTTGACCAACATTTGTGTGTGTTTTTGAGACTATTTTTCAGAATTACGCTAAAATACACACACTTAAAAACTTGTGGTCAAATGTTGTACTTTGTTAACCATGATGGCTTTTCTTACTTATTTCTTCTGATTATCCTGGAGGGAAAGGCTAATATATATATATATATATATATATATATATATATATATATATATATATATATATATATATATATATATATATATATACACACGACAGTTCGTAACATTAATTTGTTTGTACGTTGTTACTGTGTTCGTTATTGACTGCGCAATATAATAATGATGTAAGAGCTTTAAATACTCAAATAAACAATCAAATATACTAAAACAAATCGAAATAATATAAATTTTTTTTTAATTCACTTAAAGAAATTTATTAGTCCAGTGTGCATCATGTAGACTCGTTACGGTTCGAGTCTCCATTTGACATTTTTTGGACTCCAAACAAATTTGACTTTGAGGACAGGTTTGTTCGTATCCATGAAAATTCATAAATTAAATGTTCGTAATATAGGGCGCATGTGTAAATGTTTATATGTGCACCATGCGCAATCTGTGCACTTAAACAGCACGTGGCGTCAGTAAGTCTCTTCATGACAAAACTATCGGTATTTTTTTTTTTTTTTTTTTTTTTTTTTGCAAATATGCAATAGTTCCAGCAATCAACTATCGGTGCAAATTAATCGGCGAAACCGATGAATCGGTTGACCTTTAAAACATATGCACAAAAGATGCTCAAATCAACAGCTTTGTACACAAATGAAAAAGATGATTGAAAAGTATAAATGGAACTTCAATGTAATCTTTATTGTTTTGTCCATATTCTATCGCTTCTTTATTTCCTCAGACGGTGCTAGCTGCAGTCATCATGGTCAATCTGTTGGGAATGTTCAAACAGTTGAGAGATATTCCTGCTTTATGGAGAACCAGTAAGATTGAACTGGTGAGTTTTCAAGCTTATGACCTTATACAGCTTTCGTGTTCTCTTTGTTGTTTGCTCTTTTACATTTAAACACCGTGTGTGTATGTGTGTGTGTGTGTGTGTTATTATCCTCTTCCAAGGCGATTTGGGTGATTGCGTTTCTGGCGTCTGTTCTGCTGGGGTTGGATTACGGCCTCCTGGTGGCTGTTACATTTGCTATACTTACAGTCATCTACAGAACACAAAGGTAAGAAGCATTTCATCCTCCAGTCTATAAACCTGTCTGATGTAGTGTATGAGAAAATATCCCGTCCAATATGCGATTATAGAAACCATTCTATAATTAATGAGTTTTTCCAGCTAGTTAAAAAGGCTTTCGATGCGAAAACGAGTCATAATTCAATCAAATTGAAGTTTTCATTTCGCAGGGTTGTGGAGTAATTGTGGCTTAATTATAAGCAGTCTTATTTCTTCTTTACATATAAATGTATTCAAAGTAATGATTATAAAATATAATTTATATCCGAATCCGAATTTTTTCGATAAAATTAGATTTAAATACGCATAAAACTCTTAGCGAGATTTACACTTCTGTTCAGTTTACATGTTTTCATAGCCTCAATGTTTTTCCGTTCCTGAGGTAACCGTCTGTAATACAATTTTTTTCAAATTGTTTTCTCTAACTGCGTTTTTTTTTTTTTTTTTCTTTTTTCCAGCCCTAAAAGTGTTATTCTCGGGCAAATCTCCGACACTGGACTTTACTTTGACACTGAGGAATATGAAGAGGTACCAAGTCTTTAAGAAATTTTAGTTTTGCTTTAATGTGCATTGTAAAAGTAATGTCATTTCTTTTAACCTGTTGTCCATATCGATTTTTCTCCAGGCTACAGAATGTGCAGGAATCAAGATTTTCCGCTCTAATTGTTCAATTTACTTTGCGAACAGTGAACACTACGTAAACCGTCTCAAACAAAAAGTAAGAATAAAAAAACATCCTCAATCACACATTTACAAAATATTAAGTGGAGTAGCAGAACATCCAATAAAAAAATATTGTTATTAAGTTTGGATTTTGGAAATTTCTTAATGAAATCCGTTCTTTATTCCAGACGGGAGTAAATCCTGCACAGCTGCTGGCTGAGAGAAAATCCCTGCAGAAGCGTTTAAAAAAGACTGAAAACAAGAAAAAGTCCCATCAAAGTCCTGAGAAGATGAAGAGAGCAGTAGTTAAACTGGTACACACACACACACACACACACACACACACATGTCTCCGTCTCTCTCTCTCTCTCTCTCTCTCTGTGTACTATACACACATGTCTCCCACTCTATTCTATTCTACTCTGTATTGTACACTCTCCTCTCTATTATACTCTTTATTCTATTCTACTCCATATTCTACACTCTCCTCTATTATACTTTTATTTTATTCTACTCCATATTCTACACTCTCCTCTATTATACTCTTTATTCTATTCTACTCCATATTCTACACTCTCCTCTATTCTACTCTGTATTCTACACTCTCCTCTCTATTATACTCTTTATTCTATTCTACTCCATATTCTACACTTTCCTCTATTCTACACTCTCCTCTCTATTATACTCTTTATTCTATTCTACTCCATATTCTACACTCTCCTCTATTATACTTTTATTCTATTCTACTCCATATTCTACACTCTCCTCTATTCTACACTCTCCTCTATTCTACACTCTCCTCTCTATTATACTCTTTATTCTATTCTACTCCATATTCTACTCCATATTCTACACTCTCCTCTATTCTACTCCATATTCTACACTCTCCTCTATTCTACACTCTCCTCTATTCTACTACATATTCTACAGCCTCCTCTATTCTACTCTGTATTCTACACTCTCCATTCTATTATACTCTTTATTCTATTCTACTCCATATTCTACACTCTCCACTATTCTACTCTTTATTCTATTCTACTCCATATTCTACACTCTCCTCTATTATACTCTTATTCTAATCTATATTCTACACTCTCCTCTATTATACTCTACTCTACTTTAATGTTTTACTTTTTTGAACCTACTCTACAATTCTCTCCACTCTTTCTCCTCGTTTTGCTTTCTGCTGTACTCTCCACTGTACGTTTTCTGCTTTGTTCTACTTTACCCTCCACTCTTTTCTACCCTACTCTAATCTGCTGTACTATCTACTTTGTTCTAACCTCCTCTACTCTACCTTACTCTAATCTGCTCTATTTAACACACTTCTATTCACTCTATTATACTTTATCATCCCTTTTTATTCTATTCCACACAAATTTTTTTCTTTCTTCACTGTATTGTACACTCTTCTCTTTTCTTTACTATTTGTTTTTTCTTTACTCTACTCTGGTTTTTCTCTGTCCCATATTTTTTTCTTCCACCTCTACTCAGTTTTATTCTTCTCTCCTGCTTTACTCAACAAAGAAATAAAACCACTCTCCAATGTGTGCGAATTCTATAGTGCGTATGCTGCTTGTGTGTTTGCTGTCAGGATATGGAGTTAGGCTTCAGTCACGAAGTGGTGGACGAAGATGAGACACAAGTGGAATCGCACATTAATGGACAAATCGTTAAGGCCGAGTCTGACTCAGAGGAGCGTCGCTTCCTCCAGCCGCTCTCTCCCATCCACTCTATCATCCTGGACTTAAGTTCTGTCAACTTCATAGACTCTGTCGGAGCCAAAGCTTTTAAATCTGTAAGTTAACACTTTACATGCATTTTTGCCATAGGTGCAGGATAATAATGATTTATACAGCAGGAATGTTGAACTCTGGACTCTGATTGGTCAGACAAAAGTGTTCTTATTAATGCAATTGTTTATATTACATAATACTTTATCGTTTCTATAGTAACCGGTCATTCACACAGAACACGATAAAGTTTTTTTTTGTTAATAAATGTTTATTTAAGGAAGGAGTCTAAGGAATTTTAGATAAAGCTGTAATGCTACTTTTTTGATATCTGGGGTCATGGTAGCTCAAAGGTTGGGGGTTCAAGCTCTGTGCTCCAGTGGTGCTGTATCATGGCTCACCCTGTGCTCTGACCTCAGCTTCATCACAATTTTACTGTGCTGTAATGTACATGTAACAAGGGAAAAGCCCCCTTCAACTTCAGGAGTGTTTTTTTTGTCTTATTCTTCATCGAGGCTGGTCAGGGAATGCGTGTTTAAAGCTGCTGTACCATAAGCGAGAACTGGAACTAACTTGTCATATACCACTAACAGGAAAAACTACGATGCTTCAGTCTGTAATGAGTAAAAGCGTATAATTGGAAAATTGTCCTCGTACAAGAAGAATAAACACATCAAGAATGTACTGCTGAAGGAAAATCATCAAGCAATTCCGTTTATCTTCCTGTAACAACTTGATGGACAGTTTTTTTTTATTATTATTTCTTATGTGAAAAGAAAGACTCTCAGTGTTGTGTAAGTGAAGGTGTTTTTTTTTTTGCAGGTTATTAAGGAGTTTGCAGCCATAGATGTAAAAATTGTACTTGCTGGATGTAGCCGTAAGTACTCTTATCTATCTATCTATCTATCTATCTATCTATCTATCTATCTATCTATCTATCTATCTGTCTGTCTGTCTGTCTGTCTGTCTGTCTGTCTGTCTGTCTGTCTGTCTGTCTGTCTGTCTGTCTAAATATACAAAAATAGAATGTACTAACTGTGTTTGTGTGTGTGATGTTGGGCAGGAAATCTACTGTCTGATCTCAGGGCTCTGCAGTTCTTTAGCGCTCCCGTGACCCTGGACATCATCTTTCCCACTGTTCATGATGCTGTACTGCACTGCCAACACACAAGGACGCACACCTCTGCCCCCAGCATCGCCCCCAGCCCTGCCCAAGGATCCACTCCCACCGTGCCGTCCAGTGACCACACAGGAAACAAGAGATGCTGTTCTAAAGCGTGTCAGAATGATGAGTTTTGAATGATGAGCCGTTAGAGGCAAAAAAATAAGGAACCAGACCTCATGCACTTTTACCTGTAACATCTCCTGCCTTTAAACTGAAACACGTGTCTGCGCGGGGATCATGTGAGTAAAACACTGAACGCGGTTACACACGCGACCATGACTCTCATTCATGCCTCGTTAACAATCCATCACGTTTTTTTGTGTAGTGTATATATTTTTTTCATTCTGCTGAACACACTTTGTTCAAGTTTTACAATTTTTTGTACATTATTAACTGATTTAAAATGTGACCAACAAACAAACAAAAAGGACTTCCTAATAAATTTAATTTTTCACAGATGTTTTAAAAATTTTTATTTAAATGGGGGGGGTCCTGTTTGCTAGTCTTTTTGGTGATATTTTATTTTATTGATCAAACAATGTGTATTATAAACAAATGATTATAAATGATTGATTATTAAAATGTGACCACGAGAAACGAATCAATGAAAGCATGAATAACATTTAAAATAAAGATGAATTGATTAGATGTATTATTTGATTAAATTACAATCAACAACATAGCATTGAAATGAATCAGTAAATAAACGTTGACTTCAATAACTAAGCAAATCTATTAGTGATAAAAAAAAATAAAAAAAAAAGAGAAAAGAAAATATATATATAACTAATTCCCTCATTCGTCACAGTTTTGCTCTGTCCAATCAGGTTGCAAGATTGAGGTTATACGAGGAAAACCAAACATCATGTTGAATACATTTTTACTGAGAATAATAAAAATAATCTAGAATAGCAAGAACGCTAAACTAGAAATCTAGACACTAGGAGGACTGAATAAAGAGCGTTGCTATAGTTTCAGAGCACTTTATTCTTGAAACCATAAAAAAACAATTACACCCATTAATGATTTAATAAAATCGAAAGCTCAGTAACCGTGTAAGTGTTATAGTTTACAGTCGAAATGCTGGTAAAGGTCAAAGGTTTTGTATGCGAGATGCTTTACTGTGTGTCGATTTTTTTTTTTTTGTTTTTCCACTGGATTCGGTTTTGGTTTCATAATCCAGAGAACAGGTCAAGAGACTGTACGTATTTATAAACCAAATGCTGATGATTGGATATTTTTATTTTTATTATTCACAAACCAAAAAAAAAAAAAAAAAAAAAAAAAAAAAAAAACCCTGAGTCTGTGAGTCTCCAGACTCCTTCAATCTTGAAATGATATAATAGTAAAATAAAAGAATTGTTATTCAAATGGTAATATATTATATTGTATGTGTGTGTGCGAGTGTTAACCTCTGAGAGATCAGAAGACTGAAGCTGTTTAGTTTATATATATATAAAATGTAACTTTTTTGTGCTTTTTAGAGCTATTTTGAATAATAAAAGGAAAATATATAAAATGGTTCTTAATTTTTTTTTTATTAATGCACAGATTCACTCAGGAACATTGGAATAAAGGTGGTACATTTTTATTTTAATTATAACACTAAAGAAAAAAAAACAATGAGAAATTCACGTTTTGTTGCTCTTGTGAGAGAGAGCGAGAGAGCGAGAGAGAGAGAGAGAAGAAAAGCAGGTTTAGTTGTAGGTCATGTATCGAGGGGTTGCGCTGAACTTGGCATAGGATTTAATGACTTTGTTCACGGCTTCAAGGAAATCTTTCTCTGTGGCGATTTTCCTGCGAGCTCTTATGGCGAACATTCCTGCCTCGGTGCACACGCTCCGGATCTCCGCACCTAGACGACAATTTTACTCAGTCTGGGATTTTAGTTTCAGAAATAAGTAAAGAAATGTATAACAGCAGCTGTACCTGTGCTGTTGGGACAAAGACGCGCCAGCAGCTCAAATCGGATGTCCCGCTCTACGCTCATGGAGCGAGCGTGAATCTTGAAGATGTGAGTGCGGCCCTGGGGGAGAAAATAAGTGTCGTGAAGGTTTGAAGGGCTCTATTTAAACTAGTGGCTTGTTAAAATAGCAATAAATTCATGTTATTTTTTTAAAACGTCTTTTTCTGATTAAAATTTTATCTGTCAGATTTGGGCCAATCAGGTGTGAGATTTGATTTAAATGAACATGGTATCACAGAGTTTCTTGGGCATTCAAATATTTCATATTCCCCATAGATGGTTTTTAAATGTTTTTTTAAAAAAATTTACACCAGAGAATAAATCAGACAATTTTCATAAAGCAGCAGCTCCATCATGCCTCTAAGGTTTTTCCTCATTATTGTGCATATAATCATAAATTACAGTCTATAATCCAGATGCATTCTAACAACAGTTTTTCTGCTGAGAAAGAAATTATCCTCACCTCCAGGTCCGGCAGGCTGAATTCGATCTTCCGGTCCAGACGACCAGGTCTCATGAGAGCAGGGTCAAGGGTGTCGGGTCGGTTGGTGGCCATCAGGACCTTGATGTTTCCTCTGGGATCGAAGCCATCCAGCTGGTTGATAAGCTCCAGCATGGTCCTTTGAACCTCGTTGTCTCCTCCAGCGCCGTCATCGAAACGCGCTCCTGCACAGGGGGGGTTACACCAGAGCGTCAAAAACAACTCCCAATAATTAACCAGTATAAAGCAAGGGTTGAGGTTGTACTTTGATTAAACATACTAATCACAGTAATAAGTCCCAATAAAAAAAATACCTGTCAGTTACTTTATAGATACACTAAGGGCCCTTCAAAAAGATCCTGTGTCAGCGGTTCGTAAATGTGGCTGGGAATCAGTTAAATTGGCCTACAAATGACTGATACACCTGAACGATGTGAACTATGTTGTAGAATGTGTACTGCAAGTCACGTGCATACTGATAACATTTATTTTGAGTTAGTGACCCTTCGTTTACCGTCGCATCAAAGCGTCTTAGTCACGAAGAGAGATTAGTAATGTTAAGGGGAAGGAGGCAGAGCTTTTGAGGGTCTGGAAAACATCTGTCAATTATTCCAGATTTCAGAAAGTTAAATACTAAAGTCAGTCCTAAGTGATTAATAGGAATCGTTACCTCCAATAGCATCTATTTCATCAAAGAAGATAAGGCACGCCTTCTTGGTCCTGGCCATCTCAAACAGTTCCCGAACCATTCGAGCTCCCTAAAGGGAAAACAAGTTCCGTTTAAGACGCCACATCTGGATTGTCAGAATGAGGTTGTCTGAGTGTAAAGCAGCGACATGCTCACCTCTCCCACATACTTCTGGACCAGCTCAGAGCCGATAACTCTGATGAAGCAGGCATCGGTGCGGTTGGCCACAGCACGAGCGCATAGGGTTTTCCCTGTTCCTGGGGGTCCGAACAGCAGCACACCTTTAGGAGGCTCGATACCCAGGTTTACAAAGCGCTCCGGCTAAATGGGAAAAAAGAAGCGGGTTCAGAGCGAAAAGCAGCACAAAGACGGAAATTACATGTACAAGATAATTTTTTTATATTATTAAACGATGGCCTACATGCAGCAGAGGGGTCTCCACCACTTCCCTGAGCTTCTCAATCTGCTCTTTACAACCGCCCACATCGCTGTAGGTCACGTCCGGCTTCTCCTCCACCTGTTACACACATTTATTCATATCAAAATCCAGATTCATATATTCTTTTGCACTATACTGTTAGTACAGCATCGGCAGTCAAGATTAATCGGCACCGGTAGTTGATTGCTGGAACTATAATACCGATCAAATCCATATCGATTTTACCATTTTTCCAGCTTGTGTCCGTTGCTGGTACAGAGAGCGGCCTCTAGAGGCGAATCACTGATGCCATGTGCAGTTTTTTTTTAAACGCGAGACTGCGGGCTGCACGAAGATAATATTTATTATTTACCGTTTATAAATTATACAATTATTTTTATACATTAATATATTCATATTTTTTATTTTGTAAATTTTCATGATTCAGTACTGTTTTTTTATTGTTGTAATAAAGTTCAGTACTATTTTCCATGGAGTGTTTTATTTATTTATTTTATTTTATTTTTTTAACTGACAGTTAATCAATTGGTTATCGGCAAGTACGATCCAATCTAGATATCTGTCGACCTCTTGTATAAAATATTAAATGAAATTTTAAAAACATGTTATCTAAAGTAGAATTTAAAGAGAAGGATTAGCATATAAAGAGATACCTAGTAAATAGGTAGAAATAACTAATGTATCTAGAAAACCACCATTTACAATAACTGCACCACTGTAAACAGCATGACAGTGTAGGACACAGTGCTGATTCTGGACCGGTTTCTCACCTGCATCATAGTCACAGTGGGGTCGATTTTGGGTGGCAGTGGGATGTGGATCTGGTACTTGTTTCTGTCAACACTAAATAACAAAAGAGGGGGGAAAAGGCAGATTTACAGCAAACGTATAACAACCACATTGTGATTGTTTTGCTTTTATTTTTTTTGCACATACCCAACTCTCATTCCCTCCTCAATATCAGTCGGGGCGACCTGATCACTCAGATCCACCACGAACTTGGCGAACTGCTTCACGTTAATAATGTATTTCGGATCCTCTGAGTCAGCGTTGATTATCTTGGTGCACCTAAACAGTCAGGAAAGTAACAGCATGACGTATATTAGGAAGACGTTATACTGAAGTGGATGTGCTAACAGAGACTCAGCTTCACTACAGCACATCCTGAAGATCTGTCAGGATTAAATGTACAGGAGGCTGAGGAGTTATTTCATTTCCTATTTTAAGCGTGCTAGTCTGTAGTCATTTTGTTTTTCAGCCATGTTTGGGTTTTTCCTCTGTGCTCTCCTTCTCTTCTCCCTTTCTTGATATTTCACTATCACTTCAAGAAAAAAAGATATTTGCCAACTGTATTTAGTCTCACAGTGTGTATATCAGCCCCCCGTCTCTCACACACACACACACACACACACACACACACACAAACACATATTTGTGTTTTCAAACTGTTGACTGAAAGTGTAAAAAATGTATCTAATAAATTAATCTAATCCAAACAGTCTTAACTGTTCAGGAACATGTAGAAATTACAATCTGTGTGTAGATTGTACCTGGCCACCTGCAGCGGCTGTTCACTCTGCAGCGTCTGTTTATCAGCAGCAAGGTCCCACAGCGCAGGTGGAGCCAAACCCGTATCTGACTCCTTAATGCCTGTGCAAACCAAGCACACGTTTTACTACAACATCGGACATTTCTCCATCTATCTGATCCATTTCCGTCTGCACTCACACCTACCTGTGAGCTCATTAATCTTCTTAAGGAGCTGCTGGATGTCATCCTCTACTTGCTTGATCTGACGGGAATACGTGCTCTGGCCCTGTACATCAACAAATGCTCGATCAACTTTAATCGTTTACGACAGTGTACGTTATGTTGATGCCTGAAATTAAAAGGGTACTCACGTAAGTCTTTAGAAGAGCGATGTCTCCTTCATCCAAAGCTAAAAAAATAAATGAATATCGAGTCAAACACCAAAATCAATTAATTTAATCTTAAATTCCATGAGATTTGATTGATTTTCTTTCCTTTCAGCTACCTTATAGTATGAGAGATAAATTTTTATAAAATATTATTTTCTGATACTTAAAGACATACTTATGATACACAAACAAAGTGTGAGGAAGCAACAGTATTATGTGCCACTAAAATGTTTTCGTTAAACAATTAATAAAAATTTTAAAGCCTTAATGCAGACTTAGACGGATGATCCGCTGTGGCGACCCCTAATGGGAGCAGCCGAAAGAAGAAGAAGAAGAATGCAGACTTCATTCAATTTCACTTCACATAAATAAATTGCTTATTTTATTAAAAAAAAAATTTACAGTAAAGGTGAAAAAAATAAATTCTAAAAAAAAAAGAAAAAAAAAAAGGAATTTCAAAAATAATCCATACATTTAATCAGCTACAGTATTTTACGTCCTGTCCCTGCAAGATATTGAAAACAGCACTAATAACTTGATTATGAATCGGGTTTTGGTCCTTAACAGTAAAGTCGTATAACTGCACTTTATTCTGAATCAGAATCGGTATCAAACTCAGGTTTATTGCCGTTTGCCTGAGAATATGACGAATATCTATCCAATTAAGTAAGTCATCAATGCACAATTAACATACAGGTATGGTACAGCAGTAGCTGTAACAAGAGAGACTGAAATAGTGGTGTGAAAAAGTGTCTGCCCCCTTCCGGATTTTTTATTTTTTTCACGTTTTTTTTTTTTGCAGTTTAATGTTTCAGATCATCAAACTAATTGAAATATTAGTAAAAGATAACACAAGATAAGGTTTTTATTATTGAGGGAGAACAAAATTTAAAACTACCATGGCCTGGTGTGAAATAGTGTTTGCCCCCTAAAACTAATAACTCGTTGTGCCCCCCCTTAGCAGCAACAACTGCAATCAAACGTTTCCGATAACTTGCATTGAGTCTGTTATAGCGCTGGGTAGGAATTTTGGTCACTCATCTATATAAAATTGTTGTAATTTAGCCACATTGGAGGGTTTTTGAGCATGAATACCCTTTTTAAGGTCATGCCACAGCATCTCAATAGAATTCAGGGCAGGACATTGACTAGGCCACTCCGAAGTCTACATTTTGGTTTTCTTTAGACATTCAGAGGTGGACTTGCTGGTGTGTTTTACCTAATAGTCCTGCTGCAGAACTTAAGTTTGCTTCAGCTTGAGGTCACAAACAGATGGCCGGATTTTCTCCTTCAGGATTTTTTGGTAAACAGCAGAATTCACAGCAAGTCTTCCAGGTCCTGAAGCAGCAAAACAGCCCCAGACCATCACACTACCACCACCATATTTTACTGTTGGTATGATGTTTTATTTCTGAAATGCGGTTTTACTTTTATAGATCTTTTTACTAGATCTCAATTACTACTTCCTTTCTCGTTTGTTTCTGAATTTCTTTGGATCTCGACACAATGTCTAGCTTTTGAGGATCTTTTGGTCCACTTCACTTTGTCAGGCAGGTCCTATTTAAGAGATGTATTGATTGTGAACAGGTGTGGCAGTAACCAGGTTGTGGCTAGAGAAATTGTGTAAAAGACCACAGTTTTAACAGGAGGAAAACACTTTCACACAGGACCATGTGGTTTTGGATTTTGTTTTCTCTCAGTAAGAAAAACCTTCATTTAAAAACAGCATGTTGTTTTCACTTGTTATCTTTTACTAATACCTAAATTAGTTTGATGATCTGAACCATTAAAGTGTGACAAACATGCACAAAAAAAAAAAAAAAATCAGGAAGGGGCAATCACTTTTTCACACCACTGTATATGTTTACAACAAAACAACTAAATGACAAAATATAAAAGACAGAACACAAAAAAATATTAATTAAATTATTTCCTTACTGGAATCCATATGAACATGTTAAAGTTTTCCTCTAATCAGATAGAATCAGCTTAATTAATTAGTTTTTTTTTTTTTTTTTAGAAAGGGGTGTCTATTATTAGTTATATAATAAAGAAGACCCGGAATGCTCGAATATTTTGAATAAGGACTTAGATAAGTTGAATACTTTTGCAAATATGGACTAAAATAATGTACACTTTTCCATTTAGAAACATATGGGGGGGCACTAACTTTTGCACCCAACGATAAGGAGTTGTTTAGACTTATTTAACGTCAGTTACGTAGCAACGATCACAATTGAGTCATTTTTCATGCCGATTAATTAATAATTTTCATATTATTATAGATTGTTTTAACTTGTATATCAGAGGGAACACAATAAATAAGGGTATCTATGACTGTATGCATTTTAGCGACGTAGCGGTGGATGCTAGCTAGATACAATGCTAACATTTTACTGCTTTAGAGTTTTATTTACCTCGAATTGGCTCGTCCTCTTTTTCCTCCTCTTTAACTTTACGCTGCTCGGTTCCTAAATAATCCGGCATTTTTATTGATTTGTTATATTATTATTTTATTAAGCTTTTCTATAGCGCCGGTGCAGAGGCAAGATTACACAGCAGGTTTTTTAGCGATGTATTCACTTCCGGTTCACTTCCGGTATGTAGGGGGCGTAAAGATCCGGTTTAAAAAATAAAAGATTCTATCTTTTTTTATTTAAAAATGAGCGTTTAATGATTCCTTTAGGTCTTTTATTGTGGAAGAGAAGTGCTTTTTTTCCACCAATTTTCGAGTCTCGCTTGTCTTTTGGCCATATTATTGTTTCTTTTTTTAATATATATAAATAGAAAAAAAAATCGAGTATTAAGACCGGATTATAAGTATATGTAAATGCGTTAATATGTGTGTGAATTCTTTGGATTGTGTAGTGCTGAGTTGAACACAAGATTGTTGCAGGCTTAAAGAAAATCCAGTTTATCCTGCATGCATGCCTTGTTATTTCAGTGTAATACAGTGCTGTATTTAACTTTTTTACTAAACAAAAAATATTTTTTGGTGTGAAAATGTAACTAGAACTCGTAGTGCTGTTAGCAACCACACCCTTTCAGGTAAGCCTTGCTGCTCTGATGTTATTTACATGTTTACAATGGTTAAGGTGTTTATTTAGGGTATTATTACTGAGTAATGTTCATGATTTGTGTGTTTGCATGATGCTGTGCAGGTTTATTGAGGGTAAATTGTTCCCAGAAGCATATCCAAGCTTACAGTAAGATTTGCCACTGCTTAGTGTGCTCTACCACCCCCGACACCCCTCAGTGTTCTTCTGAGCCCCCCTTTGACACCTCTAAATATGCTCCCACCCCCTTTGCCACCCCTAAATATGCTCTCACTCCTCTTTGCCACCTCTGAGTTTTTAAGTTTATTTCTATAGCGCTTTTCACAATGGACACTGTCTGTTTTTATTCCTGATGAGCAGCCATGGTGACTGTGACAAGAAAAAACTCCCTTAGACATTATTAGGAAGAAACCTTAAGAAAAACCAGACTCAAAAGGGGACCCCATCCTCATTTGGGTGATATCAAGGGTGTGATTATATATATTAAAACAGTACTAAACACTGGAGTGTGAGATTATGAGTAATGTCCTTTCTACAATCTTATACAGTCAGTGAACTTTGTGGAACCAGGAGCTACTGAGCAACTCATAAAATAGTTCAACATTTGAGATCATCACAGATCCAACACCAGCTTCTCCATGCCAGAGCCTTTAAACATTCAAAGATTTCCAATGCCCAAACTCTACATGAAATGGAACCCAGAAGGTGCTGGTATGTCTCTAGATGGTTTGGGATGTTTGCAGGCATCTACTGATCTTCATGAGGTGTAACACAACTGGAAAGGAATTAGCGTAGCTGCTGTTCATGATATTAACAAGCACAAGTTGCTAATGTGGTCTCACTCATTTGACACCCCTTAATGTTTTCTTCTGAGCCTCTTTGCCACTGATTAGTGTCATTCTGACCCATTTTCCACCCCTTACTGTCTCACCCTTTCCTATACAAGTTTTATTCTTGTTTATTTCTGCTCAGAATGAACGACATGAACCTCAGCCCGGTGGGCATGGACCAACTCAGTGTGCCCTCTGTCAGTGCCAGTCATCTGGTCCTCCCTACCTCACCCACTCACAGTCACAACCCAATCACCACTCCAGGTTAGAGCATGTGACTATTAATTCAAGAAATACAAATAAAAAAACGCTATGCGTCATGTTGTTATAGGAAAATAAACAGTGATGATACTTGTACTGTTAGCAAGCCTGAAGCGGATTCTATATTTTCCCAAATAATTTTAAAAAGACAATCCACTATAAATGGATAAAAATAATGTCATGTATTGCAGCACATAATATAATATACAAATAAACCATGAGTACATTAGTTTTGTATGAAGTTACTGTGAAAAGTTATGAATGTAAAAGCATTTGTGGGACTAGAATATTAAAGATATTTCTTTCTGCCTCTTATCACAGGAATGCCGGTTGCTATACCGAGCCTCGGGCCGTCTCTCGGACCCCTGCCCTCTGCACTGTCCCTGATGTTACCCATGGGGCCTCTAGGAGACAGAGGAGTAATGTGTGGTATTCCAGAGAGGAACTACACTCTGCCTCCTCCACCGTACCCTCACCTGGAGAGCAGCTACTTCAGACACATCCTCCCAGGTAAAACACTATAGACACTGGTTTCAGCTAAATGGAGAGGTGGTAGACAAAAATATCATGTAATATTTTTTTCAACATTTACATGTATAACATTTATCAAACACCTTCATTCAGAGCAATTTACAAATGACCAGTTGAGGGTTAAGGGACAAGTAGTGGCAACCTGGGATATGACCCTTATATTGTGTTAAGGTCAAATCTGATTCGTTTTCAAGTTATATGTAAAAACCTACTTACTTGTTTCTGTTGGAACAAGGCTTCATGATATCCCCAAACACAGCTATTCTACCAGATATGCTGTCACATTTTCAATTTATCTAGACAGAATTTGAGTTGTTCATACCACCATCTGGTTAAAAGATCCTGTTTGAGATTACAAACACTAAAGGGAAAGGGTGTTGGACAAAACACACCTGGATTCTTACATAGGGCTTGCTGGAGTGTATAGATCTTGTAATGAGCCTACAGCCTGCTTATGGGATTCGAGTCACCCCTCTCTTTTAGAACCCTATAGCATGCATGGCATGTAACCTGTCACGTGACTATAAATTATTGAACGTAATAAGCAAATAAAAATAAAGAATCCAGCAATAAAATAAAGACAAGCAATAACAATTTAAAGATTTTAAATGTGCATTCTTAATTTATTTTTTTTTTTTATGCCTTTTTAGGTATTTTGTCGTATTTGGCCGATCGTCCCCCTCCGCAGTACATCCACCCAGGCAGCCTCAACATGGATGCCACTCTGTCTGTCTCCAACAACAACCCTTCATCCCTCGACCCCTACAGCGGCCCAAGCGGACATTTAGAACAAGGCCTGGTGTCTATAGACTCCCGGGAGGCTGACCTCCACCAGGGCGGCGCTCACGAGGTGCAGCTGGACGCCACTGGGCTTTCGATGGAATCACGAGTAAACAGCCCCATGTCTCCTGATGGGATGGGAGAAAATCTGGCAACCATGGATGGAGTAGTTGTGAGTACAGACACACAGCAGCCACTTGGAAGCAGGAATCAACCACATGAGAGCCTGGAGGGGGGCGTCATGGCGCTACATGGATCCGGACTGGAGCTGCCCGTGGTGATGGAGCAGGAGCACATGAGCGGGCGTGTAGGGAGCAGCTCCGGAACCGGAGCTCCAGGAACTCTGAGTGAAGCTTTACACACTAACGCTGAGATAAACTCTGGTGTGGTCAGCGTGGTGCTCACCAGTGCCATGGCACCACAGACTCAGCTCGAACCTGTAACACTGCACAGCGCAGGCATGGGCCTGGAGCCCGTAAACGTGTCCCCGATCACCGCAGAGGTCGCTCTTGGCCCAGATAACAGTCTGGTCTTGGTTAACTCCACGCTACAGCTGGAGAACGGCACTGCAAACAAGGAGAACATGACCGCAACTTTCACCATTTGTAAGCTAAACGATACATTTACATTTAAATTGCTTTAAAGATTTAGAAAACGTTCTGGTTTCTGTCTCGCATAGCGTTAAAAACAATACTGTCAGAAAATCTTATTGACATTAAATAGTAAATGACTTCTAAAACTATTGTCACTGTTTTTAATTAACAAAGCATTATTTAAAAAAATATATTTTTGTCTGTAAATTGTCTGTTATAAACGCTTTCCTGTCATGGACTTGTCTTCAGGGTGCACTTTATGTGAACGCTCGTACAACTCCGATTGTCCCGAACACGGACCAGTAACTTTTGTCCCAGACACGCCCATTCAGAGCAGAGCTCGCCTCTCTTTGCCCCGCCCACTGTGCCTGCGTGTGTCTATGGCTGATGAGCCTAACGGTCAGTGAAGATTTTAATGTGGTAGGAATGAGCGTAATGTCAAAGATATGTAGTGTTACGTGAGACTGTTAAAGCTCTGACACTGTAATCTCCTCAGGTGTGTTTGCACAGGAGATGATTCCCAGCAGGACCTGCTTCGGCCCAATGATTGGACAGAACTGCAGCAGCGTCGATCTTTCAGGTTGGACGGAAAAAGACACCCCTCAACTCTGGAAGGTTGGGAAAAAAAACCTCATTCAAAAAACTAAAAATGTTACAAATTTAACTAGTAATTCCTAGTAATTAGTTCATTGACCTTTTTCTATTTAATATATTTCTATTTCATATTTGGTTTTTTTTTTTCCAGATGTTCCACAACAACATCTTGGAGTTCTGTATAGTGACAACAGATGAAAATGAATGCAACTGGATGATGTTTGTTAGAAAAGCAAGGTACCGTAACCACACGCCTCATTAAATCAAGACGTCCTAGAGATTTTTCTGTCAATCACCTTGATTTATTTTTTAAACAGGACAACAGATGAGCAGAATCTGGTGGCATATATTGATAACGGGAAGCTGTTCTTCTGCACGTCCAGAGAGATCCTCCCCGAGCACGAGCTGCTTTTCTACTACAGTAGGGAATACAGCAGACAGCTGGGTAAGACAGAATCCTGGTCTGCATTCATCAAAGAAACTTAATCTTTCACACTCACTGTACTGCTCTGTGGAAATTGATATAGAATAAATATTAGAAATATCTCAGAACAGTTCTTACCTCCACCACAAGCCCCACCTTTTTTTTCTTTCTTAAAAAAAAAAAAAAAAACACTTCATGCCAAGTTGCTGGAACTTTATTAGCATTTTGGCCAAATAAACGATAAGTATATCAAAGTACAATCTGATTGAAAATCACTGGTGTTTTGAGACTATTTTGCAGCTGGAGGTTTAGGAATTTATTTCTTATTTAAACAGGATTTTTTTGAACGTCTCTGCCAGGAGGTTCAGATTTGCCATATTTTTAAGGTGATTCAAAAATCTAAGGTGAGAGAACATGCCCCTCTCATCCAGACATCACAAGCAGTTTTGTAGTAGATGGTGGTAGAACCGTTTAACCAGCTGATAGTTAAAAAAAAAAAAGAAATAACTGGATGAAAAAAAAAACAAGCATAACATTCTATGCAAATTATTATTCAACTTTTATTACAAAAAAACCTGTATTGAATCATAAAAATGTGATACATGAAATAATATCAGAAGTAAAATACTTAATTGATCTCATAGGAAAATTGTTTGGTTGCAGTTGCTCACAGTAAAACATTAAAAGAAAAAGATAAAGAAAAAAGAAAATAGAAGGGGGGAAAAAAAGATTGTTGTATATTAAGTGAAATGAAATGTAAAGCAGCATTAAATAAAAATAATCAGTAAATCAGTAAAAACAGATGGCAGAAAAGTCATGTTAATATATTAATTATATTCATGAATATTGAGGAAAATAAAAGACGCATTCAGACTGAAACAAAAAGAAACATTTTAAAAATAATAATAGACTTCAAATAACAACAAAATCTGAACTTGTGAAACAAGAGAAACTTGACTAGTCCTGTTAATAAAATCTGCAAGCTATTCAAGTATAACATGATCAGTTTCTACTTCTATTTTATTATCAAAAGTTAAGAAGCCTCAAATTATGATAAAGAAAGCAGAGCTGGTGTGCATGGTGTCCAGTAATTCGGCTCCTCTTGGAATCACAAGCATGCCCATAAACAGCACGTGGCATTAGTGAGTCGCCTCTAGAGGCCGCTCTCGTACTGTATAATGACAACGGACCTTCTAAGACGCAACCCTGGAAAAACTATCTGTATGGATTTTTGGCGATATTTCCAGCAATCAGCCATCATTACCGATTAATCGGCAAAACCGATGAGTCGGTGGACCTCTAGTCAGGATACTAACTGGTGATCTCCTGAAATATTTCCAGTCCCATCTTACATATTTATTAATTGTGTTACGCATGCTTTGGTTATACAGACGCTCCTCAAACAGATCACTTAAAGCAAAAACCTGTTTTCCTGTAATTTCTCAGGCATACCACTTGTTCCAGAAGGTCAAATCTGCCACTGTGGAAAAGAATGCACCTCCTTCTCTGAGTTCAAGTCTCATCTCAACAGCCACGCACACAGCCACAGCCCCTCCCATGAAGAACCCAGTCACAGAGTCCACAGTCTGCCTCACCCTCAGGAGAAGCTGGCGAGTGAGGCCGCCAGTGTCACCTCATCCCCGTCGTGGCAGTGCCAGGCTCAGGGTGAGGTTCAGTCCAATGGTGGCGGTCTCGACGGAAACGTTCAGCGTCACGGCAGAGAAAGGAAATTTAAGTGCAACCTTTGCTCGCGAGCATTCACAACCTCCACCAAACTCAACGTGCACTTCATGGGTCACATGGGCGTGAGGCCACACAAGTGCAGCTACTGCAGCAAAGCCTTCAGCGACTCTAGTAACCTGAGGATGCATTTGAGGATCCACACAGGTACCGAATCTTATTCTGTTAGCAGAAATATGCTGCTCAAATATTTTGGCACCCCTCAATCAAGGACAATAGACATGGTAAAAGATTTTGTTTGTTGCTGTATAATGATGCGATCTAATTTCATTCTAAAGGTCAGAAGAACTTCAGGTGCAGTGTGTGTGGAAAATCATATACCCAGAAAGCCCACGTAGAGTCTCACATGGTCATTCACACAGGAATCAAGAACATCAAGTGTGACCATTGTGACAAGACGTTTAACAGGAAGCAGGATCTTAAGCAGCACATGTATTCACATTCCCTGTAAGGAGGTGTATTATTTATTTATTTTATGATCCTGCATTTTTATATAGAAAATTAACAGTTGCTTGCTAGTGTGATCATAGGGCTATTAGCACACTTTTTATTTCTCTCTTTCTGTTCGTGAACGAGCGAACATCACCTTTATGTCTGTTTTCCGACAGAGACCGTCAGATCACATGCCCGAAGTGCAACAAGCAGTTCCTCAAAACAGATCATTTAAAGAAGCACCTCAATTCCCATGACGGGAAAAGGGACTTCATCTGTGAAAAATGCAACAAGGGCTTCCTCACCAAATACCATCTGACACGCCACCTAAAAATCTGCAAAGGCCCAAAGATGAGCAAAGGGGCCATGCACGAAGAGGAAGGTGAGGAGGAAGACAGGACTGAGGAAGAAGAACCAGATGAACAACAGGAAGGAGATTTAAGAGCGCCAGACGATAGGAAAGAGTGTGAAATTGGCATGGCAGGGTTTTCCTCCGAGAAGACTTTGTAACCTCTCACTGTGAATGACATTTATAAAGTACTTTTATTCAGTTTACATTCGGTTTTAGTTTCCACTGTGCCACATTGTTTGGCTGTATTCTGAAACACTGCCATTTTAATGTCTATCAATTTGTACATTTAGTGAAGTCGAGTCCTTTTTTTACACTTTGCCTTAGTTGTTATTTATTTGTAAAATTTCAGTGAGTAAAGCTGCTATACTCTGAAATGGTCATTTTTTAAATAAACAGATTTCTATAAATCTTGTTCGCTACCACTTTTAAATTATATTTAAAAAAATCACCTTTTGTTTTTAAATTAATGCTAAATATTATTGTGTCTGTGACAATTATCAATAATTTCATAGATGTATTATGAAATTCCATGTATTTGTTAAATCGACGAAGCGTAAGGCTTTAATACACAACGAGAAAAGGATGATCATTTGGTTAAAAAAAATAATAATCTACTTTTTCCAATGCCAATAAATCGTTTGGGACTCGAACCGTATCGGTGAACTGAGTTAAATGATCAGGTTTACTGAAAAGAGCTGGTGGAGAACATGAGGGCTATTAAATATTAAAAACAAACTATTTTAGCCATAGTGGACAAAAAATAATCACATGGTGGTAAATATGAAAATTTATGTGTTTTTGCAAAGAATAGGAGCTTTTGAAAGCTGAAGGAGTCAACTGCTATTGATGCGTTGAGGTAAATTAATTAATTGAACTGAAATTTGCAAATAAACAATTTATTTAACAATAAACAAACAATTTAAATCACATATTCAAAAAGAAAAGGAAAAAAAAAGCTGGGAGCTGAAGAGTTCACTCTTGAAATTTGTAATCCTCTCCACAAGATGGCGCCGTTGAGTCCGAGTATCTGAATATTTTCAGCAGGTTTTTTTTCTTTTTCATTTCATCTGCTTGATACAAGATCAGTGTCATCAACTTCCCGCACCAGCATTAATATTTACTAGTTAGCTTTAACCGGTTACATTTATTTTACAGCCCAATATGTGAAGAGAAATTCGAAACCTGTAAAAAAAAAAAAAAAGAAATGGCGACCTCAACGAAACTCTATACTGGAGCAGAAATGCCACTTCTGGGTCTCGGTACATGGAAGGTATTGGCAAAAATTAAAGTTTACCTTTTATGCAATATATCCGAGTAACTTTTAACTGCATGCCCCAACCATGTTTTTAAAGTCTGAACAATTTTCTTTCCTTTTGCATTTTTGGAAGAAAATTGCAACGAGTCGTTTGGAAGCCAAAAGAGTCAAATGCCATTGGGGAGCCGAGTCATGATATCTGACTCACCTAAAAGAGTTGGAATTTACTTTCGAAATAGAGGAGGTTCCTTAATTATAGAAATTGTAATTAAAATCCAATTTATAAAGCTGTTTAACCAAGGTAGGAGACGACTCATTGGTAAGTTGAGCCGAATGGTTTGATAACAGAAAAAGATGTGGCAGTGCACACTCCGGTCCACAAGGTGGCGGTGTTGAGTTAAGTAATGCAGAGACAGTGCAGTCTGCACATTTTCATTTGTATTAGCAGTTTATTGTATAGAAGCAGAGATTAAAGCCATTAAAAACATAAACAAACTTTTACTTTTTGTAAAATCTGGATATTTTTGTGTAAATTGTAGTTTGGAGAAAAAAAATAATGACATTTGTTGAATATATAATTGTTCATTACTATCAAATAATATGACAAATATAAAAGTAGGTAATTATAAAACCAATAATATATTAGTTTAGTTTTAATGGTGAGATTTCTCTTTTTATCCCTTTTTACTTTTTTTTGTACCTTTTTTAAATGTTCTTTTAGAAGTCTCTTAGATGTTCAAATAGAAATCTTTTTTCTATTTTATAATATATATATATATATATATATATATATATTTTTACATTTTTTTGTTTAGAAATTCAAATGATTCCTATTGTTCTCTTGTTAATTCTGTAAAAAGACAGAGTTGAGGGTATTTCATCTTTTAATCATTCATAGATATTTTATTTCTTCTGATTAGTCAGTCACTGACGTATTAAATGGTCAGGAAAGCAAACAATGTTCAACCACATCTTAGGCTGACAGGTGAGTGAATATTTATTAAACCTTTTGTCCTCTGCCCCAGTCTAAACCTGGTGAGGTGACTAAGGCCGTGAAAATCGCCATCGCTGCAGGATACAGACACATCGATGGAGCGCACGTCTACCTTAATGAGAAGGAGGTCAGAGAGGGCATCTAGACCATGATTAACGAGGGCGTGGTGAAAAGGGAGGAGCTGTTTGTGGTCAGCAAGGTAGCACTCAACCTCGCTTCAATTAAAAATGTCACTTAAAAATTAAGAAAGAGTTTAATGTTCTTTTCTTTACAGCTTTGGAGCACCTTCCACCAGAAATCAGCCATAAAAGGGGCGTGTCAGCAGACTTTGAGTGACCTGCAGCTGGACTACCTGGACCTTTATCTGGTTCACTTGCCTTTGGGCTTAAAGGTGACTTGAGGATTTAGTGTTATGATTTGTTTTCTGCAGTTGTAAGAATAATGGTATCTGGTGGTTGAGTCGTCTTGGCTGACTTCTATCTGTTTGGATATCCTAAGGTGTGGCTTTTTTTAGTAGAAGGTTGAAGAGATCTTGATCTTATTGATAAATGATAAAGCAGCATGAAAGTTAGGAGACAGGTTGTGTGTAAGACCAGGGATTCATGGCCTCCTTCACTCCTCTCTCAAATCACCTGCCTTCTCTGTCCAAGATGTGTACCTTTCCATCTTTAAAAGTGGGTTCTTTGTTCTTCAGATGCAGGTACACAGTTGATTATGGTCTTAAAGGAGTTGCTTCTTCTGTGTTGGTACACCCTTTATGTAGTTGTATAAAATTCCTGATGAACTTTTGAATTAAAATTCCTGTGACATGTCTGGAAGATGCCCAGACAAGTTTGGTCTACAGAATGTTCTGCTGCTGCAACGAGACTAATTGATGTGTGTTGGTTCTACATTTATATACACTATGTGTAGACTTATGTATGTATATTTGATGCTATATTGTTGTTTGATTTCAACATTCAGCACGTTCTGAGAAGAGTTCAGTTAATACAATTGTGCACCTACTCAGTTAAGATCTATGTCTATTGCAGATATATATGTTATATATGATGCTGATATTGATCTCTGTGATATTTGTATTGTCATAATAGTATTTACAGTCGGATGATATTTTTGTGTGACATATAACGAGTAGTCCTATTCGCGTTGAGCATGATATCGCAATATATCAGGTGTCCACAAATCTACGGAACGCGGGCCGAATACGGTACACCCCCACATTCGGAACAGCCTTCTGAACAATACCAGAGACCTGTTTTTTTTTATTTTTTTTTTATATATGTTTTACTCATATTATATCTGTATTTGAAAATAAAGGGTGGGTTTTAAACTAAAATGCCCCATAGTTATTAATAGAGATCAAGGTCACTAATTGTTGATTGCTGGAACAAAAATCCATATCGTTTTTCCCGGCTTACGGTCCGCCGTCATTTCAGAAAGCGCCCTCTAGAGGCGAATGTTTTTTTTTGTTTTTGTTTTTTCTTTACGTGAGAAGGCATGCTGCACTTAATTTATATTTATTAATAAATATATTCATATTTATTTTCTTAAGCACATTTCCATGATTCAGTACTGTTTTTTATTTTTGTATAAATAATAATAAATACATTTAAATAATAATTTAAACAATAATACTGGGTTATTTTTAGAGGACAGTAAATCTGTACTGCTATACAAGCTGCACATTGACTACTCTAAAATATATCCAAGTTTCCTTTCTATAGTATTGTCCCTTGGGAAGATGGGTTGCTGAAATGTGAGGGGTATACTGTATAATAATGCGAGATACTGTATGTATAATACTCCAGCCACGTAAAGAAGGAACAGGTTTTTCCGTTGGTTCTGGGTTTCAATTTGGTCTGGTCTAAATGGTCAGAAAAAGACCACTTGGGACATCTACATGCCTTGATGTCTGCTTTCAGGAGACTGTTTTATATATATATATATATATATATATATATATATATATATATATATATATATATATATATACAGTGAGGAAAATAAGTATTTGAACACCCTGCTATTTTGCAAGTTCTCCCACTTAGAAATCATGGAGGGGTCTAAAATTGTCATCGTAGGTGCATGTCCACTGTGAGAGACATAATCTAAAAAAAAATCCAGAAATCACAATATATGATTTTTTAACTATTTATTTGTATGATACAGCTGCAAATAAGTATTTGAACACCTGTCTATCAGCTAGAGTTCTGACTCTCAAAGACCTGTTAGTCTGCCTTTAAAATGTCCACCTCCACTACATTTATTATCCTAAATTAGATTCACCTGTTTGAGATCGTTAGCTGCATAAAGACACCTGTCCACCCCATACAATCAGTAAGAATCCAACTACTAACATGGCCAAGACCAAAGAGCTGTCCAAAGACACTAGAGACAAAATTGTACACCTCCACAAGACTGGAAAGGGCTACGGGGAAATTGCCAAGCAGCTTAGTGAAAAAAGGTCCACTGTTGGAGCAATCATTAGAAAATGGAAGAAGCTTAACATGACTGTCAATCTCCCTCGGACTGGGGCTCCATGCAAGATCTCACCTCGTGGGGTCTCAATGATCCTAAGGAAGGTGAGAAATCAGCCCAGAACTACACAGGAGGAGCTGGTCAATGACCTGAAAAGAGCTGGGACCACCGTTACCGAAGTTACTGTTGTTAATACACTAAGACGTCATGGTTTGAAATCATGCATGGCACGGAAGGTTCCCCTGCTTAAACCAGCACATATCCAGGCACGTCTTAAGTTTGTCAATGACCATTTGGATGATCCAGAGGAGTCATGGGAGAAAGTCATGTGGTCAGATGAGACCAAAATAGAACTTTTGGGTCATAATTCCACTAAACATGTTTGGAGGAAGAAGAATGATGAGTATTATCCCAAGAACACCATCCCTACTGTGAAGCATGGGTGTGGTAGCATCATGCTTTGGGTGTGTTTTTCTGCACATGGGACAGGGCGACTGCACTGTATTAAGGAGAGGATGACCGGGTCCATGTATTGCGAGATTTTGGGGAACAACCTCCTTCCCTCAGTTAGAGCATTGAAGATGGGTCGAGGCTGGGTCTTCCAACATGACAATGACCCGAAGCACACAGCCAGGATAACCAAGGAGTGGCTCTGTACGAAGCATATCAAGGTTCTGGCGTGGCCTAGCCAGTCTCCAGACCTAAACCCAATAGAGAATCTTTAAAGGAAGCTCAAACTCCGTGTTTCTCAGCGACAGGCCAGAAACCTGACTGATCTAGAGAAGATCTGTGTGGAGGATTGGGCCAAAATCCCTCCTGCAGTGTGTGCAAACCTGGTGAAAAACTACAGGAAACGTTTGACCTCTGTAATTGCAAACAAAGGCTACTGTACCAAATATTAACATTGACTTTCTCAGGTGTTCAAATACTTATTTGCAGCTGTATCATACAAATAAATAGTTAAAAAATCATATATTGTGATTTCTGGTTTTTTTTTTTTTAGATTATGTCTCCCACAGTGGACATGCACCTACGATGACAATTTTAGACCCCTCCATGATTTCTAAGTGGGAGAACTTGCAAAATAGCAGGGTGTTCAAATACTTATTTTCCTCACTGTATATATATATATACATGGACCCGGTCATCCTCTCCTTAATACAGTGCAGTCGCCCTGTCCCATGTGCAGAAAAACACCCCCAAAGCATGATGCTACCACCCCCATGCTTCACAGTAGGGATGGTGTTCTTGGGATGGTACTCATCATTCTTCTTCCTCCAAACATGTTTAGTGGAATTATGACCCAAAAGTTCTATTTTGGTCTCATCTGACCACATGACTTTCTCCCATGACTCCTCTGGATCATCCAAATGGTCATTGACAAACTTAAGACGTGCCTGGATATGTGCTGGTTTAAGCAGGGGAACCTTCCGTGCCATGCATGATTTCAAACCATGACATCTTAGTGTATTAACAACAGTAACTTCGGTAACGGTGGTCCCAGCTCTTTTCAGGTCATTGACCAGCTCCTCCTGTGTAGTTCTGGGCTGATTTCTCACCTTCCTTAGGATCATTGAGACCCCACGAGGTGAGATCTTGCATGGAGCCCCAGTCCGAGGGAGATTGACAGTCATGTTAAGCTTCTTCCATTTTCTAATGATTGCTCCAACAGTGGACCTTTTTTCACTAAGCTGCTTGGCAATTTCCCCGTATCCCTTTCCAGTCTTGTGGAGGTGTACAATTTTGTCTCTAGTGTCTTTGGACAGCTCTTTGGTCTTGGCCATGTTAGTAGTTAGATTCTTACTGATTGTATGGGGTGGACAGGTGTCTTTATGCAGCTAACGATCTCAAACAGGTGAATCTAATTTAGGATAATAAATGTAGTGGAGGTGGACATTTTAAAGGCAGACTAACAGGTCTTTGAGAGTCAGAACTCTAGCTGATAGACAGGTGTTCGAATACTTATTTGCAGCTGATCATTAATACTTTAAATTCCACAGCTGCCATTGTTGATTTCTTACTCTTGTGTCTTTTAAGATTCTCAGTCATCTTGAAGTTAAGTCATTTCAACTCATCCAAACAGCTTCTTCAGTCTGATGGAAGTTGGCAGGATTTCACAAATTAGTATGCTCCAGGGTCAAGTATCCTTCCCTCTCCTATCCCTCCCCTGTATAGCCTTGTTAAGGGACAAGGTGGAGGTGAGTGTGTGGAAGGTGGTGTATACCTATACCTCTAGCTAACCTATACATGGAGGATGTGGAAAAGAAGGCACCCAACTCTTTCTAAGGAATGAATCCAATCAGTGGTTCAGATATGTCTGAGAAGTACAGGCCTTTACAGATCATATCAACTTCGCTGACACCAACATTAAATTCTCCAGAGAGGATACCAAAGACAACAGATTAGCATTCCTGGACTGTGCAGTTTTCATTGGGACAGATGGGAAGCTAGGTGTGTTCAGGAAAACCACTCATGGACAAGTACTGCTGGTGATTCCCACCAACAACACAAATTAGTATTTATCAGGACAACACACCACAGGGCAGGAAGCTAGAAATATATATATATATATATATATATATATATATATATATATATATATATATATATATATATATATATATATATATATATATATTTCTAGCTTATATGATCAGCAGTAGTGTCTCTTACATGTTCTTCAAACCAAAACTAATTATTCCTGGGAAAAATCACCTCTAGTCTAGTCTAATTTTGAATCCGTCAGATGTGTGTGTTCAAGGCCTGTGTTTCTATCCATCAGCCTGGACCAGATTATTTGCTGCTGGACAGTGAAGGTTTTACCATCAATGATGACACCAATTTTCTGGATACCTGGGAGGTGAGAAAATGATTCTTGTCTGACTGTCAGTCTGTCATGACAAAACATTACACACGAATCTTGTTGCTGTAGGGAATGGAAGAGTTGGTGGACGCAGGACTGGTGAAGGCCATTGGCATCTCCAACTTCAACCGAGAGCAGATTGAAGCTCTTCTGAATAAACCAGGACTCAAATATAAACCTGCCAACCACCAGGTAAAGTCCAGCACAGATTCAAAATTGCTGTCAATGTTCACTTATCATCCACTTCAATAGGAATATCTGTTCATTTCTGTAGTTATTTTATCAGCCAATCATGTGGCAGTGGCACAACACATAACATTATGCAGATACAGGTCCAGAGCTTCAGATAATGTTCACATCAAACATGTGACCTTTTTATAGGATATGATTATTGAATGGAGAGTCTGCAGTAGGAAATGATTCCTTGATAAGAGAGTTGAGTGTGTGAACAGACTGGTCTGAGCTGAAAGGAAGTTTATAGTAACTCTTTACAAACGTAGTGAGCAGAAAAGCAGCTTAGAATGTGCAATACATTACACATTGGGGCTACAAAAGCGAGAGGCCACGAGGTTTCATTCATGTGTGTGGAATTCAGTGCAATACTGACCCGATATGGTTTAATTCCCTACTGATCTAATAACAAGCCGATTGACTAATGATTTACTACACTGCTGATTCAAGACCAATGCTATTCTTTAATGATGCGATCACAATTCACCTCTGTAATCAATTTGCTACTCATTTGATTCTGATAAGTCAAATCAATAATCAATAATGATTTGATATGATTCAGTTAACAACTGATTTAATACCAGTTTGTTTCACTACTGCTCTGTTAATGACGTGACATGATCTGTTTTAAAGAAGAAACTACTTTTGTAAATTAATGTTTGGAATAAATGCACACTATTTATTTGTAAGTTCTGTGTCTCAAGTGAGTCTTCATGATCTTGTCTCATATGGTCATTTCCACCCTCTTGTTTTCTGCAGATTGAGTGCCACCCTTACCTGACGCAGGAGAAATTGATCCCCTTCTGCCAGTCAAAGGGGATTACAGTGACTGCATACAGCCCTCTGGGTTCCCCTGATAGACCCTGGTGCGAGATTTTACACCACAGCTCATGACAGGAAATTTAGGGATGTTAGTCCTATGATTTTTCTCATATATATTTATATATTTTTAACTCTCAGGGCTAAACCAGAAGATCCGTCTTTGTTGGAGGAACCGAAGATCAAAGCCATTGCAGAGAAGCACAAGAAGACCACTGCTCAGGTAACTGGACAGGAGTGACCTCCTAAAGTGAATTGTCATGTGGGTAAAACTTTCCCCCTCTGCTGTATATACTGGAAGTGAGCATGACTAATCAGATTTATTTTTTTCCTCTATCTGTTATTTCTTCTTAATCCTGGCCATCCAGCTGTCCAACATAACACCTGGGTATAAATCACAGAAATGGGCATGTACCGACTGTCATAGAAATTTCATGAATTTTATGATTTTATATGATTTTCATGATGTGTGCATGGGGATCTTCATGATGTCTGCATGCTTGTTGCATTAAAAAAGCATTTTTTACGCTACACACATTTATTTTAATACAAACCGGTTGTAAGCTGGTGTTTTAGTGTGTGTGGCCACATGAGAGTCATGACTTAAGTAGTATTTCAAAAATACTCGGCTAACAGTTATTACTAAACATCCTCATGTGAAACTAATCCAGTCTGAATAAGGACAACAGATGTTCTGTACATCTCCAGGTCCTGATCCCCTTCCAGGTCCAGAGGAACATGGCTGTGATCCCGAAATCTGTAACTCCTTCACGCATCAAGGAGAACATTCAGGTGACTCTAGAGGAAAAACTAAAAATCCATGATCCCGAAGAACATTTTGACTTATCCTGTTTTAAATTATTTTTTTTATTTGTTTTTGATGGCAGGTGTTTGATTTTGAAATGAGCGATGATGAAATTAAGACCATTTTCAGCTTCAACAGGAACTACAGAGTTTGTTCCTTTCACTGGTGAGTGCTTTATTTTATAAACATTATGCATGTAGTTTCTGTACATATACATTTTTATTTAAATAATAATAATTAATGATGGATAAAGTTCCCTTTTTTTCTTCCCCAGGGGCGTGAAGCACAAAGATTATCCATTTAATGCTGAGTACTGAAACTGAAGAATTTTGCTGAAAAAAAACCCAAACAGCAAAAGAACGTACGCTTTAATTTTTTTAACAATATTATTTCAAGTACTCCTTACTTCAATACATATCGTAAGATGAAACAATGTGATTGTTAAAAATTTAGATTTTGCTAAATGATTATTTTTGTTATTAGTTTTAAAGGAAAAAGCACTATATTTTATTACAAACACTTCATCTGACATGAAAGCACTTAAAGCAAGGATGCAGACACAGATGAAGAACAGGAAACCAGATGAGAGAAAAGGAATCGTGAGATTATGCTGATATAAGACACTGTGTGAACCTCTCAATGTAAATTTGCGATTTGCTTTGCTTGAATTTAATATTATTCTGGTGAGACAATTTATTTGTACGCTCTGCTGTAATTGAAAAATGTATGAACATGTATCTGATATTTTAATGTTTATTAGCTTGCACATGTTCCCTGAGTAAAGCCAGCATACCCTATAAATAAAATGATTTCTATGCATCCTGTTTAAAGCTGCATCTTCATTTTGTTAAACTGCAGAAATGCAACCAAATTTTTAATCACTTAATCTATTAATTTGTATAGCACTTTCAACAAGGGAAAATGTAAAATTACAGTAAGTAAAGCTGCCATAACGTATTGAATGAGGTAATTTATAAATAAACAGATTTGTAGAAATCTTGTTAGCTTCAATGCAGATTGTTTCTTCTGCATTTCCATTTTGTTTTAACTGCAGAAACACAACAAAATATTGGAAAATTACTTTTTTTTTTGTTAACCCTAATTATTATTAGATTATTCAGTGTCTGAGAATTACAGAGCCTTTCATAAATGTTTTATGAAATTCAATGTATTTGTTGTTTAGAACTCAGATAAAAACTTTTATTAAACAGTGTCACAAACAGATAATCAGTTGGTAAAAATATAATGTTTTTTTTCCCGAATTGGGAAAATAGCAACAAATCGTTTGCCATTTAAAAGACTTGTTCTATATTGGTAAGGTGAGATAAATTGTTCTTTTTTTTTTTTTTTTTTTTTTTTTTTTTTTTTATAAAAATCATATTATGGTAAATATTACAATATGGCATCCTGATTGTAGAAAATAATAGGAATGAGACATTTGGGAGCTGAAGAAGTCGACTGCTATTGATGAGCCGAGGTAGATTTTATTGATCTAAAATATGTACGATTTCTATAGGAATTGTAGAATTTAATAAACATATATAGTCATAGATAAACAAAAAGAAAATAAAGATTAAAAAGCTGTTTGAGAGTCTACTCTTGAAGTTTGTAATCCTGTCCACGAGGTGGCGCTGAATATTAAATTGAGACTGAATATAGATATTTTCAGCAGCGTCTTTATTTCATCTGCTTGATAGATGATCAGTGTCAGGTGAAGCCGCACCAGAATTAATATTAACTAGTTAGCTTTAACCAGTTACATTTATTTTATATCCTAATATCTGAGGAGAAAATCGATTCCAGTCGAAAAATGTCGACTTTAATGAAACTCTATACTGGAGCAGACATGCCAGTACTGGGACTCGGTACATGGAAGGTAATGGTGAAAATAAAGTCTAACTTTTATGCATTTTATTCAAATAACTTTTAATTGCATGCCCTAACCGTGTTTTAAAAGTCTGAACAATTTTCTATCCATTTCTGGAAGAAAATTGCAATGAGTCGTTTGGAAGCCAAAGGAGTCAAATTCAATTTGGAAGCCGAGTCACGATATCTGACTCACCTAAAAGATTTGGAATTTGTCATCGAAATGAAGTGTTTTCTAAAACACTTCCACACATAGTTAATCAGAAACTATAAGTGAAGTCTAATATATCCGGGAAATAAGTTTAATTTTAGAAAGCTGTTTAACGTGGTTAGGAATCGACTCGTTGGTAAGATGAGTCAAATGGTTTGACTCGGTAACAAAAAAGGAAAAAGATGTGGCAGTCCACACGCCGGTCCACAAGGCGGCAGTGTTGAGTTGAGTGATGCAGGGACAATGCAGCCTGCATCTTTTCAGCGTTCATATCCAACGTTTACATTTATGAAAGCAGTCAGGTGACTTCCTCCTTCACCATTTCTAAACGGAACCAGGTCAAATATCTCAATTATTTCCAAAATGCAAACTTCAGTGAAACTTAGCACCGGAGCAGAAATGCCTCTTGTAGGTCTCGGTTCATGGAAGGTAGGAATTCAAATGATGAAAAATAATAATTATTTCTATACAGTTTTATTGCGAGTTACTTTCATGCACAAGTCGAATCCTGTTTCTGCGAAGAGATTATTTATTAAATAATTCACTCCACCTTGCAACTTAAATTACACTTAATAATGTGTGTGCTCTTCATGTAGGATTTAATTGTAATAAAGGGTAAATATTTCTACTAGTAATATAAATACAGTGTGTAAAAGGGCTGCATGATATTCAAGAAGCCTGCAATACCTCGATTTATCAATCTCTGTAAAAAAAAAAAAAAAAGTAACCATTACACCTTCTGTAAACAAAGAATAAAAAATATCAGCTAGTATTTGTAAATATTATATAATGTTTATTGGGTAATAATAGAAACCGATGAAGTGATTATGATGAATTACAGTAATTTCTGTAGTTGTTAGTCATGATGGCAGACAGCCAATCAGAAATCATGTCCAGAAAATAATGATATCCAATGATATGTGAAGGTTACAGTCATTGCCAGATGGGTCAGAAGTTGTTTACAATGAGCACGTGATTTCTTTTGAAATCCCTTAAACGCTTTTTGTAACATTGTTTGAAGTATTTCATTAATTAATTTGTCATATGCATATTGAAGCGTGTACGATTTGCGATATTTCGGTCAGGAAAGTAAACTAAGCCTTTTCATGGTGTCGCACTGAATCAGCCTCTGTGCAGATGCTCGAGTTAATGTTTATTAAACCGTTTGTCCTCTGCCCCAGTCTAAACCTGGTGAGGTGACTGAAGCCGTGAAAGCCGCCATCGCTGCAGGCTACAGACACATCGATGGAGCGCACGTCTACTTAAACGAGAAGGAGGTCGGAGAGGGCATCAGGACCATGATTAATAAGGGTGTGGTGAAAAGGGAGGAGCTGTTTGTCGTCAGCAAGGTAGCGCTCCACCGCACAACCCTGAAAAATGGTGCTTAAAAAACGAAGAAAGAGTTTTTTTGTTTGTTTTTTCATTACAGCTTTGGTGCACCTTCCACCAGAAGTCAGCCGTAAAAGGGGCGTGTCAGCAGACCTTAAGTGACCTGCAGCTGGATTACCTGGATCTGTATCTGATTCACTGGCCAATGGGCTTAAAGGTGGCTTTATTTATTTATTTACAGAATTAAAGCAGACTGTAGTGTTACAGTTTGACCTTGGCACTTGTTAAAGTGATGGTTTCAACAGGAGCAGCCGTGGTAGTAGAAGTGATGATGATAACAGAAGCAGCAGTAGTGTGTCTTACATGTTCCACAAACAAAAAAACGACTTAGTCCAGGGGGGAATCACTTCTAAAAAGTTTAATCTTGAACCCCTCAGATGTGTGTTTAAGGACTGTGTTTTTATCCATCAGCCTGGACCAGATTATTTGGCCCTGGACAGTGAAGGTTTTTCCATCAGTGATGACACCAATTTCCTGGATACCTGGGAGGTAAGAAAAAGAATCCAGTGTCTATATTTTTTCAAATGCATTATTGTATTAAAGTGACAATGTCTAGATGAATTTCCTAAAGTACCAAAGGGGCTGCATCTAATATATTTTATATATAATATAAAATTAGGGGTTTAACTGTATACAAAATTCATGGTTTTGTTACGTACCTCAGTTTTTAAGACACTGTTCTTTATAATTTGGGTACAGTTAGAGAGAAGAAATGCAAAACTAAAATTGCTTGTCTTTTTTTTTTTTTTTTTTTTTTTTTTTTTTTAAATAACGAAGTATGATGATATTAGCATTTGTGAATATCAGCAGCTTACTTTTTTTTTTTTTTTTGATAAAATGCTTGCTTGGTTAAACAATATAAAAATAAAATAGAATAAATCAAATTGATGCAATACACTTTTTATTAGTATATAAATTAAATTGAGTAATCAATTGAAATTGCTGCATATTTAATTGATTAAAATACAATTAAATGCATGGAAAAATTTAAATAGGTTACATTTGTTAGACCCCATTTTGGAAATACAGATGTGTGTGTTTTACATTTAATATTTATTTTCTAAAGATATGATCTACTTAACTGTTCTACTTATTTCAACATACTTTAAAAATATGGAGTGAGTTGCCACAGTGACACTGCGCTAAGTCTATTTTTAATTAAATTTTTTAATAAATGTATTATTATTATTTTTTATAAACCTCTGCATTGTTGTGTATGTTCAAGCCTAATATGCAGAGGCGGAGGCAGAGACTAAACAAACTTATGGGCAGCCATTAAATACGTTCCTGAGGAAACTTAAATTTTAACTGTTTCACACATAAATATGATTGAAAGCCCTGTACCAAGAAATTTCGTTATGAATACGTGTACCGTTACTATATAAAACTCACATCCTTATCAATGCCACAACATTACACACTAATCTTTTTTTTGTAGGGAATGGAAGAGTTGGTGGACGCAGGACTGGTGAAGGCCATTGGCATCTCCAACTTCAACCGAGAGCAGATTGAAGCTCTTCTGAATAAACCAGGACTGAAATATAAACCTGCCAACCACCAGGTAAAGTCCAGCACAGATTCAGAATTGCTGTCAATGTTCACTTATCATCCACTTCAATAGGAATATCTGTTCATTTATGTAGTTATTTTATCAGCCAATCATGTGGCAGTGGCACAACACATAACATTATGCAGATACAGGTCCAGAGCTTCAGATAATGTTCACATCAAACATGTGACCTTTTTATAGGATATGATTATTGAATGGAGAGTCTGCAGTAGGAAATGATTTCTTGATAAGAGAGTTGAGTGTGTGAACAGACTGGTCTGAGCTGACAGGAAGTTTATAGTAACTCTTTACAAACGTGGTGAGCAGAAAAGCAGCTTAGAATTTACAACACATTACACATTGGGGTAGATGGGCAACAAAAAGCGAGAGGCCATGTGAGGTTTCACTCCTGTGAGTGCAAATTAGGTTAAATACTGATATGGTTCATTTCCCTACTGATCCAATAACAAGCCAAATCACTACTAATCCAATGTTTAAATTTCCGTATAAATAATTGTATTATTTATATATAATGAATTCAAATTATAAGTATAATGAAATGTATTCCATAAAATTAATTATGATACATTTATATATTAATTATAAATTCTGATTAAATATGATTCAACTCACTAATGATGTAAGAGCAGTGCTATTCTCTGATCTGATACAAGTCCAATTATTCATTTATTTTGTAATATAATTCAGATTTTAATAATAATTTAATGTTTCAATTCACTACTGATTTAATGTTAAGATTTAATTTAATTTAAGATTTCAGAAAAGCTGAGGTTATGAGTTTTTCCTTAAACAGTGTTTTAAGGATCTACGTTTCCTCCGCAACAGACTGTGGGTTTTTGTTTTGGTCTTATTTGCTTAAGTAGAGAGAAAAAGAGGAAAGCTGGTATAAGGAGGAAACTACTTCTTATAAAGGAGAACAAAAGCAAATGTGTTTTAGTTGTTCCTCAAAGCCGTCCAGAAAAACCTCTTGCACTCACCCTTGTGAATCTCCACCTGATTCTCTTTAAAGGGGAGCAATGCTGATGCTAGATTGTCCCTCAAGGCTTAATTACAGGGATAGATGCACTCAAAGGTCATCCTGAATTGGCTAATCCTTGTTTTGCTCAGGGCAGCTTTATAATCCTTTTATTTCTGTTTTTTTCTCTTAAATGCTTCTGGAACCTGGTGGATTGCTTTTACAGTCTATGCTGCAGTCTAGTATTGTGATTTAAGCCTAACATCAGTGAATTTCTGTCATGATTGAAATAAGGAGTGAGTCTTCATATAAGTCATGATCTTGTCTCATATTGTCATTTCCACCCTCTTGTTTTCTGTAGATTGAGTGCAACCCTTACCTGACACAGGAGAAACTGATCCCCTTCTGCCAGTCTAAGGGGATTACAGTGACTGCATACAGCCCCCTAGGTTCCCCTGATAGACCCTGGTGAGAGATTTTACACCACAGCTCATGACAAGAAACTGTAGGGCTCTTGATTTACTACTTATGATTTTTCTCAAATAGGGAGTCCCCGACTTACGTTTTCCATGTGACCCCATAATTATTAGAAAATATCGTAAGTGACCTGGCCTAGGCTTCCCAGAAGTCTAAAAGAATGGAGATAAGTGTGGGGTAGTATACTGTAATATGTTAATTTAACAAAATACAGTACATAATATAGCAAAACAGCAATTTACAGTACCATAACGTAAAAATTTGACAGTATATGTACTGTATGTGGCAGCAGTCGCATGATCGAGCGCCGGTTTGCGAGTGGAGGCCGGAGAGAGACAAGAGCTAAAATGTACCTTTTGAAACAACAAAAACGCAGGAAAAGATGCGTGTTTTAACACTGAGACAAACCGAACTCTGTCGACCGCTGGAGAGAGTAAGGCATCTCACAAGGAGGGAGATGCGTACATCCTGGCAGCATCCAAACGTATAATACCGCATATGCTGCTACGTTTGCCTGCCATGTGAAAATCGAAAGAAAAAAAAAATCTATTTTTCGTATCGCTATCATCGTAAGATTGAAAAATTGTAAGTTGAAACATTGTTAAATAGGGACTACCTGTATTGCTTTTGTTTACTGTGGGAAATGGGCAGTGTACACAAATTAAATATGACTTATGTTTGCATTTAACTCACCCCTAACTGAATGAAGGTAAAAGGCTTATTATTTTTAACTCTCAGGGCTAAACCGGAAGATCCGTCTTTGTTGGAGGAACCAAAGATCAAGGCCATTGCTGAGAAGCACAAGAAGACCACTGCTCAGGTATCAGGACAGGAGTGACCTCCTAAAGTGAATTGTGTCTAACATGGTTAAAAAATGTTCCCCTCTGCTGTATAAACTGGAAGAGAGCATGGCTAATTAGATTTCTTTTTTTTTTTTTTCCTGGCCATCCAAAAGCCAGTTGTCTACAATTACATAACATCCTGGTATAAATCACCTCAGGAAAATACATTTTCCTTTATTCTGAACTTCTGTTGCAAGCTCTTCTTAATCTCTAGTGCTTTATAATTTTCTTTTAATCAATTAATTTCCTTCATGATGTCAGCATGCTTGTTGCTTTAAAATTCCATGCTACGGTACACACACACACACTTCCTTTTAATACAAACCGAATGTAAGCTCGTGTTATAGAGTGTGTGACCACACGAGTTGCACTTAATCACTCCCACGTCTCATGACTGAAGTAATATTTTAGAAATGCTCTGCTAACAACTATTACATAACATCCTAATGTGAAACTAATCCAGTCTGAATAGAGCTAATACATATTTAAATGAGACAACACACATTCTGTACATCTCCAGGTCCTGATCCGCTTCCAGGTCCAGAGGAACGTCGTGGTGATCCCGAAGTCTGTTACTCCTTCACGCATCAAGGAGAACATACAGGTGATGCCAACGGAAAGACTGAAAATCCTGATCCTGGAGAATAAGTTCTGGTTTATATGATTATTATTATTAATTTTTTTTTGATGCCAGGTGTTTGACTTCGAACTGAGCGATGATGAAATGAAGACCATTTTTAGCTTCAATAGGAACTACAGGGTTTGTCCCTTTCAGTGGTGAGTGCTTTATTTTATAAATATTATGCATTTAGTTTCCATACATATTAATTATTATTATTATTATAAAGATGGACAACGTTCCTTTTTTTCTCTTTTCCAGGGGCGTGAAGCACAAAGATTATCCATTTAATGCTGAGTACTGAAACTGAAGAATTTCTTTGAAAAAAAGAAAACGCTTAAACAGCAATGATTACATATACTTTTCTCTTATCAAATATTTTCTTAAGTACTCCACTTTCATACGTATCGTAAGACGATACAATGTGATTGTTAAAATATGCTCACACTTTATTCTGTGTACATTTTTCAAAATTGGTGAAAAAAAAGAAAAAAATTATTTTTGTTATTAGTTTTAATGAAAAAAGCTCTATATTTCACTGTAAACACTCCAACCAACGTGAAAGCACTTATAAGGAGCATGAAGACGAAGAACAGTAAACATTGGCATAGCAAGGTTTTCCTCAGATAAGACTGTGTGAACTTCTCAATGTGATTTTACGATTTTGCTTCGCTTTCGTTAAATATCATCGATGTGCCAATTTGTTTGTATGCTCTAGCATAATGGAACAATTCATGAACATGTAAAAACATGTATCTGAAACATCAGATCTTTTGTAATGTTTATCAGTTCTCTAAGTAAAGCCAGTATACCTTATCAATAAATCGATTTCACTACATCCTGTTGGCTTCATATCCACTCTGTTAAACTGCATAAATGCAACACAGTTATTTCATTTAATTCAAATAATTTTTTATTTGTACAGCGCTTTCAACATTGGACACTGTCTCAAAGCAGCTTTACACAAATAAATAGATTACTATTATACATTTTACATCTATAAATTAAATGTAAGTTTAACTCATAAATTTGTATCTAATGAGTGAGCGAGGAAAAGGAGGAAAAACTGTGAGTGGTGGTGACGAGGGAAAAACTCCCCTAGATGGTACAAAGATTTAACCTTGAGAGGAATCAGAAGGGAGGGAGAGAAAACATTTTTTTTTTAGGTTTCCTTATTGTTACTTAATAGATAAAGACGTCTTCAAAATCAAGATTTAAATTAATGATGATTATTGGATGCTACTGTGACAGGAGTTATGCCAAACTGCTGATTCAACAGTTTAATAGATTTTATTACCTTCAGAGTATTTGTTGGATAGAAGGTAGATCGAGGTTTTAAACCGTTTCGCTCAGCAGGTGTGGCAAAGTTCATAAAAACTTTCATTTTGGCTCAGTAAATGAGTGTAAAAGTTTAAAGTCTTATTGTGCTTGTGTTTAAAAGATGAAATGAGTGTTAAAGGATGTTGGTAGAGAGATAAATGAGCGGAGTGTTACAGGTACGGTTAAAGAGGTGAAGTAAGAGTGTGTGCTGCAGGTAATATAAGCCTACTTGATTAGACAAAGTGAGAGCATGTGTTGCAGGTAGAATTAGATAGATAAAGTAAGATTGTTGAGGTGGCGTTAGAGAGGCAGATAAAGTGAATGTGTGTGTTACAGGAACAGTGATGGAGAGATAAAGCTTGAAGAAATTATCAATGCAATTCAATAGGGTTTTTGCCCACTGAACAGTTTTGTGAAAAACTGTAAATCACAACAAACTAAGCCTCAATAAGCTACAGGTCTATGGTGAATCTGGTGTGTGTAGACTGAAAGCTCTTAAAGAAGCAATGTTAAGAATGTTTGGTCTTACAATAATGTTAAAATTATTAAGTAGAGGTGCTTTCCAAGCACCACTTTCAAATTTAAAATACAGAGCAGTATGTTGGCCTTGTCAAACTAAAATAATTAGATAAAGAACAATCACTTTCCCGTAAACCATTTGGTAGTTGAAGATTTACTTATTGATGAGCCCAGTCAAACTCACACAAAACAGCTGAAGGACGCATAAATGGTGGAGTGGGGGCTCTGGGAACGAAAGGTCAGGGGTACAAGCCTCGGTATCGTCAAGTTGCCACTTCTGGACCCTTGAGCAAGGCAATTAACTCTGTGTTTCAGGAGTGCTGTATCATGGCTGACCCTGCTCTCTGACCCCAGCTTCCTAACATCACTGGGATATGCAAAGAAAGTATTTCACTGTGCTGTCAAGTACATGTGACAAGTATAAAGCATATTTCTTTTCTTTTTTTCACCTTAATAGATTATAGATAGGGGAGTGGTAGCTTCAGTGGTTAAGGTGCTGGATTACTGATCGGAAGGTCGGGGGTTCAAGCCCCGGTATCGCAAAGCTGCCACTCTTGGGCCCTTAAGCAAGGCCCTTAACCCTCTGTGCTCCAGGGGTGCCGTATCATGGCTGACCCTGCGCTCTGACTCCAACTTCCAAGCAACTGGGATATGCCAAGAACAAAATTTCACTGTGCTGTAATGTATATGTGACAAATAAAGGCTATTCTTAAAAAAGCAAAGTAAGATTTGAGAAAAACAAAAATTCGACATAGAAAAACAATCTTGGGGTTAAAATATTGCAAAATGTCATTCGGATGAGAAAAGAATGGCAATAAGCTAAAGGAACTGAAGGCGTCAAGTGCTATTAGTGAGATGATTAAAATTATCTAACTCATCTGAATTTTCTATATTGTCCAGAGAAATGTCACCAAAGAATGTCAGTCGTAGTTTGGCCAAAAAGAGCAATTACTAATCCTGTTTATAAAGTATTTTAGGAATTTGACAGCGAATCTGTCTCAGTGAAAAGAACTGAAGGTTCCCAAAACAGTCCACAAGGTGGCAGTGTTGTAGCTGAAGTATTACAGCCTAATTTGTAGGTGTTTTTGCCTGTAATGCAAGTGTTAAATGCAGGGAAAATGGCCTGCCAATGCAATCCTCTTCCGCATTTCGCCAGAAAACTATAAAACAGCTATCCACAGAGTCACATAATGAGTCAGCATTAACTTAAAAGCTCATGACCTGATCTGAACTATATCTGTTAATATTTGACCAGTGACAACTGACGCCACTTCATGCACCACTATTAACCTGAACTAGTACTTTCAGCAGCAACATTTATTATAGTTTCTATAATCAATTATTTAACTAGAAATGGCAACTTCAGTGAAACTTAACACTGGAGCAGACATGCCGATTGTGGGTCTTGGTACTTGGAAGGTAAGAAAAAAATTGCAAATGTCTATTTTCTATGCACTTAATTGTGAGAACTGTCAATTGCATTCCTTTTTTTTCATATTTATAAATTTTTTTTGCAATATTTAAACAAAGAAGAACAAACACATGGGAAAACAGTGCATATCTATTTATGTGCCAAGGCTCACTTGAAAAGATTCCATAGAAATGACAGATATTACCATGTGTTTGTTCTTCTTTGTTTAAATATTGCTAAAAATTTTATAGATTTTGAACATTTTTTAAAAGGAATGCAATTGACAGTTGTGAATGCAGTTATGTCATGAGCAATTACTGGTCAAAAAGATTTTCTGGTTTAGTTGTTTGGGAGCTCAAGAGTTGACTCCTAACTGAGTCAGATGAATTGCTTCAGTGAAAAGAACTCGAGCTTTATAATCCACTACACTGGGTGGTGATACTTTGTTTGAAATAGGGGCAGGACAGATTTATCTGTGGATAAATTATTCTGTTGGTGCACATCTGTTTAATTGTAGTTATTGTGTGAGCAGTTTATGCTTCATCCTCCACCACTAGTAACTTTAGCTGGATTACTTTAACTAGCTTTATTTATTATAAATTCCTTAAATCTAAAAAGAAAATATAATCATGTCGAAAATGGCAAATTCAGTTAAACTCAATAATGGAGCAGACATGCCACTTGTGGGTCTCGGTACATGGAAGGTAAGAATCAGAGTGAAGTAATATAATTGCCAATTTGTTTGCGTATTGCAAATAACTTTCTATTGCATCCCGTAAAATGTCTGATTCTGTTTGTATTTACTTAATACTTTGAATTGTTAATTCACAGATATTTAGATTAAGAATGGGAATCACTATATCACTGTAACCTGTAAACCTTAAGAAAGATTTATTTGAAAAGAGTTTTTTTTTCTAACAGATGGCAATAAAATAAATGAAACATTTAAAACAAGAATATAGGTGAGCTTTTATGTAGGGCTTTCAGTTTACAATAAATGGCAAATAACAATGTTATTAATATATTAATGTTTTATTACTGCTCTGCATAATTCACCTCTACTGTACTATTGGCACTACTCTATACATGTACACTGCACAATGAAAATGAAATGGAAACTAATCTAATGCAATCTATTTATACTAATGCTAGCAATGATATAATGTTTATAATAAGACAAAAATGTAATAAAAATCTATTCATCATGAAATTAAAAAGTGCATCAACATAAGCCCACACAAAAGAAAAAAGAAAATTAATATAAAAAAAATCTAATGTTTTGCATTACACACCCTAAAACAAAAAATAATAAATCATGTAGCAAAAATAAAGTAATTAAAATATATTTATAATATGTATGTGTAAATTGTAGCTTGGAAAAAATATATACATTTGTTAAATAATAATTATTCATTAATATTCAATAATATGACATATAATAGTCGATAAAGGAACTAACTTAAAACTAAATAACTTGTAAGATTTTTCTCTTTATAACTTTTTCCTTTTTTTTCTACTTTTATCGATTCGCTCATGGTCGTCTCTTAGATGGTTAAAAAAAAAATTTTATTTTGTATGACACCGTACTTTTTTTTTTCAATTCATTATATTATATATTTATTATTATTTGTACTTTTTTTTTTTTTTTACATTTTGAATATTTTTTTTGTTTTCTTATTAATTCTGTGAGAAGACCCAAGGTACAGAGTCTTGAGTATTTCATCCATTAATTAATCACAGATCTTTCATTACTTCTCATTAGCATGTTTGTGATAAGATCCAGTTATTGGCATATTAAATGATTAGTAAAGCAAACAAAACTTTGCCACACCCTGCACTGATACGTGAGTTAATATTTATTAAACCTTTTGTTCTCTGCCCCAGTCTAAGCCCGGTGAAGTGGCTGAAGCCGTGAAAACTGCAATTGCTGTAGGTTACAGACACATCGATGGCGCGTATGCCTACCATAATGAGGAGGAGGTTGGAGAGGGCATCAAGACCATGATTAAACAGGGTGTGGTAAAAAGGGAGGAGCTGTTTGTTGTCAGCAAGGTAGCACTCACTCCCACCCCACTGCACACCACACCACCCATACCCCTTCTGCTAAAATCCTGCTACTGTCACAAACGTTATGACAGATTAGCCAGACTGAACACAGTTTCACAGGTAAAGTTTCGTTTTTATCCACAGCTTTGGTCCACCTTTCACAAGAAATCAGCCGTAAAAGGGGCATGTCTGAAGACTTTAAGTGACCTGGACCTGGACTACCTGGATCTGTATCTGGTCCACTTGCCGACCGGCTTTAAGGTGGATTTAAATCCTTTCATAATAAACTAGGTTATAGTTTTCCATTCCCCCCAGCAGCAGTTATAGCACGAGTACTAATAGTATTAGCAGCAGCAAAAGTATTAGTTGAAATAATATTCACAGCAGGAGCAGTAGTCGTAAATCTGCTGTGTCACTTTTATGGACCATAATGTAGTCCTGGGGGAAATCAGTCTGTAAAAGGCGAATCTCTAATCTGTAAAAGATTACCACAAGATTTACACAATCACTCATATCTTATCGGGTATCCAATTATTCTCCCAGTAATTAGTTCCTAGATTAGAGTCGATTATGTTATGTAAGGCCGGATTTATCCACTAAGCTCAAAGAAAAGCTCAAAGATTTACCAAAATTAAGGAAATTTAGATGACGCATTGTATAGCATTATACACAGTATGATGTAATTTTTTTTTTAATAAATAAAAAAATTTAATTTTTGGAAGATTGCTGTATTCTTAGATGAATAGAAACACTGACTAACAATAACTCCATGCCTCCATGTGCTTCTAAGAGGCTTATATTTAAAGACTCTGTTTCTATCTTGCAGCCTGGACCAGATGATTTCCCACTGGACAGTGAAGGTTTTGCCATCAGCGATGACACAAGTTTCCTTGAGACTTGGGAGGTAACAAATCGATTGCAGTTTCATAAAAGACGATTCCTGAGGCAACAGGGCATCTTTTCACACTGATATTCTTGTTGCTTTAGGGAATGGAAGAGTTGGTCGACGCAGGGCTGGTGAAGGCTATCGGCATTTCCAATTTCAACCGAACGCAGATTGAAGCTATTCTAAATAAACCAGGCCTGAAATATAAACCTGCTAACAACCAGGTAAAGTCCCACAGAGTTTAGAATTGTTGTGAACATTTAATTAGAAGGTTTTTAAGGCTTTTTTGGATGTTTGATCATGCTGAATTTACTATGTGAAGAAGAAAACACTCAGCATGCTGCTGTAATAATGTAAACAGTCCTCAGCATTCTCCTACCGATATACCCCATGCCCCTCTTCACATGTCCAAACCATATGCATCACAAAGCTTAAGTTGAGAAAAAAAAAAGAAGTCAATAGGAGAAACAACTATAAATTAAGACAGCTAACTAGTTTCATAGATGCTCATCTTTGGTTCGAGGAGTGTGTTGTTGTTTTTTTGTAAATCTCTACCTGACTCTATTTAAAGGGCAGCAGCATTGATGTTGTTAGTTTGTCCTTTAAGGTCTAATTAGAGAAATAGATCCACACATAAAGGTAATTTTGTTATTTACTATTTCATGTTCTTTTTCAATCTAAAATGCACCTGTAAGTCATCTAGAGTTCACTCACAGCCTGTGATGCTTTGTTGTATTGTTATGTAAGATTGATGATGAATTTGTAGGCATGTGGGCATTTCCACCTGCTTATTATCTGCAGATTGAGTGCCACCCTTACCTGACGCAGGACAAACTGATTGCCTTCTGCCAGTCAAAGGGGATTACAGTGACTGCATACAGCCCTCTGGGTTCCCCTGATAGACCCTGGTGAGAGATTTTTACATTCATTTTCAAAATCACTTATGTTTCTAGGACTTCACGTCTGTCTGTGGTGTGTGTTTAAGTAATAAAGTGAATGTGGATGTGTACTAAATGAAGTGTGTATGAAATATTTGAAAAAATCAGGGCTAAACCAGGAGACCCTTCATTGCTGGAGGAACCAAAGATCAAAGCCATTGCTGCGAAGCACAAGAAGACCACTGCTCAGGTAACAGGACTGTGGAGATAACATGACCAATTTCATCTAAAGTAAAATTGAATTTATACATTGAAGTTTCACTGTGTCACATAGTTAGAATTATTTCTCCCCTGATTTGCAAAATGGAATTGAGCATGGCTACTCTGATGCCTATCTATCCTCCATTAAGCTTTCCCTTATAACACATCTCAGTATAAATCACACAGGTGTGCCCACATGCTTGTCACTCAAAAAAAAAAAAATAGTGGTCGTCACGCTACACTTCGTCTGAATACAAATCGGTTTTGTTCGTTTGTTTTACTCTTCACCGTAAGCTTTATAAACCCCTGCTGTTTAAACCAGAAGGGAGCATGGCTAATCAGATTTCATTTTTCAGTCCTGTGCTACACATGACCATTTTTACTACATAAGGAATCAACACATAGTAATAGAAAAAATAATCAATGAAGCAGTGGTGTGATGGAGTTACTGTTGCAGTCCGGTTATACAAAGCTCTTTCTGTCATATAAAAACATTTGATTGAATTTACTACTGAAACGGTAAAATTTAATTCACCAATAATCTGATATGATTTGAATTGTTGCTGATCCGTTACAAATCAATTGGTGCATAATTTCTTGCCATTATATGGATTTGTACAGTAGTTGTAGTAGCACTAATAGGGTTATTGACTCTGTACTCACTCTTTCCTCTGCACCAGAAAATTGATAGTCTAAAGCACATTAAAAAGGCAAAAAATTTCCAAACAAACTTTTGAAAAGACACTTTTAAATTTAGCTGTTATCAAAGCTAAATGTAGCTATCTTGAACAATCTAAAATATATTCTGGGATGTGTAACTTGATGTTGTTGTTTACTACATAATTCTATATTATTTTCTTTCATAGTTTGGATGTCTTCAGTAGTAATGTACAATGTTAAAGTAATAAAAATCAAGAAAAAACACTGAATTAGAAGATGTGTCCAAATATATATATATATACATACATAGGCATACATCTGATAAAATCAGATATGTCTGGGCAAGAAATCTGATGTTCTGTCCATCTTCAGGTCCTGATCCGCTTCCATGTCCAGAGGAATGTTGTTGTGATTCCAAAGTCTGTCAATCCATCACGCATTAAGGAGAACTTCCAGGTGAGCTTTAATAGAAAGACTGGAACACCTTGATTCCGGGGAACAATCGGACTTTTAAATTATTTTATTTATGATTCCAGGTGTTAGACTTTAAACTGAGCGACGATGAAATGAAGACCATTTTAAGCTTTAACAAAAACTACCGGTTTTGTCCCATGGAGTGGTGAGTGCTTTATATTATAAACAATGTCCAATATGGTCATTATTATTATTATTGTTATTATGTAGGATTAACAAGATTACAATTTTTTTTCTTTCCCAGGGGGAGTAAGCACAAAGATTATTCATTTCATGCTGAGTACTGAACCTGAAGGAGCTTAACTCAAAAACAAAAATACATGAAACAGCAAGGCCATGCACACATTTCTTTTTCTTTTTTAACTACTACGTCTGTTAATAGATATTATCACACTGGGGAAAACACAATTTGATTGTAAAATAGGATACTTGGTAAAACATGTCCACAATTCATATTATTTTGTATCAATTTTAAACATTGACCCTGCAATGACAATGTTTTTCATATTTGCTTTGATGGGCAAAGCATTATATTTCAAATTAAATATTCTAAACATCTTAAAAGCACTTAAATACTGTATTGTTTTATTTATTCCATATTTATTCAGGCATTTCTGATATGTGCAAAAAGTTCTAATAATGGAAATAAAATTTCCTGCGCCCCTTTATTTTTAACAAAATATTTGTATATTAAAAGCAAATGCACTTGATAAGAATTGAGGAAACGGAGAATTGTAAGTCGTCTTTAATAAAAGTAAAATTGGTTTTATTACGGATTTCTTAGTGTTCTTAAAAATGCTGATGTGATTTGTTTTGTCTGAACTCTTGCATTTCTGATCTAACCTAATTTTATTCTAACTGCCAATGCATAAGGCTTTTTAATTAATAAAAAAAAAAAAAAAACCCTAAATAAAGCTAATGCTTCATTCAGACTGCTGGTTTTTGTTTTGGTATATATATATATATATATATATATATATATATATATATATATATATATATATATATATATATATATATATATATATATATATATATATATATATATATAAAAACAGTAATTTCTTTCAGTTGTTTCATACCATAATGCAAAACCAAAACTGCAGCCCAAAGGTACAATTCTGAAAGAAAAATTTCATTTGAGTTAAGTGGTATGAATGTCTGTATTTTTGCATCTTTATTTCAGTTACATACACCAGTTTAATAGTGAAATGTTTGTCATATATTAATGAATTCTGATTCTGAACTGATTGAGGTTTTAAAGCACTGGAAGTGTAGTAATAAATACAATAGTATTATTGTAATAAATACTAAATACCAATAAAATACAATCATGCTGTAATTCCTTGAGATAAGCATTTGTCGACATCTGCTGGACAGATTTTGTAACTACAGTAAAAATAATTTCAAAGTAAAAAATTTAATTAAGTAAATATTAAACTATTTAATGCCTTACAATATATTAAAATGTGAGACACTTAATTAATTCGTCATTTATGTAAAAAGTTTGGAGGCGTTTTTTATTTTATTGCTTGGACGTTTATTCTGAAATGCATTAACGAAATAGTTGTGCTTGTGTTTGGAGCAGACTTCACAAATCGAAACTATTTAAAACTTCATTTATTTCCACCCAAAGCTCTAAACATGATGCAGTTTATCGTGAGTATTTATGATGTTTGGACGTTTAAATAATATTCATATTTAGGATACAATAAATCCTTAAATTCGCTTGCTAGTTACATGGCTAGCTGGTGAATTGAGAGTTGTTAGCACATGACGTTAGCAGATTTGTTCATAGATAATGCTGGATAATATAACAGGCCAAGAACGAAAACATAATTTTACATCTTTTTGATGATTAATGAGTCAAAAAACAGGTCATAAATAAGGAGAGGTTGTAGTAAGGTGTGTTTATGTTTTTGTTTTGCAGGTTGGCTTCACTTTGGGGAATGTGGTTGGGATGTACCTCGCACAGAACTATGAGGTTTGCTTTAAATATCCTTCTGGTTCTGATTTTCTTCCTAATAAAAGAAATTAAACATTAAATAATTTGAATTTATCGTTTTGGACATTTAATCTGACATTAAAGAGTGCTTTGATGTTGTCAAACCAGCTGCACAAATATTACACATACACACCTTTTGGAAAAACATTTTTAAGCACATTTCTTACTTTATAGACTTCAGTATCACGTGACGAGTGTAAAAACGTGTTAAATTGATGGCAGTCATCACTAATCACATGCTTAAAAAGTCTGAATCGATTCCACAGGCTTTTCACATGCGTTTCTTTGATGTGTTTCTCAGTCTTTTGTTTCAAATAACTAACAAACAGATTTATGATTACAATCTAGTCAATAACACTAATTGTGCAAGAAGAACAAACCATCTATAGCTTATTAAATATTACAATACGTCTATTTTACAGTCAGAATATACACTGCCCATCCAAAAAAAAGTCACATTAATATTTCATTGGTCGGCCTTTAGCTTTGATTACGGCACACATTCACCGTGGCATCATTTCAATAAGCTTCTGCAAGGTCCCAACATATATTCCCGTCACTAATTGCAGTCATTTTTCACCAAGATCTTGTATTGATGATTGGAGAGTTAACTGCAGCAACCCCAGATCATAGCACTGCCCCCACAGGCTTCTCCGGTAGGCGCTAGGGATGATGGGCGCATCAGTTCATCTGCCTCTCTTCTTACCCTGATGCGCCCATCACTCTGGAACAGGGTTTAATCTGGACTCACCAGAAAACATGACCACCTTCCATTGCTCCAGAGTCCAGTCTTTATGCTCCCTAGCAAATTGAAGATTTTTTTTTCCGATTAGCCTCACTGATAAGTGTTTTTCTTAAAGCTGCACAGCTGTTCAGTCCCAATTCCTTGAGGTTCCTTTCACATCGTGCCTGTGGAAATGCTCTTACTTTCACTCTTAAACATAGCCGTGAGTTCTACTGTTGTTTTTAACGATTTGATTTCAACAAAAGTGATTGCCGATCATTCAGGATTTTCTTCCCCATTGGTTCTCCACTGTCCTTCCAGTTTTTATTGATGCGATGGACAGTTCTTAACCCAATTCTAGTAGTTTCAGCAGTTTCCTTTGATGGTTTCTTTTGATGCATGCCAATAATTAGACACTTCTGAAACAGATTAACATATTTCCCATGACCACAGGGTTAAATACCTTGCCAGCTGAAACATGATCATCCATGCAGTAATTATCCAATTTTTTTAGGTGGTCCAAGTGGTCACTTTTTATTTTATTTAATTATTTATTTATTTGGTAGGGCAGTGTAATTATTCATCAAAAATAAATAATTTTGTTCTAATAGTCTGTGTCTTTCATTTTGTCTTTGTACCGAAGGTTCCAAACATCGCAAAGAAAATCGAGGCTTTTAAAAAGGACGTGGAAGCGAAGAAGAAGCCTCCGGAGTGAAGCCGATGCTGATGAATGGCTGATCTGTTTATTGGAAACGTTACATTTGAGTGATGCTGGTGATATTGATGACACTTTACTGAAATAAATCACATTCATGTTAAAGAATCTCATAATTTTAATCAGCAGTGCCTGAAACTAAGTTAATGATTAAATTTTTTTTATGTTTGTTTACATGTTTTCCTGGATATTTGTGATATTGTCATGCATGTTGATCTATCTGTTTAAGTTTAAAACATTTATATATAAATCTATAAAAATAGTGGAGCAGAAGTAATTCAGTCTCTGGATGAACTTTGGGTCCTTTTTTTATTGAATGTGTCAGTGCTAAAAAATGATTGGTCTACATGATGTGCAATATTTTAAAATAAACAGCTTTACACAAAGAGTGACCATGAACTCATAGTTCGTTACCTTTTTGTAAAAAATTCTATAAAGCACTTGTGAGACGATAAATCAACAGTGTTAATATTCCACTGAGGATAAATGTAAACTGAAAATTGTCTTCAATGTGTAATAATTTCAAAATAAATTCATCAGTTCAGGGAATCAGTCATTGCTGTTTATTTTTCCCTGATGATTTATGGTCTTTATCCTTAATTTCTTTAAAACCTGAAAGAGTCCAATATCCCTGCTATGCATTATGATAATGGATCATGAAAGAATTATGTAATCCATATGAATTTGTAAGACAGAATACTATAAAAGATGAGAAGTAAAATATTTACATTCACATATAGGATGTTGAAGGGATGGATGGAGTATTTTAAAGAGCTGATGAACAAGGAAAATGATAGAGAGAAGGTTGGAGGTTGTGGAGATGGTGAAGCAGGAAGTGGGTAGGATTAGTAAGGAGGAAGTGAGAGCAGCAATTAAAAGGATGAAGAGTGGAAAGTCGGTAGGACCAGATGACATACCGGTAGAAGCATGTAGATGTTTAGGAGAGATGCAGTGGAGTTGGAACATGCGAGGATGCCTGAGGAATGAAGGAGTGAGCTGGTGAAAAGATGATGAAAAAAACATCTTAATAGTGCCTCTCTCAGCTTGTCTTTGAAGCATTCTGCCTGTGTGCTCCCTCTTATAAAACTAATTTCTAATGCTGTCCATCGTCATCACTCCCAATAAAAATCAAGCATCTTCAAATATCCCACCTCCATCTCTGCCTCCATCTCTGTACTGTCTTTTTGTCAGTGCCACTGTCTCTAAACCATACAACATAGCAGGTCTCATCACAGTTTTAGCAGATATTTTTCTATAACAAATCACTTCTCCGCCCACACCACCAATACTTCTCTAATATGCACTCCATTACTTTTCCCATTTGACCACAGGTACTTAAACTTATACACCTTCACCACCTACTCTTTGCAACCGTATCACTCCACCACACCATTTGTAATTGGTTCGTATTCAAAGATGGGAAGTGATTAAGTACAAATACTTTGTTTCTGTTCTTAAGTATATTTTTATGGTATCAGTGCTTTACTTCAGACGTAGGCTAGTTTACAAAGATAACAATGAGCAAGGGAGAGTACAGCAAGAAGCATGGGGCTAACATGGATAACACAGAGGGAGTAAACATGACAGAACAGAGACATTCCTGATTACCTGATTATCATCATCATCTTTTCTCTGCTTGTGTTCTGTATGGTGGTTGTTCAGCCTGGACACATTCATTAGGTAACAAAATTTGACATTCTTTGTTTTAATATATTAATATGAAGTAAGGTCTAGTCACGTCTAGTAGTAATGATTACTTTTTACTTAAGTGCATGTCAGAGCCCAAACTTCTTTACTTTAACTTAAGTAAAAACTGTAGTCAGTACTTCTATTAAAACATAAGTATCTGTACTTTTACATGAATAAAGGATGTATGTCATTTTGCCACCTCTGGTCATATTGCTTCTTAATAACTCAGTTAGATCTCAGGCCTCTCTATCTGTTCTATCATCATTTTGAAACCAGAATCTGCTTTTTATCTACTTTTTCAGTTCATAACAGAAGACTTAGATTATATTCTAAAACAAGATTATTTCTTCTCCATATGTTGTGTTCTACTGAAATTGCCTCTTTGATAACATTCAGTGAAAATAAGTGTGTACACTGTTCACACTAAGTATTTAATTATTAATACGGTCAATAATGTATCTTATAAAATACTTAATCTCTTCTATCTTGCCAATTAAAATTAAAAAATTATCATTTATGTCCTTTTTTTAAAAGATATTTAATCCTTTATGCTCTTTCTGTGGTGCTGAGGAATGAATCTGTTCATCTCTTCTGGGAATGTGGACCTTCAGACTTGTCGTGGAAGGATTTCTATTTCTATGAAGAGGCCATGCGTTGGAATATAGTTTTTCTTTCTTAATCTCTCTTTATCACAACTTAATTTTCTCATGATCTCGACATAAGTTGTTATCTCGGTATCGTGGCTTAAATGTCTGGTGATGTTGACATAACAAATATTGTTTCCTCTTAAACAGAACTTTTTCTCCATGATGCTGTGATGATGCTGCTTCTAGAACACACGCTCATTCTGAATACACAGACAAATTAAGTGATGATCACAAAGAAACCATGATTGTTATATTAAGATCAAGAAAATTAAGTCGTAATCAAAAAGATAAGGAAAAAAATATTATACTGCAAGTCCTGTTAGAACTTAAATAGATTTCTGCATCTTTGTATGTATATATTTTTTGTATATATATATTTTTATATTTTTTATATATATAACAGAATTGATCTGTTGTTTTCATCCAATTCATCAATTTTCATCCACAGAGGTTCTGTTTGGTTACTATGACTTTGATATAAACAAACAAAAAAAATGCTTTTTGATCAACCTTTTTGTTTTTCTTACACAAATGTAAGACCTATTTTTCTGTTTTTGTTTGAGGCTTAAACAATACCTACAACAAAACTAATTTCCAAACTCTAGTTTCTTTATAATACGAATTATGGGTCTATTCTTCCGGTATCCGCGTTGACAGTTGCGCGCATGCGCAGCCAGAACCGGAAGTGGACACTGCAAAACTGTTGCTGATGCAGTTCACCTGCGATTGGAGTGTCCAAGCGACAGCTGCCTTCCAGTTTCTCATCGAGTTTAAAGTCTAAACCTTTGCAAAGATGATATCTCTCACTGATTCACAAAGTAAGAGGGTTAAAGCATATGTTTGGGTGATTGAAACTCAACAATAGGGTTGTGTTTGTAAACTAATAGCTTAGCATCCAGCTAACTCACAGCAAACTTAACCCAATCCAATGGCATGTGTTTTTTTTAATAGTGTTTATGTGCAGATCTTTAGGAAGAAATGTGGAGATTTTTTTTTAGGTCTTAAAATGCGAAACTATAAATTAATATTACTGAAATCTTTGACATGTACTTTTATGCATCATGAGCAGAAATGTTCAGCTGATGTGTAATATTTGTTAGTTAAGTTTATTTCTATAGCGCTTTTCACAACTGACATTGTCTCAAAGCAGCTTTACAGAATTTTAAGAGTTAAGGTAAATGGTGTGCATTTATCCCTGATGAGCAGCCATGGCGACTGTGTCAAGGAAAAACTCCCTTAGATGTTATGAGGAAGAAACCTTGAGAGGAACCAGACTCAAAACTCATTTGAGTGACATCAAGAGTGTGATTATGGTCTTTAAACAATACAGAACACTGGAGAGTGAGAACTAACATGAGCACTGACATGTAAGTGAGTAATGAGTAATGTCCTTTCTACAGTCTTTTACAGTCTTTTGTGGTTATAAAACTAGGAGCTACTGAGCAACTCATAAAATAGCTCAACATTTGCGATCATCACAGATCCAACACCAGCTTCTCCATGCCAGAGCCTTTAAACACTCATGGAGGTTCAGTGTCCAAACTCCACATGAAGTGGGATCCAATGGTACGTCTCTAGATGGTTCGGGATGTTTGCAAATTCGGCATCTACTTCTTTTAAAGGTCCACAATCTGCATGAGGTGGAAAACAACTGGAGCTGGAGCAACCTCAGGATACCTCGGGATGGGTAGAGAAAGAGAAGCAGTGGAGAGAAATTAGCGTAGCTGCTGTTCATGATATTAACAAGCACAAGTTTATAATGTGCATGTGATCAGATGTACTGGAGCACAATGTTATGATATGTGATGTGTGTTATGTGTAGGACTTGCTAAAAAGATACGTCTCTAATCTACATTAAACTGGGATAGTATGTCTGAACCCCGAGCACTGTCAGGAAGACTAATCCAAAGTTTAGGAGCTAAATGTGAGAATGATCTACCACCTTTAGTGGACTTTGCTATTCTAGGAACTACTAGAAGTCCCGAGTTTTGAGATCTCAAGGAGCATGATGGATTGTAGCGTGTTAGAAGACTGGATAGATACATGGGAGCCAAACCATTTAGTGTTTTGTAAGTAAGAAGCAGTTTGTAGTTGATTCGAAACTTAACAGGAAGCCAGTGTAGGGACGATAAGATTGGGGTTATATGGTCATTTTTCCTAGACCTTGTGAGAACTCTGGCTGCTGCATTCTGGACTGTAGCTTGTTTAATAATGCAGGACAACAACCTAGTAATGCATTACAATCGTCCAGTCTGGAGGTCATGAAGGCATGGACGAGCTTCTCTGCATTAGATATAGACAGATGTTTCTTAGCTTAGCAATATTCCTAAGGTGGAAGAAGGCTGTTTTTGTAATATGGGTGATATGATTTTTAAAAGACAAGTTGCTAAAATAACTCCCAGGTCTTTTACTGTTGAACTAGTAGTTACAGATCATCCTTCTAAATGCAGGTTGAAATGCTGGAGCTTCTGTGTACTGGTTTTTGGGCCGATGAGCAAAATCTCCGTTTTATCAGAATTTTAAAATGATTTAAACCCGAATCCTAATTTTTCACTAACATTAAGAAGGGCACTATAAATGGTTTTGTATACTGTATATATCATTCATTGTGTTAAAGACTCAAGTGACCTGTTGGACTTTTGCTCTTTCCTTTAAACAAGCAGGTTTTTTTTACTGTATGATAGGTTTGGTTTCTGCCTAAATCAAAATATATCATCATAAATTTAAACTACAAACTAAACCAAATTATTAGCCTTTATAATAAAACACTAATAATGTGGAGCATGTTGTAGTGTTACCCTAAAACTTGGAGTATTTCTAAGATTATCTACTTGGGCAAAGTGTACAGACTAAAACAATAAAACCCTGCTGTATCACTTAGTAGGCTGATGCAGGCTGTTGAATGGCATTGTGGGTAATGTTTGTGAAGTGAAAACATCATTTTGATGAAAATTGATGACAAAGCATTCCAGAAAACAGAATTGAATTTCCGAATTGAATTTCAGATTTATGTTGTGATGAATTTCTTCCAACACTGTAGACTGTAAAGCTTACAATACAAAGTGGAGTTTTCCTTTAAGAACACAGATTCTGTTACTAATTTCATTACTTTATTCACACCACAGAAATCGGGATGGGACTAACAGGCTTCGGAGTGTTCTTCCTATTCTTCGGAATGATCCTGTTTTTCGACAAAGCACTCCTCGCTATCGGAAACGTAAGTGTCTCAGGGTGTGTCTGTTGATGCGCCGTGGATACGTGAAAACTCGAGTCGAGTCAGAATAGGTTAGGACTGTCAAGATGGCCATATCTGGTTCACAGCATGATGCTGCTTAGTTCTGGATTCTGATTTGTCAAAACCTAATATTGAAGGTTTCGATCAAGTTTTCTGTAAGGTGAAAATTAACATTAATGAAAGGAGTCTCTAGCTAAAGTCTTCTTAGATAGTCTTTATCATTTACAATAAAAATAGTAAAATAAATTAAAAAAATAAATATATATATTGCTTTTGTTAACCGGGTTAAGTTCCAATTTCAGTTTAGACAGAGGTTCTGTGTAGACAAATATTATGTTTCAGTAGCTGTTTGTATATCAGGTAAGAAATGTGCAGCTGCTGGGTGAGTTTTGTTGATGTAGACAGACAAAGTAAGTATTTTGCTAAATATAAAAAGTGTTGCAAAGTAAAGCATGGAGTCTTAAGCAGAAGGTGAAAGTTGCTCAAAAGTTATTTTGAGTTGTACATAAATGAATGAATAAATAGCCTAAACTTAACCAATTAAGTACCTGCATATGTATTGATCGCCAACATGGTTGGATTCCAATGTCTACTGTTGTATGTATAAATGTGTGCTTTAATCACAGTGAGATCGTGTTGTCCAGTAGTAATGATATTTACTTTAATCATGTGACAGATTTTGTCAATTTGATGTAGAACAAGTTTTCCATTTGAGAGTCAAAAATATATCAGACTTATTACACAGTCATTTAGGAGTTGAATGAGTCAGGCAACAGACCTGACTTACTTGAAAGATGAGGGTTAAGATCTGACTACAAAAGAACCATTCGAGAGTTTAATAAGGTGATCTAATTTATTCAGAAGAGACATTTGGGAGTCGAATGAGTCAAGCAATAGTTTGGATTTACTAAAAAGGGTTATATGAGAGTTAATTGAGTGACCAACAAGAGGTGTGTGTGTGTGTGTGTGTGTGTGTGTGTGTGTGTGTGTGTGTGTGTGTGTGTGTGTGTGTGTGTGTGTGTGTGTGTGTGTGTGTGTGAGATATCTAACATTTGTAAGCTTTTTATTTAGTTCCAAATTTTCCCAGCTTTTTGTTGAATATTTTCCTGTAACAGCATGACACTAATTTCTTTGCTGAAACTACAATGAGCTGGAACTCATTAATATGTAAATAAATAAATAAAATATATACATTTTTTACGTTAGGGCTGTCAAATCTGTTTGACCATTTTTATTTAAAATGAATAAATATAAAAGAGGTAAAATTAAAACCTTCAATGCAACACGCATTTTTCGAGATGTTTAAAAAAAAAAAAAAAAAAAAAACGAAAAAATAATTTACACATCCGGCAATTAAAGCTGTCCGTGTGGAAACATAGCAAAAGTTCAGTTTGCTGTCTTGATGATTGTCGTAATTTAAAACACCAAAATGACTTTAAAACATTTACAAGAATATTTTATCTTCATGCTCTATGTTGAGTTTGGATTCACTATTAATAAACATACATTTGCATAAAGTATCCATATTTGTTCATGCTGATGTTAAAGAAAGTATTCAAAATTTAAAGTGTTAATCTAAGGTGCATTTAGTACAGATAAAAATGTACGATCACGATTAAACATTTTAAGGCCCAATAAATACATATATATGCTATAGTCCTGAGTCTGCACTTGTAAAGACTTTTCCTGAAAATGTTCAAAAAGCTCCTTCAACTTCCCAACTCTCCATACAGACGGTTTTCCTCTCTCTTCTCTTCTCAGATCCTGTTTGTGGTGGGCCTCGCATTTGTCATTGGTCTGGAAAGGACTTTCAGGTTCTTCTTCCAGAAACACAAGATGAAGGCCACCAGCTTCTTTCTCGGGGGTGTGTTTATCGTCCTGATTGGATGGCCTATCATTGGAGTGGTGCTCGAGTTTTATGGCTTTTTCCTTCTGTTCAGGTAATGACCTTAACCATTTTTTGTCACCTTATTGACTCTGCATTGTAACTCCCGCTCAGAAAGGTGCAGATTAATTCTGCTCTTACCCTAATCTAGCTCTCTCTCCTGCTTTTCCTTTCTCTCTCTCTCTCAAAATGAGAGGGAATGGTATTGTAAATACAGAATGAATAAAACGGGAGAAGCCGAAAAGAAACTTTTATTGTATTAAACAAATTAATGACAGTATAAAGACACTATATGCCAAACGATTGAAAAAATCTCTCTCTCTCTCTCTCTCCCCCCCCCCCCCCCCCCCCTCTCTCTCTCTCTCTCTCTCTCTCTCTCTCTCTCTCTCTCTCTCTCTCTCTCCCCCCCCTCCCCCCCCCCCTCTCTCTCTCTCTCTCCCCCCCCCCCCCCCCTCTCTCTCTCCCCCCCTCCCCCCCCCCCTCTCTCTCTCTCTAAAAAGGGGTTTTTTCCCGGTGGTTATTGGGTTCATCAGGAGGATACCCATCCTCGGCTCGTTGTTGAACCTGCCCTTCATTAATGGGGTAAGTGTGCTGTGCTCTGCTCTGATCCTCTCTACTCGCTGTGTCGTGCTCTACACTGACCCGAGCTACAGGTACCATCCAGTAAAACTCATTTCTAATTGTCACATATTTCTTTCTATTTCTTTCTTTTCTATTATTTATATAAGATTACGGTTTCTTATGTTAATTAGGCTCTAATTTCACTAAATTATTAACCAATTTACAATTTCTCTCATATCTAGTCACATGGCTGCCTAGAATGCTTTGCTTAATTACTTAATTCTAAAATTCTAAAAATGAGTAATGATGGTTAATTGGTTTATTATGCAAATAAGAACCTTAAACAATGTCTTTAAATATGATATGATCATATATTATTGCATTAAAATGGCTTTAGTCTATTATTTAACATGAATGCTGCATTGCATTAAAACTCTTCCTGACCTCAAAACAGGAGAAATAAAATCCACGACATTAATGTTGCACTGGATTTAAGTTGGAAGTCTTGAACTTGGACGGACATTATTACATCATTCCTGAATTATGATGTAATAATAATGTCCGTCTAAGTCCAAGACTTCCAACTTAAATCCAGTGTAACATTAATCCCGCTTAATGAATCTCAGATGCAATTGAGATGTGATGTGCATGATGATTCTTTACTCGCAATGAAGAATCGTGTGTGTGTGTGTGTGTGTGTGTGTGTGTGTGTGTGTGTGTGTGTGTGTGTGTGTGTGTGTGTGTGTGTGTGTGTGTGTGTGAATTTGTCTTTGTTGTTTTTTTAAAGCCTTCGTAACTCTGAGTGGACAGTCAGCAGTCTGGGTCAGTCACTGCTGCATGTATGCATGAACTCACCCCTGTCTGAGATCATTAAATCACTTCCTCTGAGGTCACATGATCATGATGTACCTTTATACCACAGCACCGTTCAGTTCTGTATTCCGATTGGCCAGACAATCGCAGGGTTGTTTATTTATTCACATTAATGGGGATAGTGATATTTTCTGAACCTTTTAAAAAGTCGATTTAACATCAAAAGCAGTTTGACATGGCGTAGCCTTAAATGGATAAAAATGAAAATGGAAATTGAATGGAAAATGTTACACCAGATTGCTGTGGTATAAGAGGAATAAAAGCATATCCTGTTACAAGGAACTAATCACCTACTGTATAAGTGGTAACAGTAACGCAGAGTTACTTCAGCACCACTCTTGCTAAGAATTTTCTTGGAACAGCACACAGCCATGATAGATACCTGAAACCTTTATACAGTAAATGTTTTGTTTTTTTTGTTGTATTTTTCATTAAAAGCTCTTCATTCAACCGTTTCAGATCTTCTCATTGTTGTGAAATCTTTTCTTTACACTTTGTGATTGCAGGTTTTTTATCTTTAGATAATTATTTTCTTTCTCTTTCACAGTTTGTGGTGAGAGCGGGCGAGAGCAACAGCATGGTATAACAGACACTGTGTCTTTCCTTCTCCTTATTTATGACGGATTTCCTTTAACAAACTGATTTGAGATCTAAAAGCCATGCTGATTTTCTTTACCCTTTGTACACATGTATGTGTGTGTGTGTGTGTGTGTGTATGAGAATGAGAGAGAGAGAGACTTATATTTTTAATCTATAGAAAGCCAATCCTTGTGTATGGGAACTGAAACAGACCGGCATGTGGAGTTATTTATATACATATTATAAGGTCTGTTTTTGCTGTATCCAAAAAAAAAAGAGAAAGAAGACAAAGAAAGAAAAAGAAAAATTCTTTCTGTCCTTCTTCATGTCCATGGAGGGAACTGTGCAGGACGATGTAAAACAGCCAGAGGGGTTTGTCCTGTTACAATGACTGCACTTTGCTTCAGGTTGCTTCAGCCAACACTAACGTCTCTTACGTGAACGGTTCCCAATCAGTACTTTATTTTTTAAACAATGCAATTTTTTTCTTAAAGTATTGAGATACTGTTGTCATACTGGCTTTGAACTTTGTAAATACAGTTTTACAAAACCCACAAAGCTGATGTTTGTCTCTTGAGTCATTCAAAGACTAATTATAATTAACAAATCAATTAATTACCTAATTCAATTGATAATGAATATTTATACCACAACTGCTTTAATAAAATGAGAGCAAAATTTATTGAATTAATTCAGTTATTTAAAAAGTTTAATTTTATATTTTTCCCCATTTATCTTAAGGTTTTTAAGATCAAAAATTTGTAATTATAATACTTTATATATAGATTTTTATAAATATTAATACATATAATTAATATATACTTAATACTGATATTGATATTTTGTTGATTAATTTAAACATTTTAAATACTGTATGTTGTGTTTTAAGGCTTAAGATATTTTTTTTTTAGGGTGCCAATAATTTTAAAGGACACTGTATACTGTTTTTTTATTCTTTTTTTCCATCATAACTTTTTTTTTTAATTGCATTATTTGGAATGAATTACAGTTTTATTTTAATAAACTTAAAAAAATTTAAAAAATTTAAAAAAAATTTAATTTTTCACTTTTACATAATCTTATGCTTTCTTGTAATTAAAAAGATCACATTTTGGAGCAATATTACGAATATTATTACAAAACATTGACAGAATATGGTACAAGATGGCTTTGTGTCATGTAGGCACCATAATTCACACACTGGGCCAAAATCTAAGATTAGTCAGAGACGCAAACATGGATAACCAGGCCCACAACATTTTTTAAACATGATGCTTCCACCACCATGCTTCACAGAGGGATGTTCTTTGGATGTAGGGATTGGCCAAAGCACTCAATTCATTCAAATATTAAAAAAGAAAAAAAAGGCACTCAGAGCTAAACTGGACCATGGAGGTACATCACTACATTACTTCTTTTCCAATTATAGAACATCCATTCAGTCTATAATTCCAGGCTTGTAATAAAATCTATGTGTAAAAGGGAGAATGATGAAGTGAGCCACAGCACAGTTATTATTATTATGATTGATCTCTGCTTTAAAAAAAAAAAAAAAAAAAGGCAAGTGGAAGTGTCGTAGCGTCGTTAATAACCTCAGGTCAGATAGACGGTCAATAGTGTTTCCAGTGGAGACCATCATCAATCCTGGGTGAGTGGGGAAGCCCTTTTATCAGATGGCCATTCATAAAATGTGCGAGAGAGAGAGAGATGCTTCACTGATCACCCTGTAAACACGTTCATATTTCCACAGGCCTCTCGGTAATTCATCTGGTGTTTGTAAAAGTCTCTGCTTTGGAATATTAATACCTTCTTAACATATTAAATACTTTTCATGAAGATATAGTCTATATGGTTTGTAATGGAAGCGCTTGAGTGGCCTGCTATTGAACACCTTTGGGATAAATTGAAACACTGACTGCACCCCAGGCTTTCTAACCCTACGTCTGTACATGAAGTGGTAGCTCAACGGAAAAGGTGTTGAAATTCTGATTGGAAGGTCATGAGATCAAATCCCAGGACCACCAAGCTGCCACTGTGAGACCCTTAACCTTTAACTGTTTAGGTGTTTGAATAAATGTGTCACACTGAAAAATTATTATATCAAATGGGACTAACTTTTTTTTAAAACTGTCCAAAATTCATATTATATTCCTTTATTATTTTCCTTTATTTTGTTATGTTATAATGCATTGTATTATTACCTTATATTGTTATAATAAATATTTCTGATTTTTGCATGTATATAATATAAATTCATGATACAAATATATATAATTTCTACATGTTGCACATGTTACCATGCTGTAATAAGGCATTATTCAAATCAAAATTGTTTATATGATAAAAGGCATTAGAGTTCATAATGTATCTTTTATAATGCATGTATAAATTGTTAACTGAATGCACTGCAAGCAGTGTTTATTAGCTTGATTTCCTTGG